>NW_027466076.1:8645000-9045000 GCF_046127955.1 Nelusetta ayraudi
AGGATTCCTGTGTGGCCTCGGCGCTGGCGTGGCGGAGGCCGTGTTTGTGGTCTGTCCAATGGAGACGGTCAAGGTAGAAACAACAGGAATGACATGAAATAGATTTATACTGATTTTAAGGTGAAATTATTGTTAATAAAAACCCAACTGTGGATCCCCCATCGCCATATCAAATTTTTGTCTATTTTTTTTTTTTTTTAGACTTTATTGTCAAATGTCATCCGCATTTTCCTAAAATTACATTTTGACATCATAACGTTCTAATTTTTAACACCAAACACACCTCCACCAGAAAGAAAAGCCTTCGCCGAAATGCCTTCTTTGTTTGGAACGGTTTCCCCTTTCATTTCTGACGTTAAATGTTACTGTAATGTTTAATTTGACACTCATTAAAATCAACCAATCAGTCAATCAATGTCTACATTTCAGGTGAAATTCATCCATGATCAGACATCTGCGAACCCAAAGTACAGGGGATTTTACCACGGGGTCCGGGAGATTATCAGAACTCAAGGTGAGGAAATTCTTTATATGTTCTGTACTGCCATCTACTGTCCACATTTGAATCGACACAACCTGTCTGTAAAGACAGTGTCTGTCCTTCCATTAGTCCTAATAGATAAATTAAGAAAGTAAAACCCAAAGGTGTTTTTAAATAGAACTAATGTATGCATGTCTGCTGTATGTGCAGGGCTGAAAGGGACTTACCAAGGCCTCACAGCCACTGTGTTGAAACAAGGCTCCAACCAGGCCATCCGCTTCTACGTCATGACATCCCTGAGGAACTGGTACAAAGGTGTGTGTGTGTGTGTGTGTGTGTGTGTGTGTGTGTGTGTGTGGATAATGAAGGCAATGGCAAACTATAATTATTAAAGGTGTATTCCTTGCAATAATATTGCTTGTTTATTTTTTCGCCCCCAGGTGACAACCCCAACAAGGCCATCAACCCACTGATGACGGGTTTGTTCGGCGCCGTTGCCGGCGCCGCTAGCGTGTTCGGAAACACTCCCTTAGATGTCATCAAAACCAGAATGCAGGTCGGTGGAATCGTTCACGATTTACCGTCTGACAGCGAAAGCCTTGACAGCAGAGTTTACCTGTGTGTGTGTGTGTGTGTGTGTGTGTGTGTGTGTGTGTGTGTGTGTGTGTGTGTGTGTGTGTGTGTGTGTGTGTGTGTGTGTGTGTGTGTGTGTGTGTGTGTGTGTGTGTGTTTTATCGCTCAGGGCCTTGAGGCTCACAAGTACAAAAGCACGATGGACTGCGCAACGAAGATCATGAAGCATGAAGGACTAGCAGCGTAAGTCCTTAGATGGGATGTAATGTGGTTGATTTACACTGTTTGTTGGACTAATGTGAACATTTTGGACGGGAAATTAGTTCACCAGAGAGAGAGGAAGCAGTGGAGGGTCGATGCAGATATATTTAGCTTCCTTTTCTGGCTTGGGAGAAGTCAAGTCAAGTTTATTTGTATAGCACAATTCAACAGGAGGTAATTCAGAGTGCTTTACGTAAACATTACATCCAGCAAAGCAGTTATAAAATACAATAAAATAACATCAAATGGGAAAAAAGACAATAAAAGATAATATAGCAAGTTAGTAGAATTTTAATCTACGAAACACTGCAGTGAACCATAATTTCAGCCCTGATTTAAAGGCACCGACAGTTTGAGCAGGAACTAATGGATCAAGCATATATTTTGGTCCAAGACCATTCAGTGCTTTGCAGACCAGCAGTAAGATTTAAAAATCTATTCTTTGACTCACAGGAAGCCAGTGCAACGATTTAGCGGCCGGTATAATATGGTCCAGTTTCCTGGTGTCTGGATCAGCTGCAGCCGCCCGATTGATTTTTTTTTTTTCCAGACCTGTCAAGATGCCATTCCAATAATCTAACCCACTGGGTGTGTTTTTTCACATGCAAATAATCCCGTCCAGGTTCTACAAGGGCACCGTTCCTCGGCTGGGCCGGGTGTGTATGGACGTGGCCATAGTCTTCATCATCTACGAGGAAGTGGTGAAGCTCTTGAACGTGGTGTGGAAGACCGACTGAAGCGGGAAACACCTCGGCGCCGCACAAGCAGGACTCCCCATGTTAACCTGGCCGAGACCCTCGACTGGTCACCTTTCAATCCTGCTTTTAGCCTCTAATATCTACCTCTGAGTGAGTTCCAGAGAACGCAGATAGAGAGATCACTAGGTGTATGAATTTCATTTTGTAACACGCATGTTTTTCCGGAGAACATTCCCTGTATGGGAAGCTTCCGGTCGCAGAGATCAGACTTCCGCTTATTCCGTATTTCTCAAATGGAGGATATTTTAGAGCTATAGGGGGCGAAAAAATGTGAACAGGTTTTTAGGTCAGGTGGGAAATGTGTCTTACAAAATATGTGAAAGCAGTTTTTTAATTAATGCCGTATGTAATTAATCCTAGAATCCCCCTCCTCCCAGCACCCAGCTCAGCATAATGTGATTTAAGGGGCAGTCGAAAAAGAAATGATACTTGAAATGAGAGAATATACCGCAAAGCATACGTTTTAAAAGCCTTTTATATTAAGTGATTGATGGTTTTATGCATATTTTTATTTAGAGGTAGCAAATCCGTTATTTTCTCCAGTTTGTGGTGAAACAATTTGATGCTCCAATGTCATTTTCCTGAAGCTACACGTACATTAACAACTGAAATGCCTTATTGTACTTTGTCAAGCACTGTAGGACGGTAGGACATGTATAGTTTCCTGAATCATGTAGGCTATGAACCTGATAACTTAATGGACTAATGTTTTATGAAAGTGCCTCAGTATTTTATAATTCATTTTGAGATCTTTTGAGATTACAAATGATTGAATGTTGTACGTCTTTTAGTCACTACAGAGTGAGTCAAAGTGTTATGCTCAGCTGTGCACGCCGCATTGTCTCCTGCGATGTCTGCTTGCGAGGCATCTTGAGAGGTACAAGACATCCTCACTACTCTGAATTTCTTTTGTAGCTCGACATGTTTTATTTAAGCTGCCTTAAATGCACAGGTATGGGTTGCCGTTGACAGTGCCTTCCCATCTCATTCCGTGAGGGAGGAGTGTCTTCAGATAAGCAGGGGACAGTTATTCAGATTGTCGGCTTTGTTTTCTAATCGAGTCACATTTGTTGCCTTCTCTTTTGACGCCAGCTGGTGACCCAATGTGCCAACTGCTTCTCCTCTACACTGATATGTATGAATTAAACAAATGTGGTGGTTTAGGGTGACGTATGTGAGCCTGGCATGTTTACATGTGAAAGAATTGATTGTCCAACCCATGTTTACTCTGAGCGATTTCCTTCAGCCTGATGGTCCTTACATGTAGACCTCTTGTGATGTAGCTGGTAAAATGTCTCTGCAGTTGTTATATAAACACACGACTTACTAGCAGTAGGTGAAATCAAATTGTGCCTTAAGTGGAATTAATTATCAGTGTATGCTCACAAATAAACATCGAATGAGACTAGTTAAAAGGACTGCTGTTTCATTTCATTTTTAATTTGCGTTTTTCTTATTATGACCTTGCCTTTGCGCTTTTTGGACGTCGCGCTCGCCGTAGTTGTCAGTGCGGACTTTTTTCCCCCCTCTCCGCTTTCCTCCTCGGGATAAATGAAAGATGTCAGCAGCGCAGCAATAAGGCTTCCGCAAACATGTCACTAAATGGAGGGGGAAGCAGAGGATTTTACTTCAACACCGTCCTGTCTTTGGCTCGATCCTTGGCTGCTCACCCGCAGGCGCCCATTGACAAGGTAACGTTGTCCGCGGTGACGGCTAACAGCGGGATCAGGCTAATACCTGTCAAAGTATTGGGCGTTGAAATGCCACCGCGTAACTTCGCCTCAGAATCGTTGCCCTATGCTTTTATACGATTCAGAAGACGAGACATTTATTCACCGGACCGCGTTGCTGTTAGCTTCGCAATCGTTTTTGTCATTGAACGGGGTGAAAGTTAAAAGTCCTTAATGCGTGCTGCTGGCTAACGTTAGCTGTTTTGAACCTGTGCTTAATCTCCCTGTGGGGAAACACGAAACACAGTGGGCCAACTGTTTACACATGCACGTTTTATTCTTTTGTTAGTTCATTTTTTTTAAAAGGTAAATTAGTTCATTTTATTTTTCCAACGGCCGTGTTATTGCACGTGCAGGACGCGTGACTTGTCACCTATTAATGTTATTTTTCTTCCATCGTGCCAAAAATGACGGAGGAATATTTTCATATTTTCAATGTTGTTTTCTGTTTATAAATATCAACGGGCTGTCATGTTCAATGCCAAAGTTCCATGCTCATTTATGATAACAACCGTAACTGTAAAGAATGGTTACTACCATCCTACAAGTTCAAAGCAGCGTTTCGGTGTATTTATTAAACTAGTGTTGCATTTCTCTTCGAAGTGACTGAAAAAAAAACAACAAGCAAAAGCGCAAGATACTCTGGTTGATTCAGACTGTACAGTTGTAAACGTACAGTTGAACGTAAAGGAAGCGTTATTAGATTGTTTTCAAGTCAAGTTGTTTTCCTGCTGCATCATAACCTGCCAGAAAAATGCAGCTGATTGTTTTTCCCCTTCAGGAGGTTGAGATTTGTGGCCCGGGATTAACAAAGACTTGAAAGCGGCTTCGGGGGGGAGGAAAAAAAAAAAAATGCTTTTGAACCGATCAGCCAATTTACACAAGCCGCTTCTAACAGGGGGAAATGTTGGCCGTGGCCGGAGTTGGAAGTGTATCCTGTTGTGGAAGAGCTGTGGCAGCAGCAATTCACAGAGCAGAGCAGTGTGTCAGCTCTCACTGCAAGAGAATGTCTTGCAGACACAGTGTTACCATGGTGTTCCCTGCAGTGGGAAGGGATGGAAAGGATCGGCCTTCTAACAGCAACTATTAGGCTCTTTTTTTTTTTCTTGCTGCATAATCTTCTAAGAAAAGTCTTTAGAAACCACCCACTGTGCAGCATTGTTCCTACAAAATAAAACCTCACAACTCTAATAATTATTACTGATGTGTATGGCCATATCATAAATGCAGCAAGTACTACTCTCTCTTCCTCGTACGTTGTTATGGTCTTTTACTTTGCTTAATAGTGTTGGGCGAAAATAGAATCCAGATTTTTTATTTCTCTGAAAACTGGATTTTTGATTTAAATTTTTGGGGTAAAACTACAAAAGACTATAGAATAAATTATTTCAAATATTTTATCTTTATTTTATTTTTTTTTAAAGAAAAATAGCTAACAAATTTCCCTATTGGGAATGAAGTGCAACTGAAAGATACTGTAAATCCTCCTTGGGTTTAGTAAAATGACAACATTTACAGTCTTGTTGACCAAACACAGGTGAATCCCTTGGGATTAATGAAGTGAGAACCTCACTTTCAGCAAACGTCACTTGAAAATGAACAGGTTCTTCATGAACAAAGATGAAGAAGTTCCGTTATTTGGGAATGAAGAGAACCCAAACCCAAGTGAATCCCCCTGTGGATCAAGTGACGACCTTAACTGTCTTTCACCAAATGTCACTTTCAAAATAAAAGGTTTTTCTATCATCTTGAGTAGCGATGGATGAATGCAGTGCAAAACCTTCACATTTTGTAAAATAGAGGCACGCAGCCTGGAATTTTTTTTTTTTAAACATCGTCCAATTTCAATTTAAAAAAATTGATTATTCGCACAGCTCTACTTCTTAATAATAACTAGTTTGAGACATACGTCATATTTTTTCCACAAGGTTTTTTGTACACATTACCTTGAATTACATGACTGTTGCCTGTTTAAATTTTTTTCTCGTTCATTATTCTCAATACAGCAACATTACTATCAATATAGTTTTTGATCTATTCTATGTTTGACCATAGTGGATTCATTCCAAAGACAAATTTGGCCTGATTCTTTGAGCCCATTCATGCTAACAAAATCATTACTGCTAATGGAACCGCAGATGAACGATGCATTAGTCAAAGCCCCGGGGGCTGAGAGAACTGCGTGCTTCTGCAGGTCTCTTCAATCAGCTAATGGTCACAGTTCAGCCTGTGAGCGGCGGTAGGTGTCTGACCGCTGGTGCTGTCGTCACTGCGCACAGGTCCAGAAGCTACAATGCATGTGTCCCGTGGACTTCCGGGGAGTCTACCAGCTGGACGAGAGGAGGAGGGACGCCGTCATCGCGCTGGGGATCTTCCTAGTCGAGTCCAATCTGCAGGTGAGCATTTTGAATCCCGTGCCCTGCCATCCTCCCCGACGCTCTTGCCTTGAGCAGAACAGTCGTGTTACCTAACCCCCCCCCCCGACGTTGCTTTGGAAACCTGAGATAACGCGATGTGAAATTCTTCGCCCCGCAGCACAAAAATGTCATTGTCCCGTACCTGCTCGGCCTCCTGAAGGGGCTTCCTAAAGTTCAGTGGATTGAAGAAAGCTCCGAGCGCAAAGGAAGAGGTACTCAGCCTTTACTCCAGAGTAATAACATGATTATACGATTAAATGGAACCAGTGTTTTACTTCAGGATGTTTCCTTTTTAAACATTTGCCGGCCTTCCTGTCTTGCAGAGACTCTTCCTGTTGCAGAGAACTTCACCTTTGCTCTGGTGACGCTGCTGTCGGACGTCGCCCAGAACGATGAGAGCTTACGGGGCCAGGTGAGTTCTGCCATCTTAATTCAAGTGTGTGTGTCTTTTTTGCAGTGCTAGTGAAAGTGCAACACTGCATATTTCATCTGAAGCGCAGCAGTTGTTGTTTTAATTAAATTAAGCTGTGAAAAATGTAGATATTCACTAAAGGCTTGAGCGGAACCCTGAATGTTGCCGCCGTGCTGCTCTGCAGGTTTAATATGTGTTCACAAAAGCGTTGCTTGTTTTCTTTGGGATTATTACTCTCTGTGTTTGGCGACTCACACTACGGTTGGTCACGAGCAGCTTTAGCGCAGAAAAATGAGTTGTGGGTTTTTGATCCCCAACTGCAGCAGTGTGCAAAAGGACACGTTATGCTAACGCTCTGACTGATTAGGCAAAATACCAATTTCTCCAAACAAAAGATCTGAAGAGTATTTTGGGATAATGAATCGCTCAAGGCTACCTCTCTCCAGTTCGGAGTGAAAAGTTTGAGTGATCCTCAAATAGGCGTCACATGGGAACTTTGAATATTCTCCGGTTGAGTTACAGTCTCCAACCATCTTTGTCAGATCCTGGAGGCGATCATGGACATCATGCAGGTCCTGCAGGACATTTGCAAGAGTCCAGAGGCCCACGACAAAGGTACCAACACAAGGCCGCCACCCTCTCTCTCTGAAATTGTTTTCGCACCGCGTTCTGGAGTTTCAACTTTCCCCACCCGCCAAACCTCCTCCATCTCCTCAGACTACCTGTGCAGGTACACCGTGCCCACCCTGCTGGGCGTGGGCCGGGCGTTCGGACGATACAGCAACACCGACGAGCCGCTGCTGTCCAAGCTGTTCCCGCGACCGGCGGCGCCCACGGTGCCCGCCGCGGACGACACCGACACGGCGCACCGCCGCTCCTTCAACGACTTCCGCTCCATCCTGCCGAGCTCTCTGCTCACCGTGTGCCAGGGAGACACCCTGCGGCGCAAAGGCTCCTCCCTGTCCAGCGTTTCGCAGCAGGTAGAGCCGATCGAAAAGCGAAAGCTCACGTGTTTAAAGCCAGAGTAGTGCGATCATTTGTGTTTGGTTAAGTTTTCACTTTATTCCCAAATAAGGGAACTTCATCTTTCTTTGTGAAGTGTGTGCTCATTTTCAAGTGAAGTTTTGTTATTTGTAATTGTATTTTGCATTTATTTATTTAGCACAATTTAAACAGTGCAAGGAGCCCAAAGGGCTTCATTCCCTTTCTTTCTATTTTTACTATAAATAGAAACATAGGAAAACTATAATTAAAAAGGATTTACAGTATCTTTCAGTTGCACTTCATTCCCAATTGGGATTTTTCTTTTGCTATTGTTCTTTAAATATAAAGGTTAATAAATATTTGAAGTAATTTATTCCATTGTCTTTTGTAGTTTTACCAAAAGAATGGAAACCGAAAATCAAGTATTCAGAGAAAAAAAATGAGGATTTTATTTTTATCCAAGATCGCCCAGCACTACCTCTGAGTTGTTTACGTGTTTTTATTATGTAATGTGTCGTCAGGCCAGTCCGGAGAGAGCCTGCCTCACCCCGAGCTCGCCCGCCGATACGTCTGCTCAGTACTTCGAAGGTCAGTGCCTGCACTCTGCAGCGCTCTGGGGGTCTCCCGTGACCCCTCTGATGGTGCGGCCTGCAAAAATAACCCCCGTCCCTCTCCGCCTCTCTCCTCAGGGTCGTACCTGCCCGACGGCAGCGCCGTGGACCCCAAGTACTACTTCTCAACCATCAGCTCCAGCTTCTCCGTCTCGCCGCTCTTCACGGGAAGCAGCTGCGGAGATTTTCTCGTCCCCCTGGACATGCTCAGGCAGCTCCTGCACATGGTCAGCGGCGGAAGAAATACCACTTAGACGAAAAGAATGCAAAAATTCCACAAGGTGGCTTTGAAAGGATCAACCTTGTCCGCTTATGTCTCTCAAACAGGTCGAAGAGTTTGTGTCGGAGTCGTTTTTAAAGTCGCTGGATGATTCGTTGGCTGAACTTCTGGAGGTACGACCCTCAAACGACCACGTTCTAGTTTCTGTTGTATATATATTTTTTGCTGCTTTTTTTTAATTGATTTTTCTACACAGAGAGATAGTGTACAAAGTACATTAATTCAGAGGCAAAATTGAACAGAAATATTAAAAGTATAAACATCATAACCCCCCTTGCTCCAACAGAGCCCAGTCCCTGCAACAGTATTACTGTGCCATTAAATAAGCTAGATCACAACTACAAATATAAATATATATGCATACAAATATATAAGAGTGATAGTATATAAAAATAATATATATAAAAAATAAATAAGTAAATAAATAAAATAATGATAGTTAAAACAAGACAATCAATCAATAATGGTCCTTATGAGTTTCAAAATATACTGAATACAGTCACATAAACCACCAGTATCAGTGATATCTAATTCCTCTATATAGTTTAAGAAAGGTTTCCACGTAGTATGACATTTTTGAACACATCCTCTGCTAGAATAGCGAATCCTCTCTGATACCAAACGGTGCAGAAGGTCATTGAGCCACATCTTAAAGCCAGGGGGAAGCTTCTCCTTCCACCTAGAGTAATAATTGCCTGCACATTTGCTGATGCTGATATTTCTTCTGTTTTCTCTCTGCAGTCGACTCCTGGTCTCCACCTCTACTACAAAACCTTCAGTGATCCTCTCTACGTGGCTATATTTAAAATGCTGCGAGACACACTCTACAACCTAAAAGGTATTTCATCAGTGCTTTTGCCTTACTGTTCTTACATAATTTTTGATAACCCCATGATTCAGCAATCGTCTTATAGAACAATCACAAACACTCAACCCCGATGTGTTTCCCAGAGCTGCAGACGGACTACGTGAAGGAGGTTCACGACTTTGTGCTGGAGCAGTTCAGCAGCAGCCAGTCGGAGCTGCAGAGGATCCTGCACGACGTGGAGTACCTGCAGAGCGAGCTCAGCCCGCTCAAGCTGCGCTGCCAGGCCAACGCCGCCTGCGTGGACATCATGGTGTGGGCCGTGACCGAGGAGCAGGGTGAGGAGCCACTTCGCCGTCGGTCGTCGCTTGCATCGCCCCCTCGCCCTCCGTGACACTTTTCTCCCCTCGTCTTTTTCCACCAGGGGCTGAGAACCTCTGCACCAAACTGTCTGAGAAGCTGCAGTCCAAGACGTCCAGCAAGGTCATCATCGCCCACATGCCGCTGCTCATCTGCTGCTTACAGGTGACGGCTCAGCTGGGGGCGAAAACCTACGAGCCAGACGCAAATCACTTGTTTAAGGGCAATATTTTGACAGTTCTATTTTTCTACAGGCTGTCGTGCAAGCTGAACTGTTGTGTCTGTTTTGTGTGATTTTTATAGAAATCTCAACGGGACTGACCTAGTTAAATAAAGGCTGCAGGAAAATAGTCTGCTGATCTAAATATTAATGGCAAACAAGAGCATAAAATTAGAAGAGATCTTGTTACGGTTTTGACAGTGTCTGTCTGTTTTGTCTGTCTGTCTGTCTCTCTATCTATTTATCTGTCTATCTATCTGGCTCTCTATTTATCTGTCTATCTATCTGTCTGTCTGTCCAAGTGTCTTATCTATCACTCCGTCTTGTCTGTCTGTCTGTCTGTATGTGTGTCTTGTCTGTCTGTCTGTGTGTCTGTCAATCTATCTATCTATCTATCTATCTATCTATCTATCTATCTATCTATCTATCTATCTATGTTACATCGGTTCTTAATATTACCTGCAATGTGAGAGGGTGAACTCTTTAAAATTTTCCTCTGTGGATGACAAAAGTCTTCATTCTACTTCATTGACTCTAAAAATAATCCCCAATCTAAAGCACATTGACGTGTCTCCGGTCGTCCTTCAGCCCTGAGGTCCAGGACAGCGATACTGGGCAGCTGCTGTAAAAAACACCCCTCCTGTTTCACTTTTTATTGCTTTGTAAAACTGATCTCCTTTCTTCTCCAGGGCCTGGGTCGTCTGTGCGAGCGCTTCCCCGTGGTTGCCCACTCCGTCACCATGTCCCTCAGGGACTTCCTGGTGGTGCCCTCCCCCGTGTTGGTCAAGCTTTACAAATACCACAGCCAGTACACCCCAGGTAGCAACAATCGGCCGGCAGCTCCCTAACACTACCCAGTATTTTCACCGGTGTTTTTAGTTTACAATCCTGTGCGATGTCCTCTCAAGGTGGCAGCGAGATAAAAATCCACGTGACCAACGAGCACTCGCAGTCCACCATCAGCACCCACTCCAGCAAGAAGAGCCAGCCCTCCATGTACGAGCAGCTGCGGGACATATCCATCGATAACATCTGCAGGTGGATTCACACGAACACTTGTGAACATGCACACTTAAGCCGCGTTCAGACTGCCAGCCAAAATCTGATTTTTAGCCCATCCAGATTGAACCCGGATGGCTCTTTTGCAGTCTGAACAGTCACGAATCACATGAAATCCCATTTTTGCAAAACGCATTGAAACCACCTTAGGGAACTACTTTCAAATCAGTGTGAACAGCTCCAACAGAGATCAGATCCCATTTGGACACTTGCTAAAAACAGAGTGGACAGTCAGCCCTAAAAAAAAATCGGACTTGAGAAGAAATCGGATTGGAATCAGATTCGCCTGCAGTCTGAACGCAGCCTTACACAGCACACGTGGCATCATCCCCAGAGTCCCTCACACTTTTCCTCTCTCCCCTCAGGTGCCTGAAAGCCGGCCTGACCATGGACAATGTGATCGTGGAGGCCTTCCTCGCCAGTTTGTCCAACCGCCTCTACATCTATCAGGAGAACGACAAGTGAGTCGGCGTGAGTTGGTGTTTGTCATCAGTGGCATCATGTTATGTGTGACCGTTTCCTCCTCCTTCCCTCTCTCCTCCCCCGCCCCCAGGGACGCTCACCTGATCCCGGACCACACCATCAGGGCGCTGGGTCACATTGCCGTGGCCTTGCGAGACACGCCCAGGGTCATGGAGCCCATCCTGCAGATCCTGCAGCAGAAGTTCTGCCAGCCCCCCTCCCAGCTGGACGTGCTCATCATAGACCAGCTCGGCTGCATGGTCATCACAGGCAACGTAGGTTCCGTTCCGTTCTGTTTGTCGTTTCTTTTTTGGGGGACGTTGCTTAAAGGGGTGGGAATCGCTAGGTACCTTAATTGTCTATGTCATAATCGCGATTCATTTTGCTTACATCAAAAACCTTTTCCTCCGTTGCCTCCTCAGCAATACATCTACCAGGAGGTGTGGAACTTGTTCCAGCAGATCAGCGTCAAAGCCAGCTCCATGGTCTACTCCACCAAGGACTACAAGGACCACGGCTACAGGTGTGAAGTGACTTCTTTGTTTCCTGGACCAATGCATTCGGAGAAAGTGACACTCTTTCTCAGTAGTACTCACTGATTGTCGCAACGTTTGTTCCATACGGTGCGCGCAGACACTGTTCTTTGGCTGTGATAAACGCCCTGGGCAACATCGCTGCCAACCTTCAGGCGGAGCAGATGGTGGACGAGCTGCTGGTCAACCTGCTGGAGCTTTTCGTTCAGCTGGGCCTGGAAGGGAAGCGAGCCAGCGAGAGAGCCTCGGACAAAGGCCCGACTCTTAAGGTGTGTGCGTGTGTGAGTGGCAACAGTGTTGGTCGCGTAATGCGCATAATGGTCACACAGGAGAGAAAAAATTCAGATAATCGCATTCAGCGTCCACTTGAGGCCGCCTGCTTGCTGTGTATTTTGTTTGGTGCCGAGATGAAGGAGCACATTGTGGTCGTGTTTGGCAAGAGCACCGTCCTGTTCTGCTGTTCTGCCCAGCTTAAAACATTCTCGACTTGAACGGCGCTGTTTGCGGGAAGGTCATTTAGGAGGCCCCCTAATGGATTTTTCTTTTTTATCATCCCTCACACTCAAGACTATTTTCCATTACTGTCTCTGCAGGCATCAAGCAGTGCTGGAAACCTCGGGGTCCTGATCCCAGTAATTGCAGTTGTAAGTGTTCTGTCCTTCTTTAAACTTTTTCAGCTTTTATAACCTTTTTAATACCAATGCGGAGCGCTTTGGATCACAACCAGCAATCAGTCCAAGTGTCTATTTGGCCTTTAGCATTAAAAACAACACACACATGTGACAAGTGAAGCTCTTTAAGTGATTGACCATGGTTTATGTATAACTGCTGAGACCAATGTTTTCTCTCTCTCTCTCTCTCTCTCTCTCTTCCTATTTAGCTGACTAAGAGGTTGCCGGCCATTAAAGAGGCAAAGCCGCGTCTGCAGAAGCTTTTCAGAGACTTTTGGCTCTATTCTGTCGTCATGGGATTCGCAGTGGAGGGCTCAGGTTGGCTAAGTCACATCTCCACAACAGAGCTGCAGAGAGAATTTGTTAAAAAAAAAAATATATATATATATATATATATACATATGTGTGCATACATATGAATGTATACATTAATATATGTATGTATATATAAGTATAGTATAATTAGTATAATTACGTATATATATGTGCGTGTATATATGTATACACAGATATATGTATATATGTACGTGTTTGTGTGTGTATGTATGTATATATACATAAAATATATATATATATATATACACATATAATATATTTATATTCATATATATTTATATATATATGTAGTATATTACATAGTGAGTGCTAGATCAATGCTGCTTATTGCTGTTGTTATTGTTTTGTACTGTGTGTTTGCGTGTGAGTGTTAAAACATGTCAAAATACAAATGATACTATTATTAGTATTTTAATATTAATACTAAAGGACCAACCGGTCTTGTCCAAATTAGTGCAGCTAGCTACTGTATGAAAGCGCGGTATTTGGGACGCAGCCCAACTCTTCTGTCACTTGGTTCTTTCCCAGGTCTGTGGCCAGAGGAGTGGTACGAGGGAGTGTGCGAGATCGCAACCAAATCTCCGCTGCTCACCTTTCCAAGCGGGGAGCCCCTTCGCTCAGAGCTGCAGTACAACTCCGCGCTGAAGAACGACACCGTCACGCCGGTACGGGGCAGCGAGCTCCTACGCCCGCTCACCTATCGGGAGTGTCCACGGGCTGACTCGTCCGCTCTCTGGGTTTCAGGCCGAGCTCAACGACCTGCGCAGCACCATCATCAACCTGCTGGATCCTCCTCCCGAGGTGGCCGCTCTCATCAACAAGCTGGACTTCGCCATGTCCACGTACCTGCTGTCCGTCTACAGGCTGGAATACATGAGGTACGCAAGGGAAGAAGCTCCATTCACAGCGTCATAATGTTGCACCTTTAATTGTGTTATTGTATTATTTTCTCGCCGTCCGTTTAGAGTCCTGCATTCCCTGGACTCGGACCGCTTCCAGGTCATGTTTCGCTACTTTGAGGACAGAGCGATACAGAAGGACAAGTCGGGTGAGAAGTGGAGAACAAATCTCGGCATCCTCGCCGGTGTCGACGTGCACTAATACACAATGTGTCCGTTTCAGGCATGATGCAGTGCGTCATTGCCGTCGGCGACAAGGTTTTTGAGGTCTTCCTGCAAATGATGGCTGAAAAAGTAAGTTTTTCTCTTCAATGCAGGGATCTGTTAACAGAAACTAAAAACCACTGACAAATGCATTCTAGAGAAAATAGCATAACTGAAGAATACTTGGGTTATAATGGTGTCTAATTAAAAAAAAAAGGCTTACTTTTTAACTTCTTAATAGCTAAAGTACTAATAAATAGATCTGTAGGCTTTAGATGAAAAGTACAGGTTAACTTTTTTTATTATTATTTGACATTTTCAGCAAAAAACTAAAGCCCACGAGGAGGAACTAGAGCGCCATGCTCAGTTTCTCCTGGTCAACTTCAACCACATCCACAAGAGGATCCGCAGAGTGGCGGACAAATACCTGTCTGGTCTGGCCGAAACGTGAGTTCCCCGTTCTCGTCAGAGCACGTCACCGACTTAAGTTTTCAGCCTCATGGCCAGCAGTGACCGGAGGCACTTTGTGTTCTTCTTCTTAGTTTCCCTCACTTGTTGTGGAGCGGCCGCGTGCTGAGGACCATGCTGGACATCCTGCAGACGCTGTCTCTCTCGCTCAGCGCGGTCAGTAACAATTGCCATTCGCTTCAGTTTGACGCTAATTTCCAGTCGTCTTCTATAAAACACACAGCAAATTTACATCATTTCTAACGTTTGTGTTTGGCAACTGCAGGACATCCACAAGGACCAACCTTTCTACGACATCCCGGACACGCCGTACAGAATCACCGTCCCGGACACGTACGAAGCACGAGAGGTGACGCATCAACATTTCCTTGACATTATGTTCATTAGAGGACCAGTTTTAAATAAACAGACCTACCAATGCTGTCTTTTCAATTGCAGAGCATCGTGAAGGATTTTGCGGCCCGCTGCGGGGAGATTCTGAAAGAAGCCATGAAGTGGGCGCCTTCTGTGACCAAGTCACACCTGCAGGTGCCGCATACCGCTTTATGTTTATCCAGGGACCGTGTCTCTCTCTCTCTTTTTGTTTTGTTGCTAACTTCACTGTTTGTGTACCGTTTCAGGAGTATCTGAACAAACACCAGAACTGGGTGTCGGGTCTGTCCCAGCACACAGGCCTCGCCATGGCCACAGAGAGCATCCTGCATTTTGCCGGTTACAACAGGCAGAGCACCACGCTCGGGGTGAGTCAGTCACTGCACCGCCAGAGTGCTTCATAAAAGTTCTACAAGCTGACCTATTAACATAAGATCTCAGTCACTGGAAGTGTTGGCGAGTAATCTATTACCAAGTAATCCATCACTGTAATTAAACTACTTTTTTTTAGTGACAGAGTAATGCAATGGGATTACTGTGGCAGAATTGGTCATTGTATCATAATTACTTTATCCAGTAACGATTCCATTACTTTTCTGAAAGATATTGCAAGCTAAAAATGTCTCGTCGTCCACCAAAGGTCTGAAATTTAGACAACCAACCGAAAACAACAATTTCGCAGATCGATGATGCAGCCGTGCATGCAACGTCACTGATATGCGACGACGCACCAAAACAAGCATGGCGGCGGCAAAGGCAAAAAACAGCGATTGGGTTTGACAGCTGGAAATACAAACATTGTTTTGAGTTCATGTCGTCTAAATCAAAAATATTGTGGTTTGTTGTGCGTTATGCGCAGGAAACAAGAAATTCTCAACTGTTAATTTATATATTTTTTTAACTTAAGTAATTAGTAATGAGTAATTTATGACTTACGAAACAAAGTAGTTAAATAAGGCATTACATTACCTTTTAAAGAAGTAATTAGTAGTTGGATTACTTTTATGGAGTAATCCCAACAACCGTGGTCACTGGTAAAAAAAAATTTTAGTTAGAAAGAATTTTGGGCAGAATCATCTGCACAAGAGCTGGTGGAGAATTAAAAGTTCAGTGGCAATATATTCTAAGGAATGCAACACTTCCTGTTTAAGAACAAAAAAAAAACAAAACAACACATTCACATAAACACACTTTCCTCGTGCCATCTGACAAATTTGGCCCGACTGTTGCGGCGCCCTCAGTCGGCGTCGCGTCAAGTCTGAGTAAATCTGTCGGGAACATTCAGATAACGGACGCTTGCTAATGTTTGAATTTCCGCCGTTACGCGGCGACACCTCTGTATTTTCCATGAGCTGATAATCATATGGCTTTGGCTTGCAGTCCACCCAGCTGACTGAGCGGCCCGCCTGCGTGAAGAAGGACTACTCCAACTTCATGGCTTCCCTCAATCTGAGGAATCGATACGCCGGAGAGGTAAAACCTTCAAATATTGGCAGTTTTTAAATCCTGTGTCTGTAAAATATGGCAAACGATCACTTTCTCCGTCTCTTTTGTTCACAAATATACGATTTTGATTCTGAAATGGCGGACGTTGAACGACCAAATGTTTGATGAAAAGATATTGGGTTGCAGTTTTTTTTCCCCTCTCTTTTGATCTTCACCTTTCAAACTCTATCTTGGTGTCTTGGTCGGTAGGTTTCGGGTATGATCCACTTCGCCCAGGCGGTGCGAGGTCAGTCCGATCTGGGCCGGCTGATGGTCAAGCAGATGGGAGAGGCTCTGGAGTCGGCGCAGCCCGAGGCCTTCACCGAAGCCATGTTCAAGCTCGCCGCGTTGCTCATCAGCAGCAAAGGTGGCGCCGCTCTTCTACGTCCGTCTCTGCCGCAAACACGCGCGTGTTGCCAGATTGGGCTCTAAACACATGGCTGCTCCTTTTTTATTCATTATTTTTTTCTTTCCTCCTCCTCCAGAGTGCGATCCTCAGCTGCTGCACCACCTCTGCTGGTCTCCTCTCAAGATGTTCACGGCTCACGGCATGGAGACGGCCATCGCTTGCTGGGAGTGGCTGCTGGCAGCTCGGGGTGGAGTGGAAGTGCCTGTACGTCAGTTTCAAAGAAAATTTTATGAGACACTTTGAGAGCCGTCTAGGCCTCCTGCTGCTGCTGCTGCTCGCTAGATGCAGGCCTATAGCTGCGTCACTACCACTGTCTATCTGTCCTACTGTCTGTCCTACTATCTGTCTGCCTGCCTGCCTGCCTGCCTGCCTGCCTGCTTGTCTGTCGGTCTGTCTGTCTGCTTGTGTTTGTCTGTCCTACTATCTGTCTGCTTGTCTGTCTGTCTGTCCTACTGTTTGTCTGTCTAACTGTCTATCTGTCCTACTGTCTGTCTGCATGTCCTATTGTCTGTCTATCTGTCCTACTGTCTGTCTGCATGTCCTACTGTCTGTCTTACTGTCTGTCCTGTCTGTTCTACTGTCTGTCTGTCTGCCTGCCTTTCTATCTGTCCTACTGTTTGTCTAACTGTCTGTCTGTCCTACTGTCTGTCTGCATGTCCTACTGTCTGTCTGTCTATCCTGTCTGTCTTTCTGTCCTTCTGTGTCTGCCCGCCTGTCTGTTTGTCCTACTGTCTGTCTGTCTGTCTACCGGCCCCGCCTGCTCGTCTGCTCCGCGCCAGACATGGGGATTTTGATCTTTTCCTCCGCCAAAGTGACCGTGCCATCGATTTCCTGACTGTTGTCCAGTTCATGCGCGAGATGGCCGGAGCGTGGCAGATGACCGTGGAGCTGAAGATGGGCCTGTTCTCGGACACCCAGGTGGAGGCCGATCCTCTGGCCGCCTCGGAGGAGAGCCAGCCGATCCCGTGCCCTCCGGATATCACGCCGCACCAAATTTGGATCGAGGTCGGGCGGCGAGCGCGCAGCTCCGTCAAACGGCGTCTCGTTCGCCATTTGACTTTGACCTCACCCTTTTCTTCTGTCACGCCTCTCTCCTGCTCCAGTTCCTGGTCCAGAGGTTCGAGATCGCAAAGTACTCCAGCGCGGATCAGGTGGAGATCTTCGGCAGTCTGCTGCAGCGCTCGCTGTCCCTCAACGTGGGCGGGGCCCAGAGCAGCCTGAACCGCCACGTGGCCGCCATTGGACCTCGTTTCAGGTGAACGAACAAAGACTTGAGATAACGCGCAGTATTATATGTCAAACTAAGTAGAAATTGGTGGCGGTGGTGGTGGTGGTGAACGTCACTTCAGCGAGTTTTGATTTGGATTCAGGTTGCTCACTCTTGGACTGGCCTTTCTCCACTCCGACGTCCTCACTAATGCAACTGTGCGAAACGTGCTCAGAGAGAAGATCTACTCCACTGCTTTTGATTACTTCAGGTACCCACATTCAATTAGGGCTGCTTTTCTATTGCTGTCAGGTAGTTTATAATGCATTGATAGCCATATTCAAGCCTGTTATCCAACCCAGTAATTCATATACAAGCACGGTCTGTTCAGGCATGCTAGCATCCTGACATTATCTTGATGTTTAGAGCCTCCTGTGCCCAAGGCAGTATTTTCTTTTTTTTTTTAAGATGACAAAGGCTTTACTTTTACCCCTCTAATCAGCTTGATCACTCTAAAATGATGATGCTTAATAATAGCAGATAACTGAAGGAGGCAGCCAATAAAATCAATAATATCCCATTCAAAAACAGAGCCTCAGATTAAATCTAATCTCATTGCAATTTCAGTTTTTTTTTTCCCGCACATTAAAATCATCTCACACAAAAAAAAATGCATCTAACTCGCCTCCCTCCCGCCAGCGTGACGCCAAAGTTCCCCACTCAGGGCGACAAGCACCTCCGCGAGGACATCAGCATCATGATCCGCTTCTACGCCAGCATCCTGTCAGACAAGAAGTATCTGGCAGCGTGCCACCTGGTCCCACCCGGTGAGCTTGGTACCACTCCGCCCCCGAGCACCCTATCTGCCGGGATATTCGGATCGCTTATCGTGTCCAGCACTTCTCCGATTTCTATCTTAAGTAAGCCTAAAGTGGTGGAGCCGGGGGTTTTATGAACGCCTGTCAAATTTGCCGCTCGTCCTCACCTTGCTGCTGCCAATAGGCCCTGAGAAAATGTCTCGAGTATTTCCTCCTTTTTTTCCCCCCTTCAACGCTTTTAGTCCCCTCATTTTTTCTACACTTCATTCTTTTTCACTTTCTCGTTGTCCAAGATTTTAGTATTTGTTCCGCCTTCTTCAACTGTCCACCTTTTTTCTTTTTTGTCGGTACTTGATGTTCAGCAGCTGTGAGGACGAGTGCAACTTTGCCAGTTGCGTCAACATGCATGATTATTCATCATGTCAGCCCGCCTGTCCGCCCCCTCTCCTCGATCAACATGGAATGAAAAAGAAGAAACTGCAATTCAAAGTTTTTTCTTCCACCCTGTCCCCTTCATCGCCGATGGAAAAAAAAAAGAAAAAAAAAGACATGTTTCCAGTCTCATACTACTGAAACGCATTGCTGCCACCCTAGAAAGAAAACAGGGCTCAGTAAAAAAAATTAAATAACGCGATAGTTTCACGTTTTTACAGAATAATATGCAAATAATCACGATATTTCGTGACAATTTTTTTACGTAAAAATGTGAAACTATCACAGATTAACGTGATAGTTTTGACGTTTGTACGTGATGATTTTCACGTTATGACATCAAACTGTCACGACATTTCGTGACTATTTTATAAACATGATAGTTTCATGGTATGACGTGATACTAAGCCCTGTTTTTTTCCTAGGGGGGCAGCAATGCGCTTCCATATCATACACATCAAATCGCTTGTGATACAGGCGACCTCTTCACCGCTGATCCCAGATCATTATAATCATCCTCATGCATTACCAAGCGCATGCATTATCTTAACCAGGATCAGTGGTTCAAGGTAGCTTCTACCAACACTAAAACTCATCAGGGTGTCCCTGCTTTCCAACGCATGACCATCAAACAGATGCCGATTATCAAAATCAGCTCATCTCGCTCTGCAAACGCTGCCTCATCGCCAACCACATTGTTGATGTTTGCAAAAAGAAAACAAAAAAAAACTTGCTTTGTTGTTTTCACACTCATATGGAAATATGAGCTTGCGCTCTTTTGCTTCTTTTTATTTTTTTATTTTTTTAATTTTTTTTTACAAATTTGCGCCCTGCTGTATGCTGAACCTGTTCCCATGTGAACAGATAATCAGGACCCGTCCCTGAACAGTCTGTCGGTGATGAATGCCGCAGACCTCAGGAGCAACATGGACTCCAGCTCTCGGTCCCAGCAGAGCGGCCAGGGGTGGATCAACACCTACCCGCTCTCCAGCGGCATGTCTACCACCTCCAAGAAATCAGGTACCTGGCATAGAAAAATGTTACTTGTCAGCACCGACGACCAAAGAGGACTAAACTACATTCATTTTACTTTATAAATTATTTTTAGTTAAATGAGGTCACTAAAAGTGGTGTTTTTTTGATTATAGAAAACAGGCAGTAGCATTAGTAATGTTTGCAGTTTGCTTTCTTACCATTAAACGCTGCTAAACTGTACAGATTGTGCCTTTAAAACAGTATAATTTGACATTTAGTTCCCATTGTTACCATAATGGCCAGACCTCTAATACATTAACATACCTCTTCTCATTTTTTTGCATGTTACAAGATAGGCAAACATAAGACGAGAAATGGAAAACCTAAATTCAATAAATGATTCGCTTCCTGTCTGTGCCTCTTTGTATTCCAGGTACATCCAAGAAGAGCAACAGAGGGACACAGCTTCACAAATACTACATGAAGCGCAGGACTCTGTTACTGGCCTTGCTGGTGAGGATTTATTCCACTCTGGCCTTTTGTTTGCGCACACGGGGTACTTGATTTTGCTCCGTCCCCCTCTCTCTCACCAGGCCAGCGAGATTGAACGCCTGACCACGTGGTACAACCCGCTGTCCACTCAGGAGCTGGCCATCTCTACCGAGCAGTCGGTGGAAACCAGCATCGCCAACTGGAGGTCCAAATACATCAGCCTGACGGAGAAACAGTGGAAGGACAACGTGAACCTGGCCTGGGGCATCGCGCCCTACCTGGCCATGCAGCTGCCTGCAAGGTAGCCGGTCGAGGAAACATGGCTGGATAAATTTTGAGAGCCAAAATCCAGCATTTCTCTACAAAATCGTTCAGTGATTGGACTTTCACCTCTTTCCTCTCAGGTTCAAGAATGACGCAATAGTTGCCGAAGTGACCCGGCTGGTGCGACTGGACCCAGGAGCTGTCAGTGATGTTCCTGAGGCTGTCAAGGTAATTGAACACAAACCGTTTAACATTTTTCAAAGCTGCGTACATTTTGCAATGATTTGCAACCCCCCCCCCCCCAACCCCCGAGACTTTGCCATAGAAAGCACTATTGAACGTTATTGATTGGTCCATTTGCCTCCCCAGTTCTTGGTGACGTGGCACACCATCGACGCAGACTCTCCGGAGCTGAGCCACATCCTGTGTTGGGCTCCGGCAGACCCGCCCACCGGCCTCTCCTACTTCAGCAGCATGTACCCTCCTCATCCTCTCACAGCACAGTACGGGGTCAAAGTGCTGCGCTCCTTTCCTCCGGTAGGAGACGCTCTCGCTGATTGTCCGGGGGCTCAGCTGAAGGGGGTAGCACTCTAAAAGTACCTGTAGTTGAGAGAAAAGCATTTCAAAGCATTTCCTTTTTGTCCCCTTAGGACGCCATCCTGTTCTATATTCCCCAGATTGTCCAGGCTTTGCGTTATGATAAGGTGAATGCGTTTTGACCAACGTGGCATTGATGGTGTTTCAAATGGGTTAAAACAACAGTGGAATTGTCAGCAGTGTGAATGAACTCTGACCCTGTCCTCTGCTCAGATGGGCTATGTGAGAGAGTACATCCTGTGGGCGGCCCAGACCTCGCAGCTTCTCGCCCACCAGTTCATCTGGAACATGAAGACCAACATCTTCGTGGATGAGGAGGGACACCACAAAGACCGTGAGTATTGGTTTGACAGGAACTCTGATTGCAAAATGGTAGGAAAAAAACAGGAAAGTTCCAGTTAAGTAAATAAATAAATTAGTACTGTCGAAGTTAATGTGTTAATAATGTGTTAATAATGTGTGAATAACGCATTAATAACACATTAATAACATGTGAATAACGCGTTAATAAGCAGCAATCGTTTCAGCATCTGGTCTATTTTGTGCACAAAACTTGAGTAATCTGTGGCAAGTTAGACAGGAAGTCACTCAAAGAAACACAGCAGAATCCTGTTAATTTTCAAAATAAAAGCAATTTTCAAAATAGAATTCTGTGATTAAGTTACATATAGAGCAGGATAAAAAAATTGCACTTTGTGATTAATCGCAAGTTAACTCAGGACACTAATGCGATTAATCGCGATTAAAAACTTTAATCGACTGACAGCCCTAAAATAAATGAATTAAACCCCGGTGAAAACACTTTGATGTCTGCAGCCGACATCGGGGAGCTGCTGGAGCAGATGGTGGAGGAGATCACGGGTTCTCTGTCGGGTCCTGCCAAAGACTTCTACCAGCGAGAGTTTGACTTCTTCAACAAGATCACCAACGTGTCTGCAATTATCAAGTTAGTTCACCACACTCACCTACCTGTCAGCTATCTATCCAAATGTTTTTTGCAAGGGGTTGCACGGGCAGGGTCATTGTTTTAGTTCCTAGCATCTAATGTTACTTTTTGTCTCTCAGGCCGGTTCCGAAAGGAGAGGAGAGAAAAAGGGCGTGTCTTAAAGCTCTGTCCGATATTAAAGTCCAACCAGGTACCGCAGGGATCCAATCACAGACGTTTAAAGAGTTGAAATAAGCTAAAATGAATTCCATATGACGTGATGTTTTTGATTCTAGGTTGTTATCTGCCAAGTAACCCTGAAGCCATCGTGTTGGACATTGACTACAAGTCAGGAACACCCATGCAGAGGTTATTTTCTTATTTATATACTATTTTCTTATTTATATACTTACTTTTTAAAATTGTATTTCATTGTTTATGATCAGAAGATAATAAATACACTTTGACATACTACTCAATAAAACTCTGGAAAGTAAATTAAAACACACAAATTGGGGTCATGTGAACTCTTAACTGACTTGCATAGACTTAAATAAACAACTTGGCTCTGGGTGCTGCTCTTCCTGCCCCCGTAATTATTTTCAACCTGACTGCTTTCCCGTGGCCGCAGCGCCGCCAAGGCACCGTATCTGGCCAAGTTCAAGGTCAAGCGCTGCGGGGTGAGCGAGCTGGAGAGAGAGGGCCTCCGCTGCCCCACCGACTCCCTGGAGGACGGCGAGGAGAACGCCGACGGCTCCCGCAAGGTCTGCTGGCAGGCGGCCATCTTTAAAGTGGGCGACGACTGCCGACAGGTACGGACGCCGTGCAGGCGCGGTGGCGGTGGGAGCCCTCTGTGGGGGAGGTGGAGGAAGGGGGGCACGTAGGGGACGAGCTCGATTGTTATCCTGAACTGTCCCACGTTCCTGCAGGACATGCTCGCCCTGCAGATCATCGGCCTCTTCAAGAATATCTTCCAGCTGGTCGGCCTCGACCTCTTCGTGTTTCCCTACAGAGTTGTGGCCACCGCACCAGGGGTGAGTGTTGGGTTTTTTATTCTACATTATTGCCATCACATTCTTCCTACCACTTTCAGCACTGGCTGCAGGACATTAACACTAATCAAATATACATCAACTGATGTTTCCTTTCCTCAGTGCGGCGTGATTGAGTGCATCCCAGACTGCAAGTCCAGAGACCAGCTCGGCCGGCAGACAGATTTTGGGATGTACGACTACTTCCGGAATCAGTATGGAGATGAATCCACCCTCGCCTTCCAGAAGGTGAGCAGATTTTCACTCATCAGTTTTGTAGAAATTGCGGGAATATTTATTTATTTGCTTTATGTTTGTTGTCTTCCCTCTGCTCCACAGGCTCGTTACAACTTCATCCGCAGCATGGCCTCCTACAGCCTTCTGCTCTTCCTGCTGCAAATCAAAGACAGACACAACGGAAACATCATGCTGGACAGCAAGGGGCACCTCATCCACATCGGTACGGTTCACATATAGACCTATATGGACTCAGTACTTTGTCCCGGTCTAGATTCAGTGGCAGGTATTGGTCAACATGACCTCCCGACCCCCTGTGGCAATGAAAGCCTGCTGTGCTGGTGGCAGATTGTGTAATCGGTTTGCCTTGTTTTTCTTTTCCCTCCAGACTTTGGCTTCATGTTTGAGAGCTCTCCTGGCGGAAACCTGGGCTGGGAACCTGACATCAAGCTGACCGACGAGATGGTGATGATCATGGGTGGGAAGATGGAGGCTACGCCCTTCAAGTGGTTCATGGAGATGTGCGTCAGAGGATATCTGGCTGTACGGTAAGAGACTACAAGGCAGCGACAGTTTGTGGAGGACTTTGTCTAATTTTGAAAATCACTCATAATTGTTGCTCTTTTTTCCTGACTCAAAGACCCTACATGGACGCGGTGGTTTCCCTGGTCACGCTCATGTTGGACACTGGGCTGCCGTGCTTTCGAGGACAAACCATTAAACTCCTCAAGTAAGTCTGTGACTTGTGGATACGCTTTCCAACATCCACAGTTTGGCATCTCTGGCTTCATATCAAAAACATCTAACACTACACTGTCCCTCTGACACTCATTCTTTGGGCGTGTTCAAACTGCAAGCCAAAATCAGATTTTTAGCCCATGCAGATTGACACCGGATGGCTCTTTTGTAGTCTGAACAGTGACAAATCACTTGAAATCCGATTTTTGCAAAACGGATTTAAAAACTGCCTTCGGGAGGTAGTTTCAAATCGCATTTAGACAGATGCTAAAAACAGTGTGGACAGAAGCCTTGAAAATGGGATTTGAGAAGGAATCTGATTTGAATCAGATTCACCTGCAGTGTGTACGCGGCCTTGATCACCTCCATCCTGGACTCTGCCAAAGGCAAAATTATCATTTTAATCTCTGTTACCTCCAAGAAAAAAAATACACACATTCATTTCCTTCATAATATATGGTGCGGCTTACTATGTGTAAGACCATATCCCACAGCTTGAGGAGTTTGATACACAGTCGGACTAAATGTTTCCCAGGCATCGATTGCTAATCTTACTGATTTACTTTCAGGGGCAGATTTAATCCTCAAATGAGCGAGAAGGAGGCGGCGGCGTTCATGATCAAAATCATACAAAGCTGCTTCCTCAGCAGCAGGTAAGAAAAAAAAATCCCCAGCACGTCCTGAGCTGAACCTTGTCCTGTCAGATAACACATTGTCCTTGACACTGCAATTGACTCATCCCTAACAGGAGCAAGACGTACGACATGCTGCAGTATTACCAGAACCAAATCCCGTACTGAAGGCCCTCCACTGGACCTCTCCGCTGTCACGTCACAGACACGTCTTCACGAAAAGCAATGTAAACGGCCTCCGGGCTGATTCCAATAAGGCGGTCGACGCATCGCCCAACAATATGGCACTTTGAAACCTCGTGTTCTGCTTGTGTTCACTTCGCTCTGAGTCGTTAGATTTTATAACGTGCGCCTGAGCTTTAAAGTAGGTCATCGTTACACTCGTGTGTCATGAACAATCCGTGGCTATTAGACGCCCTTGGTGGGTAGTCGAGGGTCGAAGCAAATAGGCTGCAAACACTTTTTAATTTTTTTTTTTATGATCAAACGTTGCGTCATTTTGTGTTATTTAGACTACAGTCGAGGCCCGTCGCTTACAAAACAGTTACAGTTATTACCTCAAGGTGGCACTATAAAATCTTGACACATTTACAATTGGTACATTTTGGGGTAGAAATGCATTGACTGTGTCTCCATTTTTGCTCAAACAGTGTTTGCAAGTCTTCCAGGACTGCACATGCCAGTGTCTGTCAAAGTCACAGTGTTACAAGTTGATTCATTCAGGCACACAAACAAGCACGAATTGGCAAACTGTTGTCTTCTCCTAGTCAAACTCAAATCGCTCCACTACAGATATGCAATCTGCTGTCAGTATGAGTTTGTATGTATTAAAAAAGAATATAACAATAAGATGCTGGATAATCAAAAAAGTGGGCTGGTGGTCCACCTGATATACTTGTTTTTGTATTAGACGGCAGTTCAACGTTGGCCCGTCAGATCCTGATGGTTCGATATGCGCTGAATCACTTGCAGGTTTTACTCTCACTCTCGATGCTGTCACTTATCAATTATTCACACTAGAGGAAATCACAAAGGAAGCCATATTTTTGTCGTTTGTCAGAAGCAGCTGTTGCAATTTTCATTTTGTGTCGATGCTGTCGTCCACTTATATGCACTTTACGGATCCCAATGCTTCATTGTTTTGTTTTGTTTTTTAATGCCTATCATCAAAGTTTCGAACAGAGATTATAAATTCAACGCTGGAGATTAAAAGCATGCATTGCAGTTTTATCGTCGGCCAGTATTTTTTTAATTTTATTTGATTGAACACTGGCTGGAATTGTTTGTTAGATCAAGAACCAATCAGTATTTAACCAGAACCATAGTCAGTAGGAGAATAGAGGTATTTAGAAAAATGAAACATACCAATGCTATAAAATATCCACAGTCATATCTGCATCACAGGTGTTTCCTGTGGTGTTTGTTTTGTATTTTGTTGGAACTTCTTTGTGTGAAATGTTCATCAGATGATTTAAAAACCTTTAATAGTTCTGCACTGAAGTTTATCCTCCACGAAGAACAGCTCACTCCTCGTCATTCATGTTTGCTTTCAGCTCCAAATTGATGTTAGGATATGTTTTGATGGGGACATCACCCCAACACAGACTGTCCTGTACCCATCACCCATGTGTCAGTGCAGGTTTTCAGCCTGTCCGCCGACCCTTTACGCTCTTTAGAAACATTCCTCTTTGAGTTGGGTGGAACTTCTCCGCTTCGGGTAGTGTTTGGTGACCTCTGAAAGCCATTTGTCCTGCCCTCGGTGGAAGTCGTTGTGTTACTACTTGACAAAGAAAAACAAACAAAAAAAAAAAACCTTATGCAATATAATAATATAAGGATGCGCACCGATGCTTCGTGCATCGTGTTAAACACAAGATCTCGCTATAATTCCTTCCATCCAAAACCCTGTGTGAACATGTTTTACCGTATGATGTTGCTGCTGTCTTCATGTAACCAATGGTTGGTCCTTAAGTGTTTAGAGATGCACTGCTATTATTTGTTTAATGGCTTACGGAAAAAGACAGTGATAGAGAGACCTTGTACAATCTTGACAAAGCTGTTTGGGATTTAGTTTATCATTTATTCCGTTTCAGCAATTTAGTCCGTCTTGATGTCAGCTTGTAATCTGAGAACCATGTGTATTGGTCAATGTGACAGATACTAATATATATATATTTTTTGTACATTTTTTTTTTTTTTTGCGTGTGTGCTTACATCATTTCCAGTTCAATTCACCCGCTGTTCTCAGTACAAACAAAACGTCTTATTTTCAGATTAAATGTATCAACTTCATCCTTATCCGACTCCTTTATTCACTGTTTGTGAAGTAAAGTGCAACATTATAATAATGAGAATAATGAGAAAACGGCTCGTCAATGAAAGAACATCAATGTAAAGGTGAGTACCTGACCATTTTTTGGCAGATGAGAATGAATAAAATCCTCAAAAATTGCACATGTAGATAAGATGCGTCATATGTTGACAGCCGATACAAGTTGTGTTGTGTCTGCTCTAGAAAGATCATTGGGAGAATGTGTTGTTTGTTGTTTTAAATGGAAAATTTCCATTCCACAAGAAAGCACTCGTCCGGTACATCACAGATTAGTTCAATAAACCTGATCAACAGATAATCAGTGGATTCTTGTGCAGCCTGAAAACTGCCTGTGGGTTGTGCTGAAGAGAAGAACAAAGAAAGAAGTGTTTAATGGGAGAGCAGCCAGCTGTGATGACCTCTGACCTCTCTGAAATGCTTCCAGGACAAGAGGGAACAAGCATTTTGGAAGGTTCCAAAAAAGAACCTTGACCAAGTGAAGTTGAACTAAGACATATATTAAAATAAAAATGAGCTGGACTCATTTAATATTTTTGCCATAATCTGTGAAACCGAAGTAAAATCCTTTTGCTGTCAACCAGGAACAAATGATGACTCTGGCACAAAAGGCCAAGACGGCGGTGGGCGGAAATCTTTGACGGCTAACACAAAGAAACCTCCCCCACCCTCCTTTACAGAGCTGCACTGGGTTTGTGATCGCAAGAAGCTCTCGGAGTCTCTGGGAAATTCTCCTGCTTCTGCATGCTACGGTTCATAGGAATAATCAGCTTTTCAAAACATTTTGACAGGACGGGTTGGTTGCACAAACTAATACATTCAGACAGCGTGTATACACGGAACTCTGGAGATGATCCTTAGTGTAATTCTAGCGTGTTGAAAACTATCTTTATCACATACTTTGAACGGTTTGGTTCTAAAAAAAAAAAAATCTTCAGTGGACTCATTTTAAGTGTTGGCTTTAGGTTTGATAACCTGAATAATAATAATAAAACTCTAACTGAATCTTCCCTGAGCTAAGAGTGCCATCTAGTGCTCAACAAGCAGCTTTGAATGATTTAACTACAGACAACTACAGAGACGCCTCTCAACCTCTAGCTTTCCAGAAAACAGCATAACCTGGTCGATAAACTTGTCAGCGGTGCCTGTAATTGAATCACTGCCCTCGGTGACGTAATATACAGCTAGAATCCAGGGCTGTCTGTTTTAGCACCCACTTTCTGAAACGTACAAGAACAGGGACTGAAGGGTGGGCTTTCCTTATTTCTTAGGTGTTCTGAGAAAGGCTAGAGAGGCACAACAGAGTTACGTGCACATATATAGGAACTTTTTTTTTTTTTTTTGGTGTTTTGGTGCATTCACAGTTCTTTACTAGTGCCAGTTGGCAACCTTCCAGGCGCCAAACATACTGCAGGAGCTTATAATAGCCATAATAATGGTCATTTTTAAATTTGTGTAGGCGGGCTAAACTCCCTGAAACCTGCTGGCACCGTTTCCCGCAACTGACTTTCCTCATTCTGCTAAGGTAGTTACCGCCGCCTCAGGTGAGCAGCCAACACTACAAACAGGTGCACTTCCCTATTGCCAACGTGATGTCACGGGGATGGGCAGGTCACGTGGTCGCGTCCGAAGCGGGGCGGAGGGGAAACCTGTGGCTCAGCGTCACTGAAATGGGAGAAAGGAGAAGAAGTGAGGGAAGGCAAACGGATAAGGTAAGTTGGCTGCTGTCTCCGTGTAAAATCCGCTATAGGTGCATGTTAGCCGACGCGTCCCGTTGGGAATCGCTTACGAGGCGTTCACGACCCACTCTTGAGGTCGGACTTCCTGCTTGGAAAAGTCAGCGGTGAACTTTACGTGACGTTAGCCTCAAAGGCACCGCGAGTAGCGTCCTCCTCGCTGTCGAGCTAATTAAGCCCTAACTGGGGCGTAACGTTAATTAGCTCCATTAAAAAACAAAAAAACAAAACATAATAGCGGCGTGTCAACGGAAGCGTCTCAGATTAAGCCGAAACACAAAGTTGAACTGTTGACTTTCCCCCCCCGACCGAGCCCTTGGCCGCGTTCCATCCGAAAGTTCCGCAGGTTTTCGGTATCGTCAGGCCCTTTCCCCACTTCACACACACACACACACACACACACACACACACACACGCAGGTATTTTTCACTGTGTGGAAGCAGTGACTGCTCCGTATTTTCGCAATCGAGCCGAGGTTTGTCTAGACACTCGTCTTGGCAGAAAACCATTTGCTCAGAACGAGGATGACTCGGGCAGCGTGTAGGAGGAAGTTTCTGAGGATGCAGACGGTCCGCAGCAGATTTCACAGGGAGAGAAGGCGTTCAAGAGAGAGGGAGAGTAAGAGGAATTTTTATTATTATTATTATTATTATTATTATTATTATTATTATTATTATTATTATTATTATTATTAATAACTCGTGTATCACTAGTGTTTTCTGGAAGAAATATATTATAAATGTGACATTTGTATTTTGTGTGTGTTTTTTTAAATTTGTTTAAGTGTTGCATTTCATTACAAATCAAGCTGAAATGTTGAGTTTTTTTTGTCAACAGTGAGTAATTCCAGCGATTTCACTGTTCAAAATCACTGAAAGTCACACACACATACATACATGCGTTTTTGTGGTTCGACCAAAAAGCTCTTACATCATAATTTGTAACATTTTTCCTGGTGTGTCTGTTGATGTAAATGGATGTTCAAGGCTTTTTTCACTCTTTATTTTTTTCCATCTTCATCTTCTTCACAGGCAATTCTTCAGCTCACCGCATGTTCAAAGCAGGTTTGCACTCTGACCTGCAAGCCAATGTAAGTCGTGTTGAGTGACTGCGTGTGAAAGAGGTATTCAAGCACAGTTTGTATTACTTTTTATTTCTCTAGGCAAGATGTCCACTTAAATGGGAATTCAAGGACGATTTTGGGGTCCAGAATGTACTTTTGTGCTGCCTAAGGAAAAAAATACAGTTGTTTTTTTCCATTTCATATTTGCAACACATTAAGCTCCTCACCTTGGACATAGTTCGTTCGAAGACCTGAATCAGCACACAACTACAGAACAATTTACAACAAAACAATATCCATTTTGTCGGCAGCACAAAAATTGCATTCCTGGCACGGTTTGCATGGAGGACGTTGGGATGTTTCCTTTTCTTTCTCAACTCTTGTATGAACTGGGAGTCGACTTGACTGTATGAATTGCATTTGTTTTTCCTTGTCTATAGTTCTCTTTTGTTTTCCCTTTTTCTTGTTGATTTGAATATTTGAAAATATGATGCAAGCCTTGTTGGTGAATGGAATATTTGGTAAATATTCAGTGCGGATCTCTGATCATTTTAATGATATGTCTGCACATAATCTCGCTACCCTTAGTCTCAGGGTTGCATGTCATTTTGGAAAATTACATATGTAAATAATATCTATGAAGTTGGGTTTGTATGAGGTACTTTCTCACAGTCATGCGCAGTAAAGAAAGCTGTAATGAAATGTTATTTCTGAAGGAAGTCATTTTTCTTGAAATGATTTTTATTGTCTTTAGTGTTGGTTTTGAAATGCCTCAAAGAACTTAAAGCTAAATTGTAAAGGTAATTGCAAAAAGTCAGATTAATCGTTTAGACAATCGTCCGATTAATTATCAAAATGGTTGTTAGTTGCAGCCCTACTTGCTGCTTATTTACTTACCGGTTCATTAGTCACCACCAATGTACCTCAAATCTGTTCCTACAAAGAGAAATGGGTCAGAATGTGTACACAAGCTACCTGTTCTGCAGGCCAACGCTGACAAGTACCTCAAACACACCTCGCTTCGTGAATACCAAAGTATTCCTAAATCGCAGAAGTGACCTAAACTTTTGACCTTTTCATTGGGTGGAGGAGTCGTACGAATACTTTGCGTGTTCTCTCTGTGCTGTCAGGGACCATCACTGTCCTCATGTCCTATGGAGGAGGCTTTCAAGGACGCACTGAGCGCGTGCGCCAGGCGCCCTACTATGACGAGGTACCTCTGGACTCTATACGCCGGACGGCCTCAGACGACCGGCTGTCAGTGAGGGAGCCCAGAGCGGCCCGCCTCGCTCAGAGCGCCGACCCGCTGCCCCCGCCGCCGCTGCCAGATCAGCCCCCCGTGGGCCTCGATCAGGAGCTGAGCGGCAGCGAGGGTGACCCCGAGCTGGACCCGGCCCTCGACATCAAACCCGTCCACCGTTTCATCCCCGATTCCTGGAAGAACTTCTTCCGGGGAAGCAACCGTAGCAGCAAGAAGCCGTGGTCCGTGTCCGGCTCCTCCACCTGCAACAACAACAACAACACCACCACCGAGGGGGTGCGCTGCTCGCCCCCGCAGTCGCCCTCCGTGCCCGGATCCTTCCGGGACACGTATGGCGGCTCGGGCGGCAGCTACAATTCGCGAAAGGAGCTGCTGGAAGGAAGGGACGCCCACGAGTCGGTGTCGGGCCGCACCCACCACACGGCTCTGACCTACAGCGAGCGAGTGGAGGAGTACAACCAGCGCTACGCCTACATGAAGTCCTGGCCGGGGCTGCTGAGGATCCTGGGCTGCGTGGAGCTCCTGCTGGGGGCGGCTGTCTTCGCTTGCGTCTGCGCGTACATCCACAAGGACAATGAGTGGTTCAACATGTTTGGATACTCGTCCCCGGGCAGCATGGGCGCCGGAGGCCTCTACGGCGCCGGCACGGGCGGGACCTACTACACGGGTCCCAAGACCCCGTTCATACTGGTGGTGGCGGGTCTGGCCTGGTTGGTCACCGTGATCATGCTCGTGATGGGCATGACCATGTACTACCGCACCATCCTGCTGGACTCCTCCTGGTGGCCGCTGACAGAGTTCACCATGAACCTGGCGCTCAGCGTGCTTTACATGGCGGCAGGTGAGACCGCACATGTTCTTCCTCTTCCACAATATAAGTATTTCTTTACAGTACCGCAGTTTGCAAACTGTGGCCGAGCTGCAGAGTGGGGTGGCCAACTGCAGAGGACAACGATGCTACAGGAAGAAGCAAAAACAGGAGAAACTCCAAGGCACTCTCTTTATTGTAGCAGCTTGGCTACATTCAAAACCAGCTTGACTCTCTGAGGAAGGCTTGATTGCCGAAACGCATCAGAGTTTTGAATGTAACCAAACCGCCACAATAAAGGCTTTTTGACTTTTCTATAAGAGTGCCTTGGAGTTTCTCCCGGTTTGGCTTCTTCTTGTTTTTTTTTCCCATCCAAAGAGCACCGCTAACTTGCAACTCCTGAGTACAGCAAACGCTCCTATTGTGGCTTTTCTTTTTTCTTTTTTTTAATAATGCTACAGTGTCTTTAAGCAACAATGCAGAGTTTTTTCCCCCAACATGTCAGGTTAAATGAAATAAATCAGCTTCTGCTTCAGATGGCAATCATAGCGTCATTGTTCTCATATTCAAAGTGTTGCTTTGCATTTATTCCACCTCAAAATCCATTTTACGATTGACTGACTGGATAGCCAGAGAATGGCAGAGGACATTTGAGAATTGGCAGAAACGCAGTGTCATTAGGAAGCCCTTCAATAATGCAATGAGTGGGGAGATCAGGTGGCAGGCCAACTGGAAGAGAACACTCTTTACTTGCACGTGGCATAATGCGGGATGTGCAAAGCCGTTTACAAGTCAGCTAAGTTTCCCCTCAAACGATGAGTATTAATATGCAGAATAAGGTTCATTATCCATTCATCCACTCATTTACCATGGCCACTCTTTTGCAGTCGGGGTCGCGATAACTAACATTTCAACTTTGGGTTGAAAACATTCTACTGACACGTTTGCTTGATGTTACACCAGGAATCGTCTACGTCCGAGACACCACCCGCGGGGGGCTCTGCTCCTACCCGGTCTTCAACAGCGGCATGTACGGCGCCTTCTGCCGAACGGAGGCGGGCCAGACCGCTGCCATCATCTTCCTCTTTGTCACCATGGTGGTGTATCTGATCGGCGCCATGGTGTGTCTCAAGCTGTGGAGGCACGAAGCCGCGCGCAGATACAGGGAGCAGTACGGCCAAGAGGTAAACGCTCGCCGTTAGCGTCCTGCTCAACATCCAGAAAGTCATAGAACCAAGTTCTGTCAATGGCAACACTTTATTTCCACGCAGGGAGCGCTGATAAATCTTCCTCTCTTCTGTCTTACCTCATTTATTTTGTTGTGATTTCACCTGATCAATGTCTCCTATGTTTCTGTGTCACAGATGCATCCCTCTGACATGCGAGCGGCCCAGTCCCTGGTAGGCATCCTGCCTTTTTAGCCGCGTTCAGACTGCCAGCCAAAATCCGATTTCTAGCACATCCAGATTGAAACCGGATGGTCTGAACAGTCACAAATCACATGGAATCCGATTTTTGCAACAAAAAAAAAAAAAACGGATTGAAACCGCCTTCGGGAGGCAGTTTCAAACGGCATTTGGACAGATGCGTCTCAGTGTGCACAGCTCCAAACACACCGATGGGTTTTGACTGTCCGTGACGTCACTCTACGCGACGCAAGACCCAATGTGCCAGATCCCATTTGGACACTTGCTGAAAACCAGTGTGGACAGTCAGCCCTAAAAAAAAAAAAATCGGATTTGAGAAGGAATCTGATTTGAATCAGATTCGCCTGCAGTCCGAACGCAGCCTTTGTCTCAGTGGATAAACTCGGCACTTGTGCCTGGACAATGCTTTTATTTTGTAATGTTTTGCTCTTGCTGTTACTCTGCAGACGCATCCAGTTTCAGCTCCCATCGACAAATACACAGAGCACGTTCCCGACGGTGCGTTTGTTCCCCTGCAGTCTGCTCCCAAGGCAGTGCAACCAAAGGTTTTACAGGGAACCATTCCGTCTGGACACATCCCCAAACCTGTCATCCTGCCGGATTACATTGCGTAAGTGTTTCTAAAGTTAACAGTCGGCGTCGGCATTAAGCAATGTCAAAATGAAGGTGTTCTGTCAGAGGTGGAATTGAATCACCCGTGAGGTGGAGTGAAGCGTGATGTCTGAAGTCCCGGCACTGCTGCGCTCCTCATCGGCACTCGCTGAGCTGAACGGTTCTGGTCCAGTGCAGACGTTTGGTCAGAACTACCTGTTGTATAAGCTGTAGCTCCATTTTTTATTTATTTTTTGCTATAATTCATTACGTATGCTTATTTTTCTGAAAAGTCATCATGACAAATGTCTTTCCAGATTGTTTTGTTTCACTATTAAACACCAAATTAAATTGAGATATAATATCATTACCTTTGGATTTTCAGAGTTCAAATGTGTTTCTGCAATTTTTTTTAGATTGTTCCCTGAGCAGAATTGTTGCTGGTTTATAGATGTATCTAAATAAATGTAAGATTTTTTTTTTTTTTTTTTTTTTTAGAAAAGTTGATTTATATCAATAAGTGGTATGAAGCTAAACGCCGTTGCTTAAGCAACATTAACGAAGGCCCGCTGTGTCTCTCTCCGCTTCATGACGCCCACTAATGTCTCAATTGCCTTTGAATCGCAGCAAGTACCCGACCATCAGGACCAACGAGGAGCGCGACCAGTACCGAGCCGTGTTCAACGACCAGTACGCCGAGTACAAGGAGATCCACTCCGAGGTGCAGAAGACTGCCCGCAAGTTTGACGAGATGGACGCCATGATGCGCAGTCTGCCCCAGCACCCCTCCAGCCACATGGTGACTAGTTCACTCACACACATACACGCACACACACACACAAGTCTCACCTTTTTTCAGAAAGCTGAGAGGACGAGCGCACAGACTCGTTGTGCTGGATTGTGTGGCTGTGTTCAGTGTTTTGGTTTTCGTGTAAACAGTGAAAGAAAAATTTTTATTGTTCCACTGCGCCTTCCTGCTTCCCTCCCACTGGACTTCCCTTCCACCCTGACAGTTTGCAACAGTTTTTTGTTTTATAGGCCAGAGTTTACAGCGTGGGTTAAAGGTTTCAGCTGTGTTTCAGTGTGTGATTTGATACCAATTTCTTTTGTTTATAGGAGGCCGATCGCATAAACAGAATCCTCGAGGACTATCAGAGGAAGAAAAATGTGAGTCTCTGTTTTGTTTACTGTGTAAAATGTATTAAGTTAATGTAGTAAGTATTGTTGTAGGGTTAATTCTGCTCCAGCAAAATTATTAATATAGTGTCAAATTTAGGTACATTTTAGACAGAATCTCCAATTTTGTATTTAACAAAAAAAAAAACATCACAACATTTTAGTTGTTTTTCAATCTCAAGTGATTGATGACTGATCTTGTATTTGCAAACAATAGCTGCGTCTCCATTACAGTTTTTCGCCAAATAAAAATCGATATTTCTAAAAATTTCGGCAAAGCACAATTGCGATTTGCAGGCGTTTCCATTGAATGGTGTGAGGCGCATAAGCCGTAATTCTCGTAAAAACCTGGTCCCGCGAGACCCCACTTTGAGGACGATGCAGGTACAAAGTTTCTTGTATAAATCTGCATTTGGTGGTTATTATATTTTTCTCTTTGATGACTTGTTAAAAAAAAAAAAAAAAATTACGTCTCCTCCTTTGTCCAAACACAAAGCGCCATTTTCACTTGAAGTGAACTGGTCACGTGAGCCCGTACGTCACGTCCGGTGACGTGTAAATGCGAACAACGTGTTTCCATGACACTGTTGCGATACGCCTCTGAAAAGCCACCTCATGAGTGTCATTTGCGATATTTGAGAGGTTTCTTGAAGTTTATGTGTTTCCATGACCAGTTTTTCATTGAGATATTTAGGCTTTGTGCAATTCTAGGGCTAATGGAAACGCAGCTATTGTCTGACGTCAACATGTTTTCATGGTACTGTCAGACTTTCCTCTTTGTGCCGACTGACCTTTAAATTCCTAGATTTGTTTGCATGTTCTTTGTTAAAATACGAAACTATTACTCACGTTTTTAAACTCCGGGAAAAAAAAAACAAAAAAACACCTAAACATTAATTAATCATTCTAGTGTAAATAAATAGTGTAAATAACATTTGACAGTGTTTTTATTACTTTTTTTGTTAATGTTTCAACTCAGTTGCTGAAAGGAGGAAGGTGTTTGACAATAAGCGAGACAGGCAGTACGTTGTTCATCACATAAAACAAAAAGAATAGAGGCGCAATGAAGAAAGGAATTTCTTATTTCTAACAACACTTCGACGGTTACAACCGTGTAGGAACGAACTGACCCATGACGTTCTGACCTCTGTCACACCAGGATCCCACTTTCCTGGAGAAGAAGGAGCGCTGCGAGTACCTGAAGAGTAAACTGTCTCATATCAAGCAGAAGATTCAGGAATACGACAAAGTCATGGAGTGGAACGACGGCTACAGTTAAGCCGACGCTGAGGCCTTTCTGACTGGAAACACCAATGACCACTAATACGAACTACGCCAGGAGTGATCCTGTGACATTCCTCCTGCTGTTTCTTCTGCTCAGGTGTCTCTCTTGAGTTTTGTTCGCTTAAAAAGTGCAGACTCCAATTTGTTTTGGAGTTGTGCCAGCGTGAATTTTGTCCATAATTAGATATGTTATCTTAGCATGTGTACTGGAAGCAGGCTGAAACTCCTCGCCTAGCGTTGGCCAATAGAATCAAAAAGCATTTCTTCATTTTGGGGGAAAATGATTTTTATCCGCAGGTTTTGTGTCAAACTATTTCCAGATATTTTTATACTATGAAAACTGATGGCACATGACTTCTAAAAATAAATGATTTAAACCTGTGTTGAAGCACATTACAGAAAATCTCCAAGGAAGGCTCTTATTAATAGTAAAAAAAATAATAATAATAATAAATCAGATGCTCAGGAGTTGTGGCTTGATCACATTCACTTTGAGAGTTTCCTGTTTCCAGTCTGAGGCAATTATAACTTCTCCCCAGCTGAAACTTCTCTTTTGAGGTTTTCAAAGGCAGTTTGTGATACACATGTTCATCAATGATTAAAACGTGCCAAGAGCTGTAGTTTTAATCTTCTCCTTCTGTGTAAATGCAATCATGGCTGTGTGGCTTGAGTTCACAACTGACAGTGGTTTCGTACATGGGAGACGGTTTTTAGTGGAGAACAGATGGGAAAAGCACAATGCCTTATTTCTTTGAAGTTTACCATATTTCTTTTTACAGAGTCTCTGTGAGTTCAGCTTTAGTTGTCGGTTTTTTGTTTTCTTTTGCATCAGAATAAATTTTAAACTGCTGTTTGTCCAGGAAAATCACCTGCTCACCAAACCACTGTGACGGCTGTACTAATTATCTTTTCATTTGGAATGCCTCAAACTGGAAAATCATGTGGTGTAGTAGAATGTAGGATGCAATGTTTTTGTTGATGTTGAAACACTGGTCTGTCATTTCATTGAGTGAATATTTTGTACTGATTAGTCACTTTATCATTATTATGAAACACTAAACATCGTCATCTTGCCTGCTTTACACACTGGTCCTCTTAAGCGAACAGGAAATACTAAACGCTCATTGATTCAATTCATATTGTTATGTTATTAAGCGTAACTGTAAATATGTTGCTGTAAATGTCCATATTCTTTCATAATTTAAGTAAATGCTTGGTGCTGTCTGTCCTCAGAATACAATTTTGCTTTTTTTGTACCAACTCTGTGTTCTCATTTTTATTTCCACCAAAACCTTTTAGCACAACTGGGAAAGGGAAAGTCAATGTTAATCATTGTATTTGTGCTTCCTCTTGTTGCAAGACATGTACACACTTTTAGCAGTCATTAATATTTTTTACACACTTTATAAACACATGATGAGGATACCCTAACAATGATAAATATTTGTAAATGTGAAAATTCAGAAACTTTATTCCATTTGTTTTACATTATTCAAACTTGTTAACAGTGTTGTATAGATATGTTTGTTGTAGTAGTAATGTTGGTATTTTGCTGCATTTGTAATGATTTTTAACTCCCAAAACAAAAAAACTATTCAGTACAAAAAAAATGACGACAACAACAAAAAAATCACTCGATAATGAATGTTTCTAAAAGCCAAATACTAATAATTAAAAATAAATATATATTAATAGTGATATACAACACTTTATAGTATTATTTCAAAATATATTTTATCAAGCATTTCGCTAGCTAAACGACGGTTCAACTTACGCCATATGGAGCATTTTCGTTGGTGGCCCGAAACTGCCGCGGTGTGAGTAAGGACTTCCGGTGTTCGTTTGGTAACGTGACACCTGTGGAGTTGTGGGTGGGACTAAACTGTCAGCGCCGACCTCGCCTCTGGGTGTGTCCGACATTGTTTTTATCAGCTGCGGCAGTTTCAGGTGAAACAATTGAGACGGAGCCGTGACCAGGCGACAGGTGAGTGTTTCCGGGCTCAGCCCGAAGATTTACTGCTGCGGTTTGTTCATTTTGTACGTGTTTTTATTTTATTTTTAATGTAATCTTAGTTGACAATTTGTGGCTGCGGATGCGGTAACGTAAGGTGTTGGGTATATATTCGCGTTTCTAGGTAATTAGGATAGTTTCAGCAGAACCGCATCTGCTCTGCTTTCTGAGAAAAGAAAATGAAAACATTCAGCTTGTAGCATTTCAGTGGTGAATGTATTTAGATGTGCCTGTTTTTTTTGTTTTTTTTAATGTATATAAATCCATGACTATAAGTGTAAATTCGAATATTGTGGATGGCAGAGTTATTCGGCTTTCTGAAAAAGGCACATTGAATAGAGCTGTGCTTGATCTATTCTTGATTATCCATATTTTAAAATAAAAAGGGACCAATATCGTCTCACGTGTTGGATTTTTTTTTTAGCTGCAATTTAAAGTAGAATTAGGTCACAAGGACTGTGTCAGTTGCCATGTCGATGATAGATTGTAAGGTGTGGACACTAAACAACTGTGACTATGTCGAACCTATCAACACGAAACCTCTCAAATGAGGTAACTTTTTTTTTTTTTTTTTTTTTTTTTTTTAAATCTTCTGCTAGTGTAACCATGCTTATTGTGTTTGTCTCCTAAAAATATTGTAAACGCTTTGTTTTTAAAGTAAAAGCGTGATGCCCTTTATATTTAAGAAATCATTTATTAAGAATTTTAAAACAAATGACTCTTTTCAGCTGGCATTAGCTGTAGGTCAATTTTTTATCTTGCTTTATGTTTTTGCAGATTTGATTTTAAAAGAAGACAATCCAGCAATAATGTCCTCCAGACCTAATGGGAGTCCACCTCCGTATGAGTCGGACGGATAGTAAGTCTCTATCATTCACTATGTTTGATCTATTTATCTATATATGTATGTATGTTTGTATGTATGTATGTATGGTTAACCTGGCTTTTACCTAGAGTTAGAGTTTTACTCTTGGAATAATTTTTTAAAGAGATCTCTTTAAAATGTATGTATGACGTAAAACATAAATTATCTAAAATCTTTAAAAAATAAAGTACCAATATTCTTTCTTTATCTGGCTCTCAACATAATATTACATAATGCTTTCTCACACCAGTAGGGCTGGGCGATTTAGGTCAAAAATAAAATCCAGATTTTTCTCTTTGAAAACTCGATTTTCGATTTCATTTTGTTGGGGGGGGGGCAAGTGCGTGTTGTATGCGACTTCGGAAAAATAATTTACCAGGTAGTGTTGAGTGCAGCAAACAGAGTCACTTCCTGGTTTTAAGACCTGCTGTGGCTAGTGCAGATGCGAGTAAACGTAGGCAGCCAGTTAACAGCTTCTCGAGGGGGGAGGAGGAGGACTACGGTACCCAAGAGGCGCCAACCCGGAAGCATGAAAGAGGAAAACCGATTTTCCGATTTACCTCTATTTAACATTGTTATGACTAAAAAAATCTGATTTCGATTTAAAATCGATTAATCGCGCAGCCCTACACACCAGTCGACTTAATCATCTTCTGAATTTTTAAATTTCTAACCCTTCAAAGTTTTTCTTTGAAAGGCTTGAAATGAGGAAGCCTTACCTATAGTTTAAAAAAAAAAAACATCAAAACCAGAAAAAACTAAAATTGTTGCTGAATGAAAGTCATTTAGTTCCTCTTTAAACTTATTCTTCGAGGGTCCTAACCGCTGTCCTTCCCTCCTCACCAGTCATGGCCCCCCCCCGCAGCCGGCCTACTCCTACTACCCGGAAGACGAGTTCCAGCATTTCTACAAGTGGTCGTCTCCGCCGGGCATTCTCAAGATTATGTCCATCATGGTCATCGTGATGTGCGTGGCCATATTTGCCTGCGTGGCCTCCACGCTGGCCTGGGACTCGCAGGGAGCCATGTCTGGCTTTGGAGGAGGCTATGGAGGAGGAGGCTATGGAGGAGGAGGCTTTGGAGGAGGAGGCTTTGGAGGAGGAACCTATGGCAACAACTATGGAGCTGGAAGTAACTACGGCTACGGTGGGATCGGAGGAAACTACAACGATCCTCGGAAGGGCAAAGGGTTTATGATCGCCATGGCCGCCATCACCTTCATCGTGGCGCTGGCTATCTTCATCATCGTCGTGTCTCACCAGACCTTGTCAGAGAGCAGGAGGTTCTACCTAGCGGTGATAATCATCTGCGCCATCCTGGCGTTGCTGATGCTGATAGCCACCATAGTGTACTTGGTTGCGGTGAACCCAATGGCTCAGTCCTCCGGATCCATGTACGGCAGCCAGATCGCCGGCCTGTGTGCCCAGTACCAACAGCCACAGGCTACAGTAGGGTTCGTCAACCAGTACCTTTACCACTACTGCGTGGTGGAGCCGCAGGAGGTGATTACACGTCAGACGTCCGCTTTATTTTTTGGTCCTTTTCACAAGTGGTCGTGATCGGGAGGTAACTCAGTGCCTCTCAATCTACATTTCAGGCCATCGCCATCGTTTTCGGCTTCCTGGTCACCGCCGCCCTGATCATCATGCTCGTCTTTGCGCTGAAGACCCGCCAGGGGATCCAGAATTATGGCAAGAGCAACATTCTATGGAAGAAAGTGAAGGTGATCGATGAGGCGGAGCCACCGCGGGACGTAGAGGCCTGGGTGAGTGGCAGCGTGTTGACCGCCTGATGGGAAGACATAGAACCAACTCTCTGCGCCAGTGCTAGCATGGTCCCTTTGATTTTTATTGGTGACGTTTGGAATTCCTTTACATTATGTTTGTGTTTTTTTCAAAGACAAAAAAGAAAATACTTCAACGAAGACTTATTGTCCGAGTCACTTTGTTGACTTTACCAAAAGGCGATAAAAAAAAAAAAAAAAACCCTCTCAAACAGCACAGCACGTAGCGTAATGCAATCTTTATTGACACAAAATAGATTTGTGAGCTTGAGTGTGTTTGATAATGTGCATGGCAACAATTCCAATCATTACTTCATATATTTGTAGGGATAACGCTGCCAGGAACCTACAGTTTTCTAGCTTTTTTTTTAGCTATTCAGATTGAATATTTTCTTTGGTGGTGAAGTAAATATTTTTGTTGGTAAATTCAATAGATATCATTACTATTTTCTATATTAAAAGAATTAAAAGGAATTCATTGGAAAAGTGAATTGCTTTTCAGCCAATACGTTTTGACGCATTTTGATTTAGATTTCCTGACTTGTGCATGTCAAAGGAAGCAGTCAAAGAAAATGTTGACCCCAGTGACTCACCAGAAGTTGTTGAGCCTGTTTGATAGCCGGCACCTGTCTATCGATGGGGGAGGGAGATCAGCTCCATAAACTCATTCCTTGTCTGCTTGGTTTCAAGGAGTGGCGCGCGCACACACACACACACACACACACACACACACACACACACACACACACACACACACACACACACACACACATCCAAGCTCCGATGGACAGTTTCAACCATGAATTCCAAGAGATTGCATACTGATTTATTACTGCTGCGTTAAACATTTAAGCCTGAATCGTGCTCACGGCAGCTATTTCAGGACAGGTGTTGCATTGTGTAGCAATGTAGCAGGTGTAGCTATGAGAACATGATTCATTTGTTAATAGCTTGTACATCCAAAGTTAAAAAAAAAAACTAAATTAAGAAAGTGGAAGAACAGGTTTGGCTGGTGCGCTGCGGTATGTAACGGGTGTTTGCTGGAGAAAAACACCACCAGAGCAACTTGACACCTGGGAACCTGAGGCATTTACCTCTCCGCAGCCAGTGGAAACTCGTCTCAAAGTGCTGAGGCAGTGTGTGCCGAACCTGCAGCACACACATGTTGTTGTTTTGGAGGGTGTACCCGCTGCAATCATGTCACATACTTTCTACAGACAAGTCCGTGCAGGCTTGGCTGTCTGCGCATGACTGCAGAGAGCTTGTTTTTGACACTTGACCCAGTAGTTAGTTACCCAAATGACACCTTGAGTTTACTCAAAGATGCCCTGAAATTTCCATACATTTAAAGTATGCCTCCTCCTCAGAAAAGCAATGGAAACCAGTATATTTTCTTCACTTACAAAAAACATTGTTCTGTCTCTGGTCAGAAGGGTGCGAGGCACTCTTACTCCAAGATAAACAGATTGTGAGATTGAGTGAAAATTTCCCGTCCTCCAGGTGAACAACGTGTCCGCGGTGCCCGACGCTCTGCCCATGTCGGACTACCCCGACAAGCTGCGAGGCTCCAGGAGTCACCTGGACGACGAGAGCACCAACTACGACAAACCCCCCTACAACTACTCCCCACAGTGAGTGCATCCCGCTTTTGAACAGTAGTGTTGTTGTGGCTCAAAGTTAATGAGTTGAAAATTATGACTGGGCTCAAAGAGGCCCATGGTGAGTTCTAGAATCTGATAATTTGCTCATTTGCACTAATAATGTCTGTCCATTTCCAAGATAATTAAAGATAATGAATATTATAAATAATATAAAAATGAGTACTGCCCATGCTAAATGAAGAGAGTGAGTAGTGTGAAGTCAAGGCAAGGCTTCAGTTTTCTTTAGGCTGCTGCTGTCGAAGAACGTGCTGGGACTTGTTCCTGAGTCGATATAGGGAGTTGGAATGTATTTTTTTACTTCCAATCAGTCAAGTGGTGAAAACACCGATACCGTTTTTGCAAAAATAATTTTTAGATCATTGTATATTTGTGTGGCCGTTAATGTTAACAATATCATCATTGCCATTCCTATGATGTCCAAGCCACAAGTTGCTGGCTGCTGCTAACTACAGTAAAAAAAAAGAAAAAAAAAAGTCAAATACCAAAGTGCTGACTTCATACTGGCAAGGAAAGCATCATATGTAAAATATGTTTCCTGCTTCACAGACACTACAATGACAGTGGCTGAAAGTCACAGTCACCGGTTTCACTTCCCCCTTTCATCGCAGGTATCAGTAGTTTAACCGTCTGAGCAGGCGCCCAGACTCCAAGATGGCGGCCCATTCATTTCAATGGAGTTGCTCACCCAGCGCGTACGCCAAAGTTTATGACTTCTGCATTAATGGGCCCATAGAGCGTGTGCAGCAGTGTCACTTCCCATCATGCCTCTGTAACTCACATGATCTATTTGGCCAATCAGAACGATTCTAGAGAACGTCACTTACAGACGCGCAATCAGAACGAGCTGAGACACAGCAGCACGTACAACGTCATGATGTCACGCTAGAAATAAACTCTTTTCTGGGGTTTTGGTCTTTATAGTTTTTTAAAATGACTAAAAGACCATAACTGAAAAATCTACAATAGAAAGATTTCGCAGTCATCCTGTCAGCCATTTTAAAGGCATTTTTTTGTTTTGCAGTCAATGGGGAAAAATGCTTTTTGGGCCCATGGGATGTTTTTACTGCAGTACCTCGAGTGGCCACTGGGAAATCGTTGCACTGCCCTAGTGCCAGTCCGGCATCCAGTTCTTATAATACATCCATGGTAAAAAAAAGACCCTAAAGCCCGGAGCAGATCCATTTCCTGGGCTACTACAGAAACATCAACAAAGTGAACATGCTTTACATGTAAAAATGAATGTTTAATTATGAGATTTTTAGATTGCAAAAACACGCTAGCAATTTATTTTTAGTGTTCTTATCAAACTGACACTTGCGTATATGGTGTTGGTTCTGTTTCATGCCAGTAAATGTCTCACACGGGGCACTTCAAGACCAGATTGCCCAGTCTAACAATCTGTCACCGTTCTTTGCCCCACAGTCCGCCGATGGAGGAGAACGTGCCTCTGCGTAATGGAGCTCCCTACAGCACAAACTCGGACATCGCAAGCTCGTCCGGAAGGCCCAAAAAGAGGCGCGACTACGACGACTACAATTCGTCCGGCGACGAGCTGGACGACGACGACTTTGACAGGTAGGAAGCACGTCAGCACGGTCATCTCTGCCGCTTACACCTAGGAGGAGGGGGAAGAGAAAAGAGGAGAGCTGGTACCTTGCAGGTGGTGGCAACTTAATTTATTTATTTATTTTTTTTGTCTATCCCTCTCTCCCACTGTTTTCACAACTCAGCGAATATCCCCGAATCGCAAACGAAAGGGAGCGCAATGACTACAAGCGCGATTTTGACCGTGACCACCAGGAGTACAAAGACCTGCAGGCGGAGCTGGACAGCATCAACAAGAACCTGGGGGACGTGGACCGGGAGCTGGACGACCTGCAGGAGGGCAGCCCGCAGTACCTGGTGAGAGCTTGCGGGGAAACACATCAGCGTTAAATTAGTGCACAACGCAGAGGGTCCATACTCATCATTGTTCCCCATATTTTAATGTAACTTCTTTTTATCACAAATAATATCAGACTGTAATCCAGGACTGCAGTCTTGGCAAAATGGCCTGTTTCTTTAGTTAGTTAGTTAGTGATTTTAGGAATACGCTCTGTTTTCTCTGGGATACACCTCTGGGATACATATGCAGTGAACATTTTTAGCATTTAGCACAAATTTATCTATCGTAAGATTTTAAGGTACTTGTTTCATTTATTACGGGTAAATAATTTGGGCGTGTCATGTGATGTCTATTTTCACAGGACGCCCTTGACGAGTACAACAGACTAAAGGAAATCAAAAAGGTAGGTCACTGGTTTATTGTTGACTTCAGGCCAATTGCATTAGCACTTTGCATTCATAACCTCCCAAATGTCTTCTTTGAAGACACCAGACTATCGGATGAAGAAGCGCCGCTGCAAGTATCTGAAGGCCAAACTGAACCACATCAAGAAGATGGTGAGCGACTACGACCGCCAGGCGTGAGCGATCCCTCAAGGCTCCGAGGCCCGTCCGAGATGTGACAGAAGAGACTAATTTGACTTGTTGAGGACCAGGGGGAGGGTGAGGAGATGTGGCAGCAGACACAGCCTCCATGGCAGACAAGAAGATTCCCACCGAGCTGATGTGAAACGCGGCAATTATTGAAAGGGAGGAGAAACAACATTTGTTTGTGTTTCACTGCAAACTGTATTCACATCAGCTGATTTAAATACAGCAGCCACTCCAGTGGATACTTTTATTTTTTATTTTTACGTTACTTGTGATTGTTATAATATAACTCTTGACAATATTTCAATGTTTTATGTTCTTATTTTTAACATGCTTGTAAATACATGGGATTTGTTCTTTCTGCAAAAAATATTTCATACGGTTAATGAAAGTTTTTATCATGTGCTTTGTTATTGGCAGAAGATCAAACACTTTTAAATTCTCACATCCAGTGATGTACTTTTACAATGAGCTGTGACTTTTTTTTTTATTATTATCATAATAAATGTCTTTTATTGAAACAAAATTATGGCTGCGTCTTAGTATTTGGCTGGCTTTCACACACATACTTTCTCAACTCCCTGTGAAGATGAATTCTTTCCAAGGATATTCTTTATGGTACAGTTTAAAAAAAAATGCTTTTGGTAATAACAGCATATAGAATAATGCCATATTTATCTTGTTGTGTTAATTTTCCCCACATAAATAACACATTGGTGTCTTGTTCACCAAAAAAACAGCCACTGCAGAGAACAGAAAGATGAACACAAACATTGAGCAGCTCAAAGCTAAAGATTCAGCTGACAAAGACATCTGACTAAATTTTTTTTTTTTTAAATAGAATGATTGTTTTATGCTGTTCATGATTCGCATGATCGATACTCAAGACTAAATTTATGCTTTAAACTGTGCTTGTATTTATGCTAAAAGCTAATTTTAAAGAGTACAATTTGCTGCATTCTGCCCCATGGTGACTAAACCTTTAAAAGCAGCTTTTTAAAACCCTACTGACGCTACATGCTGACCTACAAGCGCACTGACAACACAACGCACGGCCGAAGAAGCAACCTGATTTTCACACGTAGAATATTTAGTCTTCTCGCGCGTCCTCTTTGGCGTCACAAACACTTGCGTTACACGCGACAGAACGTTTTGCGCCGCATTGCGCGTCAATGGCAGGTGGCTGAAGTTCAGGCTGTGCTTTTGAACTGTTGAGGCTGGATGGAGTGTCTCCTCAGCAGCATTCTCCTGCCCAGCTCTTTGGGATGTCCGGGGGGAGCAGACGGGAGGAAGGTTTTGGGGCCGAGCTCTCTGTCGCCGACGGAGCCCGAGTTGTAGACGTTGAGGACGGAGCTGTTGGAGGAGCCGAGGGCCAGTGGCGGCAGAGACCTGGGCCGAGACTGGGAGCCGTGCTCCAGCAGGAAGGCCCCGGAGCCTCGGCGCTCGAACCCAGACAGGATCCTCCTGCCCGAGCCGGAGTTTGGCGGCGATTCCGCCGAGCCCAGGGTGCTGGAGCAGCGTAACGGTGCCAGCCTCCGGCCTTCCGCTCCCACCGGCCCCGCTGCCATGTCTCTTTGTCTCTGCTGGGAATCCCGAGGGACGTTCTGGGCGTCCCTGGCAAGCTGCGGGTCGGAGCTGTAGATGTCCAAGCCCAGCTTGCGCCTCTGGATTATGCTGTGGAGGCTCGACGATGCCATGCTGTGAAGCGGGGCGGCGGGGCTCCTGTAGGGGTCAACCCCGAGGGTGACGCAGCAGAGGTTCGGGTGGGAGGCGGAGTGAGGCGACTGAAGCCCCGGCAGGGTCGTCTTCTTCCCTCCAGGGTCGCCTTCCAGCCCGGCGTCCCTCGCCGTCTTGTCCCGATCCTGTCTGGGAATTTGGAGGAGGACGTCCTCGGCTGGGGAAAGATCCCGGGCCCTCTCTGAGGAGGACGAGGCTGCGTGATGTTTGAGCAGCGACTGCGGGATCTTCAGCCAGGGCTCCGAGTTCAGCCTCAGCAGGTGCTGCTGCTGCTGCTGGTTCTGCTCCTCCGCCTGGCCCAGCCTCTGGAGGCGGGACGGGGAGCACGGGTGGGAGCTGACGCCGCAGGACTGGCCCTCTTTGAAGCAGAAGACAGACTTGGGGGGACGTAGGGAGGAGTTGGGCTGGGGAGAGGTGATGAGCTGGATCTCAGACGGAGAAGCTGGAGCTGCGGCGGCAGTGGTGGTCGTCTGATCAGGAGGACCACTGGGGGGCACCCTCATGCACTGCTTGGCCTGCAGCCTCCCGCCCGGCGCTTGGTCGGTGGTAATGATGATCACCTCCTTCCCCTTGGCCTTGCACGTGTCCAGCAGCAGCCTGAGAACGGCCCAGTCTCCGGCCATCACGGCGTAGACCAGCGCCGACGTCCCGCTCTGGTCCTCCAGGCCGACGTCGGCCCCGCTGGCCAGGAGCAGGGACACCACCTCGGCCTCCGTCCGCTCCCGGCAGGCGTGCATCAGCGCCGAGCGGCCCTCCTTGTCCTGGATGTTGGGGTCGGCGCCCTTCTCCAGCAGGAAGTGGACCAGCTTGACGCGGCTGGCGCTCTGGCTGTCCTCGTGCCGGGTGGTGCAGGCCACCATGAGGGGCGTCTGGCCCTGGCCGTCGCTCTCGTTGACGTAGGCGCCTCCGTCCAGGAGGAGCCGCGTGAGCCTCAGGCGACGGAGGAAGACGGCCCTCAGCAGGGGGTTGCCCGGCTCCACGGCGGCCACGGGGTTCGAGCCGTCGGCGTCCATCCCTCCCTGGTCCTGGGTGCGGCAGGTCTCTGCGGAGGACGGCACAAACAAGACATCCAACGCAGAGGTGGTAAGTAACAGAGTACAAACACTGTCACTCTGCTTAAGTAGATTTTTCAGGTATCTGTACTTCACTTGAGTATTTATTTTTCGGACAACTTTTGACTTTCCCTCCTTACATTTGTACTAGGGATGTTAACAATTAATCCATTATCCATTAATTGTCGATTAATCGATTAAATTAAATTAGCCGCGATTAATTGAACGTTTAACACTCAACATAATTTAAGGGTTAAATGATGTGTTCATTACACATTTTTCATTATGAAATTTAGGTTCTCAGGAAAAATCACTGCTTATCAATTAATCGTTAATCGATCGATTCGGTCAATCAACTAATGATTGATGAATTAATCGATCATTTGCCTCCCTAATTTGTACACAAATGTCTGTATGTCTGTAAAGGTTCTCAGTCTTCCAGTCATCTTAAAGTAGAAGGGTTAAGTTGGGCCAACTGGACTTGTTCTTGCGCTCTTGAAGACGTTTCGCTTCTCGTCTGAAAGGCTCTTTCAGTTTCGAGCTGCACCCACCTACACCTCCTGGTGGTTAAATACTTGGGACTCTCCAACCTTCTCTCAGGACAGAAGAAGCCTTTCAGATGAGAGGCGAAACGTCTTCAAGATCGCAAGAACCCTCCTACACAAATGTCCGTTTTTTGTACTCCTTCCATTAGAAAAACATGCTTGTTTTTAAGTGTCGAAAAGATTAATCGATTCATTAGTGATTAATCCAGATTATTCTCAACAAATGTACATGTACTTTTTAACGCAAGTATTTGTACTTTTACTTAAGTGCAGAGTGTGAATACTTTTGCCACCTTGATCTAGTTATTATTGTATTTTTCTTGTTATTTTTCACCATCCCGCCCAAAAAAAAACCCCACCACAAAACCCTTTGGTCTGTTTCGCTTCTCGCATCGGTCAGCTGCTTCCTTTTCATGGTTTGTCCTCCGCAGCAGTTTTCCATCAGCCCTTTGTGCCACGTTCGTCCTTGCCCGTCCCCGCCAGAGCGCACGAGGTGACAGCGGCGTCTCAGGCAGTGACGCAACGTGACTCAAAGGGCCTCCGCGAAACTAAAGCGCAGCTCCAACTTCATTCTCGGGCCAGTGACGGACGCGTCGGGCTCGAGGGGGTGGGGGGTAGACCTTGAGCTCTGCAAAAAATCTTTACCAGGTGTTAAATGATTTTTTTTTTTTTTTATCTCCAACGTTCGCCCGTGAATTGATCAACTTTTTCTTTGCAAGGCAAACTGTAGAGAGTGGCGGCGACGCGATTGTTCTAAACAAGGACAAATCTTGGTTGTGTGGATGCGTGTTTCTTTTCTTTTGCCGGTGTTATGTAATTGTGCTGCAGGCAATTTGTTGAATTCAGTGGCCCGCCACACACAACACACACACACACACACACACACACACACACACGCACACAGTCCAAAAACAAAACACCACCTGCATCATGTTTGGCAGATGAGGTGGAGGTGGTGTGTATTTAATCAGGCTGTTCCTTTTTGTTGTTGTTTTTTTCTTTCATCTTGATCTGCGAAAGGCCGACCGCTGAGTCACCGCCACAGTTTCCTCAGTGCTGTTAGCCAGTTACATTGTGATGATGGCTGGAGTGTTTTTTTTTGTTGTTTTTTTTTGGTGCATTTCACCGCATCACGTAACAACATGGTGACTGAAGTTGCAATTCTTCTCGGTTGATGAAGTCAAATTTAAAACAGCCTTGACATGGAATTGTGTGAATATTTTCCTCAGCCTAAATCACCACCAGGCCCCCTCACTTTGACTTCCAAATAGCTCAAAGGTCAAACAATTTGTAATTAGAAGGTATTATTACCACAATAGCTTCTTCCTTTTCCTTTCAGCTTTTCTCTTCTCCAGTCAGCCGATCATCGTCCTACATTGGACCTCCTGCTCCCTCACACCAACTTCCTTCCTGTCCTCTGTCACCTCGTCCATGAAGCTCCTCTCTGGTCTTCCTCCAGGCCCACTGTCTGCCTGCCAGCACCAACCTCAGCATCCATTCTGCAGCCCCACCTACATATTTTTTTAAACCTCTGTGCTTTTTCAGCAAATGTTTGAACGCTAACTTGCTTCTCTACACTGTAAGTCCATGGAGGAAAGACAGTGTCATCTCAAGTGTCTCTGAAAATGTCCACTTGTCTCGTGTTTCCTTTTCAAAAACATTCTCCGCCCTCACGTCTCCAATCGAACTGCAGTCTTATAGAAACAAAACTGTAGGAAGGACAGGTGAAATATGACATTTGGATCCAAACTCCCAGAAAACTGCAGACGACACAGTCGCTCGTGCTGCGGCTACCCACTGCAGTGCGCTTGCAATGTATGCATATGCTGTGCTCTTCAGAGCGCACCGGTGTTTTGCTCCCTTCCAATTATTTCGCCGATGAGAATAGAAAAGTCCACTTCACCTGAAGAGGCTTCGCTCAACACTCAGCCTCAGCCCACTGACACTGCTCCTGTGTGCGTGTCTGTGCGTGCGTGTGTGTGTGTGTGTGTGTGTGTGTGTGAGCGCATTAAGCATCAGCATCTGTTCACATCGGACCTCCATAGCACGCTCGGAAAGGTGAAAATTTGTACATTAGAAATCTTCACGAGCAATGTAACGCACGTCTGGACTAAGACTCACGGCAGAACAGTTTTATTTTGCAGTTTAGCCAGTTTGCCACTAAGTTATCCTGAAAAATCCTACAGTAAACACAATTAAATTAGTGCAAGGAATTTTGAATGACAATTATCCTCCTACTTACTCTGACCTTTCGGTGATTAGTCCTCTGTTGCACACATCTGCTCCCCTGTTGCAGCTGCTGGGAGCGAGTGTCTTCTGTGGCCAGGCTGCGCTACTGTGATGTGGTTGCGTGTAAATGGGGTGGTGTGTGCGCGTGCAGGCATGCGTGAGTGAGTGTGTGTGTGTGTGCGTGTGGCAGTTTGTCAGAGGAGGCAGGAGCCGCAGTTGTCAAGGTCTCTAGGATTTGCTCTTTAAACAATGTGATGAGAGAGACCAAGAAATAGGAGCTTGTCGTCAGGCAGGACTGAGAGACGGTGATTCAGCGGAGAGAGGAGTGAGGAGAGGGGGATAATGGAAAGAGGAGAGAGGAGTGAGGAACAATGAGGAGTGAGGAGAATGGAGAGAGGAGTGAGGAGAGGAGAGTCAAGAGTGAGGATGGAGGAGATAAGAGAGAGGAGTGAGGAGAGGAGAGTGAGGAGAACAGAGAGAGGAGTGAGGAGAGGAGAGTCAAGAGTGAGGATGGATGAGGGAAGAGAATGGAGTGAGGAGAGGAAAGTGAGGAGTAAGGAGAGAGGAGTGCGAAGTGAGAAGTGTGGCGTTAGGAGAGAGTGAACAGGGAGGAGTAAGGCGGGAGGAGAGCGGAGTGAGGCAAGAGCGAGGAGTGAATAGGGAGGAGAGAGGTGAGAGGCTGAGAGGAGGGAGAAGAAGGGTGAAACGAAACAGGAGTGAGGTGAGAGTTGAGAGGAGGGAGTAGAGTGACGAGAGAAGAATGCGGAGAAAGGAGAGAGGAGTGAACAGGGAGGAGAGAGGAGACAGGAGAGATGAGTGAGGTGAGAGGAGTGATGACAGAGGAGTGAAGAGAGAGGAGTGAGGAGAGAAGAGTTAGGAAAGAGGAGTGAATAGGGAGGAGAGAGGAGACAGGAGAGATGAGTGAGGAGAGAGGCAGGAATGAGGAGTGAATATAGGGAGGAGAGAGGTGAGAGGGTGAGAAGAGATCAGAGTGACGAGAGAAGAGTGAGGAGAAAGGAGAGAGGAGTGAGGAGAGAGGAGCAGAGAGTTGAGAGAGAGGAGTGAGGGACAGTGGAGTGAATAGGGAGGAGAGGAGTGAACCGAGAGGAGAGAGGTGGACGGCGATGAACAAACAGTGCAGAGAACATTGATGGCTCGCCGCAGGTCTGAGTCTCTTTTCATTAAGGCGAGGTGTGATTCAGAACAGCTCCATCAACTGAAAAAGTGCCTCACACGATGTTTCCTAGTAACATGCATAAAAGGTGTGTGTGTGTGTGTGTGTGTGTGTGTGTGTGTCTGTGTGAGTGTGTGTTTGGGGGGGGGGGTGAAAAAAAAATCCACCTTATCAATGACATCACCATGACAACCACAAAAGGAGGCTGAATGACGGCACATGCTGTAATTGTGCCCGAGGAACTGTTCTTTGTGCGCGCGTGGGAGTGCTCGCACACCTGTGTGGCCGGTGAGAACCCCGTGCGTGCACCTTCCACCATCCAAATTAGGGTTGTCCGAGTGATGTTTTCAACCAATCACACCAAAGTTCACACAAAGTGGCTCAAAAATCATTGTCGGGCTTTTCCTTTTCTTCCCGCAAATTATTAAATTAAAGGCAAATGTAGCAACGCTTGAGCAATACAACAATTGAGACAAAAGAAAAAATCTGGGGGGTGGGGGGGGGAATGATTATGTAGCTGACAGCAGGTTAGAGTTTAATTGAAGTGCAGATGGCTGGGTGAAAGGACTATATACACATTTTAAATGAAACTGCAGAAGGACGTGCCATCGCATACTGCAGTTGTGATGATGTGCAACATTTCTTACCTTGGAAAATAATTAAAAAAAAAAAAAAAAAAAAAGAAGAAGAAAAATATTGTCAGCTGTTCTCTCCAGACCTTGGTACAAGATGATTGTCACTTTACTGTTACCATAGGAACACACGGCATTCTTAGGGAGCAGTTCAGATACTAACCACACGATGTCACCGTTTGACAACGTTTTCTATTTTCCAACGTGTCCGACACGTTCTTCAATTTTTTTTATTATCGTCATAATGATTTTCATTTTTGTGGTATATTTGGCAATATAGTTTAGATTGCCTATAGTATATATGTGCGTCTGCAATTATTACATTTAATAGTACACAATTTAGTATTTAATATGAATCTTTGTCCCTGTTTGTTCGAGCCAGGACAAGCTTTAAAGTTTTCCAAGTTGATACATACGTTTATTTTCTTCAAGGACATATATGTATAAAAACATGATCCCCTCTGCTGTATCTTCATTCTTTCATACCTTTGTAATATTTTATTTCCGACATTTTTGTACTTGTTTCAATGTCTCGGTGAAACATTCAAGGTGAAACATTCAAACTGATGGTACAACAGCCTCAGAAACATTTTTTTCCCTTGTTTTTGTGGCTTCTGCGTCTCCATCTTGTTACATGTTCAAGGTCTCCGCAACCCGAATAGCAAAACAAAGCTGCTCTGAATCAATGCAGACACCCAGTGCTGCTGCGCACGCTGCGATTTGCTTCATCTTCTGCGGCGAAGGGGTCAGCAAAAACTGTGAAAAACAACAACCAACCAACCACCACCACCACCCTCCGCCTCACACACCTGCCACTCAGATCGTCAGCGGCACGAGTGTGAATTTGAGCCACCATCCCCTCCACTTTCCTCCAGCTCTATTCTGATGGAAATCGCCTCATTGAACAAGCACTCTGGGCAGGAAACGGGAGACACCCACGGGACTGTATGTTTAGCCATCGTGACTAACCAGGCCGCCGCTTGATTGCTCTCCGAATGGGAGAACAGTAGCTTGCAGGGGCCGCTCTCGACGAGAGGAGCTCCTCTCATCTGGGGCCGAAGGGCCCGAGACAGTTGTTACTGTGAGCGCCGCTAAGGCTGCGTTCAGACTGCAGGCGAATCTGATTCAAATCAGATTCCTCCTGAAAACTAAATTTTTAGGGCTGACTGTCCACACTGTTTTTTTAGCAAGTGTCCAAATGATCAGGCTCTGTTCAGACTGGGCCACATTATTGACCCATCTGACAGCTTGCTGTAGCAACGACGCCGGAGCGGAGGCGCTGTCCAGCGCATGTAGTGTGTGATGTCATAGAATTGTGACAGCGGCACTTGTTGCGATACATGGCCTGGAGCTATCACTATCCCTTTGTGATGTCACACATAGTTCCTGGACACTTCCTTTCTCCTGTCTGGTGTTTCTCTCTACTTCTGAGGCCACATTGTTTATTTCCTACTTATTAACTGTGTGGAAAAGCCAATGAGGAGTGAATTTTAGGAAGATGGGTAGATTCAGGAAGCTAAAGACACTTAGTGGGAGGCTGTGAACAGAAGGCTAAATATTGCTGATTTCCTCCGAGATCTACAGAGTTCTTTGGAAAAGAAGTCTAAGATTTAAATAAAAATAAAAAAATAAAAAAAAGATAAAATAAAGATCATAAAATGGCCATGGCGACACGGTGGCACAGTGGTTAGCACTGCCGCCTGCCTCACAGCAAGAAGGTCGTGGGTTCGATTCCGGGGCCCGGGCCTGGGACCTTTCTGTGTGGAGTTTGCATGATCTCCCTGTGTCTGCGTGGGTTCTCTCCGGGTTCTGCAGCTTCCTCCCACACTCCAAAAACATGCATGTGAGGTCAATTGAACACTCTAAATTGTCCGTAGGAGTGCATGTGAGTGTGAATGGTTGTCTGTTTCTATGTGGCCCTGCGATGAACTGGCGACTTGTCCAGGGTGTCACCTGCCTTCACCCTAAGACAGCTGGGATAGACTCCAGCAGACCCCCGTGACCCAGAATAGGAATAAGCGGGTATAGAAGATGAATGAATGAATGAATGAATGGATGAAAATGGCCATTATTTCAGACCTCTAAAAGGGATTCAGTTACAGGTCCTCGATACAGGTTCACACTGTTGGTGAGCTGCAGTAACTGATTTCAGGTGGGACAAGCCCTACCGAGAAAGCCACAGTTTGCCAAGATGGAGACACCTTCACCTGCCTGGGGGTTGGTATTAAATATGTATTTCCATCTTCTCACTGAATTGAATGCGTAATTTTCATCAAACCGCTGCTGGGCTGCCTATCAACTTCATGCAACACACCGCAAAATGCGAAGAGCGGATCGTATGAAGCATCGCTGAGGGCGAGTGTGAATACGAAGCGTCACACCGCGGGTGGCTGTTGTTACCCAAATACGATTACGCGCTCGGGCGCACAATAGCGGAGAAAATGACAATGGCGATCGTGATCGGTAATGTTGGGTGAGTTATGTGCAGCAGTCATAGTGGCAGACACACAGTAATCCCCCCTAATCCTTTGCTGGCTATATCTACAGATGAGAGCGCTGCTGTTAAAGCCCCTTATGTCTCTGGAGCAAGACCGCCCACTGTCGATTGTAGTAAAGAATTAGTGTGAAATGAGATTTGTGGCATCTTTTCCACTCATTGTTTTGCTTTCATAACCCACAACATGTTTACTTTTTTTCCCCCCCACTCGGTCTGTCTGCACCTTAATCAAGAGCCATTTGGACGCGCGCGCTACGCTTTTATCTTTGTAAATTAAAACTCTGTGTTACTCCCATCCAAAAAAAAGTAAATGTTGACAATTTAAAAGTTCCAAATTACCAATTTTTAGATCTTTATTTTTCATGCTTTTCTGTTTGCCTTGTCATGCTGTTTACAGCATCCGTCAAAGTTTTAGCCTCTTGCTAAAAGTGATGCTTTTCGGGGCTGCACATATGCTTGGAAGAGGACAAGAAACGGCAAGGTGATAGAGAAGGGAAATCAGACACCTGGCCTCTGGAAGGTATCAATCACTGCCTCTTATGACATCACAAGGCAGAGGAAAAGTGGAAATGCAAAGCAAAGGGTGGATTTTTGTCAATTCTGGGAAGTTCAATTAAGAAGTAGAATGTAGAAATGCATAGTGTTAATAAAAAAAGACACTGGAAGAGTGAATTTTGCAGAATATGAGACTCGCAGGCTGATGCAACAAAGCTTAATGATGCAATTTTTGGGGGATACAGATGGTTCAGGTTGCAGGCTTGTAGATGTATATATAATATTATGGTTGAATTTTTTTATTCTTTTTACTATTGAGATGTTTATTTTGACCTTGATATGATATGATGGTCATATGTGGTCACTCTTGTTTTCTCTATTATTTGTTAATGTCTTTTGGCTGTCAGAATTCAAGAGGTGTTACACAGAGAGAGAGAGAGAGAGAGAGAGAGAGAGAGAGAGAGAGAGAAGTCTTTATCACTCTGCCTCAGAGGGGTGTTTTTACTGTGGGGGGAGTCGTCGACTGGTGTCGCAGTGTTTTTGTAGATGAGCCTTCCTCCCGCTGGTGAGGCAGAGAAGCAGATGAAGCCGGGCGGCCGTGTGTCTCGCTGTGATGCAACGCGCGTCCTTGTCCTCTCCTTTAACCTCGCGGGGATTGTTGTCGCCCTGTGCTCCACCCCATGCGGGCCCACTGATGATGTTAAGCTGCAACGAGACCCCCCCCCCCCCCCCCCCCGCCTCCTATTTAGTGTGGTTCGCCTGTGAATATCAGATACAGCTGAAAAAGTGACAGACGCACCAGGATGAGGCTTATCTCCGATGACCAGTTTAATACCAAGAGTGGGCATTCGTAATCGGTTTTTAGCTTTACCTTCAGACTGCTGGCCCTTCAATAATGCAATGATTCTGGATGAAACCTTTTTTTTAAAAAAAAAATCTACCAAAAGCCTTTCTTGGGTCAAATCTGTTCCCATTCCACCTCAGCTTGCTTCCTGTTCTTTGTTGACTTTGCTTTTTGAAACTATTGAAAAACTTGGATTGAAACTTCCTGTGAGAACGGTCCCTGAGTAAGCATTCGTTCTTGTCAATATAACTGCTGCACGCTCGAAAAGGCTCAAGCGAAATTGAAAATGAGACTCCGTTAACGTCCGGGGGGGGAAAAGCACAGGCCTGAAACCAAACGCAAATCACATATCAGACAGAGTTCGTTATTCAAAACCCACATAAATAAATGATTCTTCCTTGACCTTGGACAAAGCTGATTACTCCTTAAAAAGTAATCTAATTACTTCTTTAACCACTTTGTTTCATAAGTAATCAATTACTTATTACTTTAGTTAAAAGAAAGATAAAGTAACAGTTAATAACAGTTATTAAACGTTATTAAAGTGCAAATTTTGCAATTCCAAATACTGTCGTCTTGTTTGCTGCAACATCACGCACAACGAACCACAATATTCTTTGATTTAGACGAGATGAACTCAAAATGATGTTTGTATTTCACAGGTGTCAAACGCAATCGCTGTTTTGTCTTTTGCCGCCGCCATGCTTGTTTTGGTGCGTCGTCGCATATCAGTGACGTTGCATGCACGGCCGCATCATCAACCTGCGACGTCGTTGTTTTCGGCTGTTCTTCTTAAATTTCAGACATTTTGTGGATAACAAGATATTTTTCAGCTTCCAAAAGATTTTGGAAGAGTAATAGAATTGTTACTTGATAAAGCAAGTATGATATAACTGCCACTTTTGCCACAGTAATCCCGTAACATTACTTCGTTACTCAAGAAGTAGTTGAATTACAGTAGTAGATTACTTAGTAATAGATTACTCGCCAACACTGACCAGGGCTGCAGTAGGAATGATCCCGCAATGTAAAACAAACGCACACACACACACACACACACAAAAAAACAACAGTATTTGATGTGTAGTGATTTCACAATAAAGACTATTCAAGGACTTTTTCATGCAGATGTGCGGGACCGAACCGGAGTGTGGCTCCCTGTGCTGGGCTTGTGGCCACTGTGACGCGCTGTGCGCACGGCAGTGGCAGCAGCGGTAGCGGCAGCGGCGACCTGTCTCTTTAAATTGGTGTCAAAGCCGATTAGCGCTGATCTCCGCCGTGATTCTGTTTCCACCGTCTGTTCCCTCAATCTATTTTTGTTGTGCGCTGCTGCTGCTGCTGCTGCTGCTGCCGCCGCCGCTGCCGCTGCTGCTGCTGCTGCTGCGGACTGAACGGTGCGCGCTCGCCCGCCTTCGTACGTTGTATTTCTTCTTCTTCTTCGTCGCCGCCCCCTCCACCCCCCATCCCCTCCCCCAGTATTTACGCACCCCCGACGGAGAAACTCCAAACTCGCCCAAACTTTGCAGCATGGGGCCGCCGCCGTGAAGGTGCTCTCCGCCGTGGCTCTCGCCTCAAAGCCTCCCGCCCGCGTCCCCCCCTCCGCAACCTGGCGGACGCTCCAACTTTTTCTCTACCATGATAAGCCTGGATTACCTTTCACCACAAACCGCCGCGTTCACCGGAGAGCCAGCGGCTGCGGCGGCGGCGGCGGGATGCGCCGAGTGATGTAAGACCCTGCGCGCTCAAGTTTGCTCACCCGAATTCGGAATTCTGATAAAATAAAGGTGGTTGAATAAATATTGGGGGGAGGAAAAAAAAAACTTGATTAAAAAAAAATATATATATTCGGGTGGACCGAAAATGCAGAAGGGCGTGCGGTACAACGAGGGCCACGCTCTGTATCTGTCGGTGGTGGCCCGGAAGGAGGGCACCAAGCGCGGCTTCCTGTGCAAGAAGAGCGCGGAGAACAGCCGCTGGACCGAGAAGTTCTTCGCGCTCCACCAGAACGTGCTCTTCTACTTCGACGGCGAGCAGAGCGCGAGGCCGACCGGCATCTACCTGCTGGAGGGATGCACGTGCGAGCGCACGCCCGCGCCCAAGGTGCCCGCCGTCAGCAAGGAGCCCGTGGAGAAACAGCAGGTGGGTCCGCTTCTCCGGTTCTCATGGTGGGACGCTGAGAAGTTTGGAGGGATTTGGTCGCGCATCATGGCAGTGTTCATATCTTTATTATTTCTTGGTGCAAAGTTACATATTGGCAAAACTTGGTAGATCTGCAGAAAACGACACGTTTAGCCCTCTGTTTACATCCTCCTGCGTAAATGCTGAGGGGGAAAAAAAAAAAGTGTTTTCGCTTCATGGGGAAACAAATGCTTTGTTGCACCTTCCGCATGTTCGGAGTTGGATCAAAACAGAGGAACACACACCCCAGCCCCCAGTGCATTCTGTGACATCACTAAGGGCTGATGAGTGTGTTTTGTTTTAAAAAGTTTCACCCCTAAACACACACTATTAATATCTTCCACAAAAAAACAACAACTAAGAATTGTCCAGAAAACAGCAAATTTAGCCATTTGTTTACATCCGCCTGCAAAAATGCCTCGTGAAAAATAGTTACTAAAAATGTGTTTTGGCTTCCCAGAAAAAAATATGTTTTGTTGCACCTTCCGCATGTTCGGAGTTGGATCAAAACAGAGGAACACACACCCCAGCCCCCAGTGCATTCTGTGACATCACTAAGGGCTGATGAGTGTGTTTTGTTTAAAAAAAAAAGAAGAAGAAAAAGTTTCCCTTAACAAATATTAAAAGTCCGGTGTTCTACCACGTCTTTATATTCAAAAGTTTCACCCCTAAACACACACTATTAATATCTTCCACAAAAAAAAACAAACTAAGAATTGTCCAGAAAACAGCAAATTTAGCCATTTGTTTACATCCGCCTGCAAAAATGCCTCGTGAAAAATAGTTACTAAAAATGTGTTTTGGCTTCCCAGAAAAAAACTGTTTTGTTGCACCTTCCGCATGTTCGGAGTTGGATCAAAACGTAGCAGTCATGCATTGATGTTGATGCCCCAAAGTGCTTTTCATGACATCACTAAGGGCTGATGAGTATGTTTTGTTAGACAACAAAATTTGGTCCTTGGAAATATTAAAAGTCCTGCATTCTACGCCATCATCAGATTTTAACTTTTCCATTCCATCCGACCATTAATTATATCCTCAAAAAAACAACAACCAAAGAGTTGTCAGGAAAACACCATTCTTAGCCCTCTGTTTACAGCCTCCTGCTAACCCTCCACATGTTTCAAGGGAACAAAAACAATGTGGCCATGAGGGTGTTTCAAGGATGAAAGGCACACCTGACTGGGGAAAAATACTGCACTGACTTTCTGAACAGTGGAGCAGTAAAAAGAAGCAACTCATGAGCTTTTCTAATTTCTCCAGAGCCCAAAAAAAAGCTGCAGAAACCTAAGTGAAGTAAGAAATTGGGAAAACGGACCTTTCCAATTCTACAGTCGCCTTGTAAGATTACTCAGCTTCAAACGTATGAATACGCTCTAATATTCAACATGCGCCGTCTCATTTCTTTTTTTTTTCCTCTGGATTTCCCATTACCAGCCATTCCTGCCACGGAGCTGTAAAATTTCTGAGCTTTTTTATTGGCATAATTGCCAAGGGAATAAGCCTAAATAAAAGAGAGGGGGGGGAAAAAATGTTTGTTTTTGTGTTTGGGATGCTAATTTCAAATGACCCATATTCCTGGTTTTGCTGCTGCGGGCTATGAAGATGGGTTTCATCCCTCAGCAGCATAATGCAATGTTTTCTGTTTTTGCGCATTTGACCTGCAGATCCCCTCTGGATGGGGTTTATGTCATGCGTTTTTTTTTTTGTGTGTGTGTGTGTGCCAGATGGATTTAATCAGCTAAATCTAATCTTGTCATTAGTATCGAAAGGTAATCTGGGGCGTTTGGGGTGGGCACCTCCGCTCCGCTCGCTCCTGATCTCAAGATAGTCTTGTGTGGTAGAACTGCTCACACGCATGAGTGATGTTCTTATGATTTGACTCGAGTCTCACTTCCTGTTGGAGGTATTTCAAGATGGATCTTTGCTACAGTTTACTGCACATGCGAAAAGTTTACTTGAAATTGTCTCTTTTGCTAAAAACTTTGCTGGCCCTTCATGGTGCGTTTCCCTTTCCTTTTTTATTTTTTTTTACCAAGACTTGTAGGCGCCTGTGACGTTTTGGGCTGAGCGCCTGCCGTCCTGGTACCTCGGTGTCTGCACGCATGGAGACCCGGCGGTTGACGCTGTGACGGGACGCCGCTGCCGCTTGGCTTTGCTGTGTTTATTAGTGTGCGAGTGTAGCGAGGTGCTAATTTTATGCCTCCCATCAGACTTTTATCGCGTCGGCGCTATGGCCCGGGATACATTGTCCGTGTGGAATTTGACACCTGTGGCCACGAGCCAAGACATGTTGCTCATTTCTAAAACAAAAATTCTTCTGCTGCATGTTTATCACCTCTGCGCGTGTTCTCGGCTTGCTGGAAGCCGCTGCATTGTTTCAAATTACGAAAAAGTTGCCGTTTAACTTGAACCCTGGATGTCTTTAAATATTCACCATTATTTAGTATTTAATTTGAACCTGAAAAAGAGAGGGTGTTGTCATTTTTGTGGTGTCGTTGTTTTGGGACGTGATTTTAGTATGCATGCATTACATCAGTTTAAAGCTCCATATGAAAGCTTTTTGTCTAACAGTTAGTTTTTTAACTTGTCAGAAATGAAAGTCTATCCTGGTGGTTCTCTTGCTGACTTCTGGAAGTACGCCCTTTGTGATGTCACAGTTGCCACTGATGCGCCATCTTCAGCCAGGTGTTCGTCCCACCCTTGTGAGACTCCCACGGCTGATGTTTTTGTGTTCTTCCAAACGCGCAGGGGGTCAGCGAAGCATTCGTTCAAGCAGGAAGCTAAAAAAAAAATATGTATATGTATATTTTATTGTTCAATACATCGATTTTCTTTCCAAGCCGCGCTTCCCCCAATTTAAGACACATTCTCTGAGACGAGTCAGCGAGATCGGCTGTTTACCACGCACACGGCCAGTTGGACGACGACCAGGGGAAGAATCTGTCAATCAGCTCTTTACTAGCGACCTTCCTCTCGCTCTTTATTGCACAGTGGAGTAAGGCGGTGCTGTTAAGCTGTGACCCATGCAGAGTGACAGCTTGGCATTAGAGCCACGGGCGGGATGCCTGCCCGACCGTGCCGCTGCTCCCGCTCGCTCCTCCTTGTTGGTGCTCTGCAGCCTGGAAACACTATGCAGTCTGGAGCGAGAGGTCTTGCACAAGTTCAGAGGCTGGTGAAGAACACATTGGTAAAATGTTTAGATGGTACTTGCAAGGCAATTTTTTTTTTTTTTTTTAATGTCGGCTTCAAGGGTTAGTTCCAGAAGTTTGTGTTTTCAAAATGTTGGACTGCAGCAGACATTGAAGCAACACATTTTCAAAAGCAAGGAGTGCACTTGGCAGCCGCAACGCTGGCACTTTATTCCAAATGTTGCGAGTTGTAGTCTAACAGTCAGATCAGATGTCCTCCGTCCACACAGCTCACTTCCATTATCAAAATATGTGGCACTGCCCCCCTGGATCAAACGCCTCTTCTTCTTCTTCTTCTTCTGCTTCTTTTCAAATTGAACTGAAAAGTCCCAACAGGGCTAAAAATGTGAGTTTATCGCTCATGTACCAGACGCACAACCTCGTGGTGTTTTCTTGAGCGTGTGAACCGTTGATTGCGCTGCTCTACACTCTAACACTATCATTGCCTACCTCTCAGCGCAGTGTAATAAAGAACAGCTAGGTCTTTAGCTCAAACGCATCCCGCCGGTTCACCGGTTATCATCCTTACTGTCCTATTTTATTGGGTCGATGCACTAAAATGTATCGATTGGCGCCGGGCAGAAAGTGCATTCGAGGATAATGGGGTCAGCGCCATGATTGATCTGTGCAACCGAAGTGCCGGCGGCTTTGAATGCATTCATGTAGTCATCATCATCATCATCATCATCATAAGAATAATGATGCGATGAAAGGCAGCAAGCACGGCGGCCCGTCCCCTGACTGGAGGATGAAGCAGCCAGTTTGATCTCCATCACTTGCTTTCCGGGGGTTTTTCTTTTCTTTTCTTTTCTTTTCTTTTCTTTTCTTTTCTTTTCTTTTTTTAAATGGCCAGACAATAAAGTCAGACAAAAGCATCAGAGAGCTTCAAAGCACTCCCGCGATATCGGGAGATCATTTGATGTCCACTCTCGCCAGATTCTCTGGCAGCGGCATTCATTATTCAGCCACCCGAGTGAGGTCACGGCAATCTTGTTCATCAGCGCCACTGCAATGGTTTGCTGAATATTCCAGACTGTGTCCGTTTCTCTAACGTCTCCTTTTATTGTGTCATAAATTGCGGTTCTTTGAGTGCAAAAAAAAAAGAGCTCCTAAAAAAGGGCTAAAGTCGAGTAGCAATAGATTTATTTTGCTTTCGATCTCGTCAGCACAGAAATGAGAAAATAATAATATCAGTTGCTCCAAACTTGAGCGTTCAAGCGGCTTCTGTTTGGATTTTCTTTGTCTGTCTGTGTATGTGTGTGTGTGTGTGTGCGCGCTCGCTTGCTCTGGGATGCTGCTGTGCCCTGACTAAGAATAGCATCCTTGCTGGTCCTTTTTGCCTACAGTCACCGTCTGAATAGCGAGCCAGCGCAACGGCACCACCTCGCACGCCGACTCGGCTGCTCGCACACTACCTGCGCTATTTGCGGCCCGACCCTGCACTGTACCGAGTGGGATCCGTCTGCCTCCCCTCCGGGGCGTTCGCTGCGCGCGAGGCGGCGCGCTCTCGAAGCCCACTGCACGGACAAGCCGTCTAAAAATGACTTGACTTCTGGTCCTGCGTGGGGGGGCGGGGTTAAGTGTTGCCCCGCGTGTGACTGGGGATGCGAGTTGGGTTTTTTTTTGCTGTTGCTGCTTTTGTTTTCAAACTGCGATCTTTCATTTGATCGAGTGCATCGCCTCGTGCCACGTTACATAAAAGCGGAGGGCGCATGTATGCATACGCACAAGGATTTTTGCTGTAGTTATTTTATTTTCAGGAATATAGGAAGATTTATTTTTCCCGGCATTGTGAACACGACCCGTGTCTTATCCCGGCTCCCTACAGGGTTGCATTTGGTTCTTTGCTGCTGGGAATTCCTGCTCAGACTAAGTTCTTTGTCTCACAGTCATTTATTTCACGACTGCACTGAGTTGTAGTGAAAAATAACCACTTCAAACAACTGGCACTGCTGGTTCCTGCTCCCAAGTATCATTACTAATGACTTTGATAACCCTAAATTTGTCCACACGGCCTTAATCGAGCACTTTGACTGAAATTGATCAATTTCCACAAAGCTAGCAAAAGTGGATACGGAACTCCGGGACTGAATGGTTCAGCAGCGTTACTAAACCACTGGGTTGTGTTGCTGTTTTGTTTTGTTTTTTTGTTTTTTTGGCAACATTAATAGCGAGACGACAAGGCAACATGATTCATTCTCTCTTGTAAATCGGACGGATCAGACGGATGAGCTAATTTTTGTGGCTGGGTGTAGCGATGCAGAGTGCAAGGCGGAACAGGGTTTAAAGCTCTGTCTGTCTGTCTGTCTGTCTGTCTGTCTCTTATCTGTCTGTCTGTTTTGTCTGTCTGTCTGTTTTTCTCTTTTTGTTATCCTCCAGCTTAAAGCGGGCTTGTGGCAGGGGAAGCCGCATTAGCAATGCGAGGAGCTGTACGAGGCTTGGCGGTTATGTAAACCTCCCCCTAATGTACACACACACACACACACACACACACACACATACACGCACACACACACACACACGCGCGCACACACCAACCCTTAAGCCTCTCTCTGGTCCGATGCCGGCACACGCTAGCAAGTGTCTGTCACCCGCTTATCGTTACATCATTACTCTACAGGCCTATTTCCCTCCCTCCTCAAAGCACCATAGTGTAGTTTAGTTTTTACACATTTTCATATGGACTGAAAATGAAATGATGCGGAAAGACGGCATGTTAAAAAAAAAAGACAAATTCAGCAAATGGTTTTGTTTGGTTTTGATTGCCGCAAAACAAAAAAAGGGTGTGATTTTAATCTACAACAAAAGTGAAAGTAAAAGAGGAGAAAAATTTAATATCATTTAAAAATCTTATCGTCAGATGTTAAGATGAAGAGCTGCTGCGAATGGATGCTGCGATGTCAGACCTGTTCTGTCGAGTTTGTTCACAAGCAAGTTTCTTGAAAGCTGTCTTGAGTTCAGGCAGTGGATGTTTCTGATTGTTAAACAGGGGGAGGGGATGGGTTACTGAAATACAGATCACCGGGGACTTGATGTTCATTGCAGAGTATATCGAGATCCAACGATGATTCAGATGCACGGGTGATTAAATCTTAAACAAAGTGTGACCAGATAAGAGTGTCCAAGGAGCATTGAATAGGGCAAATAGGCACATACAAGATTGATGTGTATTAAAAAAGTAATGGAGGGTGCCTCCTTTTAGGCCTTAATATTGCAGCAGGAGGGATTCACAGCCCGCAGTAGCCTCGGTCGGAAACATCGTCGACGCACAACTTGGGTCAAAGAATGAGAGATTTCAAGGCGCCACGCTATAGCCATTCTCTTTCATCAGGTAATCCAGTGCAGCCTCATATATTAAATGATCTAAAAGGGCTACAGATCATCAGAAAGCAGCACATTTATCATCGTAACTATACTTCTACTTTAGTAGGTATAAGTAAATGATGCACATTTTTGATTTCTTGGTGTTGTATCACTGACTTTGCAAGAGGAAAATACGGCACCTTAAGGAGAATTTCATCATTGTTTTACGGATAAGAATTGATTATTTAATGAAGCAGGACAGGAGAAAACACACTTCCTGCCTGTCCCTCTTGCTGGATTCGATCGCTTCAAACTGTTGCTGCAGTTAGCTGTGGAGCCACTGAGCTATAGTGGGAGATCCCCTTGACGTGGAGGAAGAGGAGGAGGAGGAGGAGGATGTTTTCAAGCCGTGGAGTGGGGAATACTGGCAGGGCCTGGTGCCAGACTGTAAAGCAGCGCTGGGCGAACCAGATCCAGCGAAAGCTTCCTGCAATATGAAGGTGAAGAAGACGCGGCAGAAAAAAAAGGAAGTGATAAAGACGGCGACTTGACGAGCGAGTCCAAACCTTATTGACGTCCCACTTGGAGCTGCGTGCAAAGGATTTTCCAGCGGTTGTTCATTTTATTAATATAATATGCGTCTACTAATTAAAGACCTGTCAGGGCCGCTCTCGTTAATCCATTAATTAGATCATGACTGCTGGCGTGGCGACGCCGACGGTGTCTAATTCGCCGTGACACGACGACTGCCGGCCGCTGATGAGTGTTGACAGAGCGGGCAGGAGTCGGGACGGAGCGCGGCGAGGACAAGGTGGGCACGGAGCTGGGGGCCCCCGCGGTGGAGCGCGCTGCCCGTGGCCAACAGCGGCCTTCTAAAAGCCGCCGCGGGCCCTCGGTTAACCGCATGTGATAAAAGAAAACACTACTAACGTGAACGTGAAGTAGTTTGTCGACCTTTCAACGGTGGCCTCCGGCGGAGATGGTGAACATTCTTGGGGCTCTTGTGCCAGAGTGGTGCTGGGTGGAGTCATTTAATGGCCGAGCTCATGATTGCAATCATTCGTAATTCGGATAATGAATGCCCAATAAAACGGCTTAGTTCAACTGGTATCGCAGATAGGATTTTTTTAGAATGAATTGGAGCAGTCAGATTCATCTATTCAACTGTCCCCAATAAAGTTTTTTAACTTCTTCAGTCAGACTTGAGATTTCCAGAAAAAATAAGCTGATAATAGTGGTTAAGGATGAAATAATAATGAAATGTGTGGTTCTGATTTTGGAATATGATCTTTCTTATGCCATACATATCACTTGAGCTAAAGAAAAAAAAAGTGTAATTGTAACGTGGTGTTTTTAATGATTTTAACATAATAAATGGTAAAAAAAAAAAAAATTGAAATCAAATAAATGGTTCCCTGTCTGTTTTCTGCTCTACAGCACTACTTCCTCATTATATTTGGACACGATGGCCAGAAACCTTTGGAGCTCCGGACAGAGGAAGAGTCCGACTGCAACGAGTGGGTGGAGTGCATCCAGCAAGCCAGGTGAGAGGGGGGGGGAAGAAAATTCAGTTTGCATAAGGATGTGAAAGACATGGAAAACTGCTGCTCTTACAGCGGCACATCACGAATAACAACAGATCCTAAACAGATATCACAACCTTCCACCAGCTCCAATTTGATATTCTGGTTAGGGCTGTCAGTCGACTGAAAAATCTAATTGCGATTAATCACATGGTGACCTGAGTTAACTCACGATTAATAGCAAATTAATTGCAAATCTTATTAACGCGTTGACTTCGACAGCCTTCAATTCTGATATTTAATTTCATTTTTGTAGACACGCTTCATGTCTTTTAAACATGATGTCGATAACACAGAGAAATCGCAAAAAATAGCAACTTGCAGCAAAGAGAAACTATTTTTTCTGTTTCCTGATTTCATTTTTTTCTGATGGCAACTCTTCCAAGCGACCGTGTGCTATCCCGTGATTGTTTAACGTGTCTGCGAGCGTGCGTGAGTGCGTGCGCGAACGTGTTCTGCTCGCAGCAGTTCACATTTAGGTCACCCTCGGTGCCGTATCGCTGCGCCGGTTACATCACAGACTTGATCTCGGCCCTCGACCTCCATTCTCTCGCCGTGCTCCTGCTTTGTCAACACTTTTCCCGCATTCAGGATGAAAAATGTGAGGCGGCCGCACGCCGGCGCACACACACAAAAAGCCAGATACTTAACCCCACCACCCCGCCACTCCACATCTGTTAAACTCTCAAAAATAAAATACTGGAAAACATTCAGTCGAATTAACTGAGGATATATTTGTGAATGTTCTTTTAACAAACAAAAGCTTTCTCAAAAAATTCAATCCTTAATAATTTAAGTTGAATTTAGCTGTCTGTGATTGCAAAATATAATAATTCAAACTGTTTTACTAAATTAATCTCAACAACATCTTCGTTACTCCCCACCCGCCGTCTAGCTACTCTGACATCATCATCGAGCGTGAGATCCTGATGCAGAAGTACATCCACCTGGTCCAAATCATGGAGACTGAGAAGGTGGCGGCCAATCAGCTTCGCACGCAGCTGGAGGACCAGGACACTGAGATCGAGAGGCTCAAGGCAGAGGTATGCATGAGCGCACCCACATCTGCCTGCGCATGCATACATAAGACCCCCCAACCCCCAGCCCGCCCCAGTCGCAGACGGGCGCTCAGATGGAGCACATGGAGGGCGAGATCGTACACAAATTGTGCGTGTGTGTGTGCGAGTGTGCGCGCGCGCATGTGCGTCCAACTCGTGCAGAGCAAAACTCCCGAGACTCGATGGCTTATCATGCAGTGATATGTGTGTTGTTTTCAACCTCTGAAGCTCTCATGAATATGTGAACCTCTGCGCCGGTGCACTCACATGGACTCTGCTTGTTGTGCCAGATTGTCGTGTTGAACAAAGCCAAGGAGAGGCTGCAGCCGTTCCACAGCAACCAGGAGGAGGAGGACCCGGATATAAAGAAGATCAAAAAGGTAAACGGCCGGGCCGGCCGGAGCTCAACGGAGCAGGAGAAGAAGTTGACCTAGTGAGTGATGCCTTTGTGCGTTGGTGGCCGCGCAGGTGCAGAGCTTCATGCGCGGCTGGCTGTGCCGGAGGAAGTGGAAGATCATCGTCCAGGACTACATCAGCTCGCCGCACGCCGAGAGCATGAGGAAGAGGAACCAGATCGTCTTCAACATGGTGGAGGCCGAGACGGAGTACGTCCACCAGCTCTCCATCCTGGTCAACTGCTTCCTCAGGCCGCTCCGCATGGCCGCCAGCTCCAAGAAACCGCCCATCAGCCACGACGATGTCAGCAGCATATTCCTCAACAGGTCGCACTCAACTGAGTCAGCAAACAAACAAGCACATTAATCTTGAATTATTAAAGAAAACACCCAGAAAGGTCTGACAGCAGTTGTCTTGATATTCCAGTGAAACCATCATGTTTCTCCATGAGATCTTCCATCAAGGCCTCAACGCTCGGATCGCCAACTGGCCCACACTAGTCCTCGGTGAGTGAAAGCAAGGAGAAGATCTCAAAGTGCTACACGGGGGAAAAAGTCCTTTTGGAATAAATGGGGTTTTCAGTCTCGTTTTAAAAGAGTTGAGGTTTTGTGTGGCCGTTAGCTGGAGATGGAGGCAGTTCCAGAGGCGTGGAGCAGCTGCGCAACAAACTCGGTCACCCATGGTGGACAGTCTGGTGTTGGGGATTTGGAGGAGCAGAGTGTTTGTGGATCTCAGGGCACGGGTGGTGGGTTTCAGAGTGATAAGTCCTTGCAGCTAATTAGGTGTATGTCCATGAATGCATTTGTGAGTGAGCAGGAGAATTTTGGAGGTGATCCCAGGCAGCACTGTTTTGAGTATATTGCAGCTTCTGGATGTTCTTGCCAGGCATCCCGATGAAGAGCCCGTTACAGTAGTCCAGTGTCGAGGAAACAAAGGCATGGACTAGCTTTTCTGCTGCTGGGAGAGGTAATGTGGGACAGAGTCTTGCAGTATTGCGGAGATGTTTTATATGGTCGGTGAAGGTTAGTTGAGGGTCAAACCGGACTCCTAGGTTCATTGCTGAGGATGAAATGGGAATGAGCTGGCCATCCAAGGTGAGATGGGTTACAGGTGAGTAGTGAACCTGATGGGGAGCTTCAATGAGGAGAACCTCTGTTTTATTGCAGTTTAGCTGGAGGAAGTTGCTGTTCATCCATGCCTTTGTTTCTTCGAGGCAGGTGATGAAGGATGACAGGGCTGTGAGTGAGTCTGGGGTGGTTTTAATGTAGAGTTGTGTGTCATCAGCATAACAATGAAAGGAAAGCCGATGTTTGCTGATGACATGACAGAGGGGAAGCATGTAGACAGTGAAGAGGATAGGGGCAAAGATTGATCCATGGGGGACGCCACAGGTGGCAATGAGTGGTTTGGATTTGCAGCCTCCCAGCAAGACATGTTCAACAGTTCAAACCCATCTGAGAGGTAGGATTCAAACCATATCAGAAGGACGGTCGTGTCTCTTGGTGCACTGTGGCCTTTTGGGCAAGTTTGAGCAGATCTGGTCTGGATGAGACACAAATAAAAAGTTCAGAAAAGAAAACAAGAATGAGGAGCCCCAATGAATATAATGAAATCAGAGTCCTTCATAGTCCTTGAATATTTATCCATCCATTCATGCATTGCACTGCATCCAGGGTGGCAGCAGTGCTGGAGCCCGTCCCAGCGGTCTCAGGACTAAAGGCGGAATACATTCCGGACAAGTTGATTGAATATTCAGTTATTCTTAAATCAACATTCAAAGTCAATTGATGCGCCACCCGGTCCGAGCAACTGGCCAGTCTGCGCCAAGTAAGAAGGTAGAGCAGATGGGATGGGGGGGTGAGGGGTGATACAGGTGTGCAGGGGAGCAAGGGCAGTCAGGGTAAATGGAGATCAGAGAAATGGAGAAGGAGAACTGAAGTCACAGGACGGTTAGAATGTGGCACCAAAAAGTTGAGTGCAGTTGTGTCGCTTGGCTTTTATTCTGAAAAAGTCCTGCACTCACCATCATCATCACATGGGCATTAAATTCTTTCTTAAAGCCTCATGTTGTACTTTTTGTATAGAATATAATAATGACATGAAAATTGCATTTGATACTGTTCTGTTTAAATTCTGTAGATAAGAGTGGGGCAAGCCTGCACTGCTTGTTTCAATGTATTGACTTTTCTACCGAATTAGTTTCTCAATGTTTCGGCAGAAGAGTCTAACCCATCTCCAAAAAGTTGACAATATTAAGCGTATGGAATCGCGATGTATGGCGATGCTTCGTCTCATATCATAAAGTATTGTTTCGTTGCTTATCGCTGCCTGACCAGTTAACGCGCTGTCGTTTTTACTTCCTGTTTCCACGCTCAGCGGACCTGTTTGACATCCTGCTGCCTATGCTGAACATTTACCAGGAGTTCGTACGGAACCACCAGTACAGTCTGCAGGTGCTGGCCAACTGCAAGCAGAACCGGGACTTCGACAAGCTGCTCAAGCAGTATGAGTCCAACGCCGCTTGTGAGGGCCGCATGCTGGAGACCTTCCTCACCTACCCCATGTTCCAGGTATGGGTGTGGGCGAGGACTCGGACCGGGCTGCCATGACTTGTTATATTGTTGGCTTTCAATAATCTTTTTTTGTCTTGGCCACGTCAGATTCCGCGGTACATCATCACCCTCCACGAGCTGCTGGCGCACACGCCACATGAGCACGTGGAGCGCAAGAGCCTGGAGTTTGCCAAATCCAAGCTGGAGGAGCTGTCAAAGTGGGTTTGGGCACATTCCACTGGCCGTGTTTGTGTGTTTGTATGCGTGTGTGTGTGTGTGACGGCGGGTGGTCTTTGCCAGGATGATGCACGACGAGGTGAGCGACACGGAGAACATCCGCAAGAACCTGGCCATCGAGAGGATGATCGTGGAGGGCTGTGACATCCTGCTGGACACCAGTCAGACCTTCGTCAGACAAGGTGACCCAGGCGTCTGTTCTTTTTTCTTTCCTTTCGTCTTCCCTGCTTCCCGCTTCTTCTTTTTGACCCCCTCTCTCCCTCGCCGGCGGCCAGGTTCCCTCATCCAGCTGCCGTCCAGCAGCGAGCGCGGCGTGCTCAGCAAGGTCCGCCTGGGCTCCCTGACGCTGAGGAAAGAGGGCGAGCGACAGTGTTTCCTGTTTACCAAACACTTCCTCATCTGCACCCGAACATCTGGAGGGAAGCTCCACTTGCTCAAGGTCCGCAGCACACGGCCCCCTCGGGCAAACAGTGCACGGCCCAGTGGTTTAGAGAAGTTTATTAAACAATGAGAGCTTCTTCTTCTTCTGCTGCTTCTTCTTCTTCTTTACTCCTCTCCCTTTGTCAGATGCTGAGACACTCCTCTACTTATCTCTCATCAGCTTGCATCAACGCAACAAACGTGCCCTCAGGGGAAAGAAGTCAAAACAGAAGTCAAATAATAAGCAAATGTTTACATAAAACAGCTAAATTACCCCAAACACAAACACATGCAAACACAAAATATCAACTATATACATTTTTGTCTCATTTTGGCCCTTTTAATTTGCTCATTAACATACTTTTTAATTTTATTGGTGGATTTATTTTAGTGATATCTTGAACAATTCCCTATCACAGGCAATTTCCAAATCACCAAATTTTTTTTACATTTCTTCTGTTTCTCAGGACTGATTTAGAAATTGCTTGTTTTTTATACCCAAAATTTTAGATCGCTTCTTGTCATCCTAGGCTAAAAGATGATTAGTCATCCAGAAAAGATTCTTTGATTTGCAGAAAACATGATGTTTGGTCCTCATTTTGCTGTTCGACATTTAAACTATGGACTTCATAGTAAAGTGAAAAAAATATAAAAGTTAAAAGTCTAGCCGCTCAGATACAGTTGAAAGTCATATTAAGTGGTTCCAACTTTGCTAGTTGTGAATTAGTGAAACATCCCACGTTCATTTTTCCTATCTGACCACCTTCCCAACAGCAAGGAGGAACGCTCTCCCTGATCGAATGCACTCTCATTGAGGAGCTGGACGCCAGCGACGAGGACTGTGAGCAGCCGTACACTCTCCCACTGAGTCCGCGCAGCTGTTTTTCAAAACTGTGGCGCCGCCGCCTCGGCAACAAACCATGCGTCTTCTCCCTTTGCCCTCAGACAACGCCGCCGGCCAGGGCTTCAACCACCTGGAGTTCAAGATTGTGGTGGAGCCTCCCGACGGTCCGCCGTTCTCCGTCGTCCTCTTGGCTCCGTCCCGCCAGGAAAAAGCGGCGTGGACCAGCGACATCAGCCAGGTGGGGCTGATGGTTCGAAGGCCGCCGGGACTGGGAGTTGGTCGCATCCACACCGGATAAATTTTCTTCTGCTCTCCGTTTCAGTGCATCGACAATATCCGTTGTAACGGCTTGATGACCAGCGTGTTTGAGGAGAACTCCAAAGTCTCTGTGCCGCACATGATCAAGTAAGCACGGCGCCAAGAAAAGAATGATGATGTAATGTTGTTTATGTCGGTCCATATGTCAAATAGACATTATGTATAGCAGAAACGTTGCAAAAAAAAAAAAGGCCAAAACAACAATTATTTATACAAATTAATTATTAAAATGTCTCCTGGGCTTAATTGCAACCGTACTTCCTGGAGGGTAAATAATGGATGATTGTGACCTTTAAAAAAATGTATTTTTAAAGGGAATTTTTTATTTGATTTTTGTCCAAAACGGGCAGTAATTTGATGTCAAGACAAATATTGTGCATTATTTTTAGTCTTTGAAGCTCTTTTTTTTTTTTTTTGCACAGTTCTTTGTGTCTCTGACCTAATCTCACCTGCACAATCCGCGTTTGACAACCTCTGACAACAAAATCTGGATTAATCTGCTCCTAAAAATAGTCCCTAATGAATGTTGTGTTTTTTTCCCCCCCGGACTATGATTATCTTTTGAGACAGGGAAAAAAAAATCCAACCATACTTATCCTTTACAGAAAAATAAACCTGCAATGTTTTCTTTTTCCTTCCGTACTTCCTTTCCGAAGATCCGACGCTCGACTGCACAAGGACGACGTGGACATCTGCTTCAGCAAGACGCTCAACTCCTGCAAGGTGCCGCAGATCCGCTACGCCAGCGTGGAGCGGCTGCTGGAGCGCCTGACGGACCTGCGCTTCCTCTCCATTGACTTCCTCAACACCTTCCTGCACACGTACAGGATCTTCACCACGGCCGCCGTCGTCATCGACAAGCTGGCCGACATCTACAAGAAGCCCTTCACCTCTATACCTGTCAGGTACCTTTGCTGTGGTGCTTCTCAGTCGTTGTCCACACAAATATTCCAGGTTTTTTGTGAACCTTGAGTTCCAAAAAGGTCAATTTCCTCATTGCAATGTTCCTGCTTTTCCTCTTATTGTTGCTCCTGCTGTGGACACTGGTTTCTGTTGTAGTCCAACTTTTGCATAGCCATGCAGACATTTCAGATTCTGAATCGAGTATAAAACATTCAAACGTCTTGGTTGTCTTGGTGTAAAGAACTTACCCTTCCCAGGATGAGTATGTTCCAGCTCCTCTGCCACTGGGAATGCAATTGCCAGCAGCGCAGTTGGCCACCAGACTGGCTTTGAAAACTCATTTTCTGACCAATAAAACTCCCGTAGCTCAGAGAAAGTTCTCATCCGAAAGTTCTCAAACTGTAAAAACAGGCCTAATCTTTGTAGAATGGTTCAGTTGATACAACTGGACAGGTTTTGCTATTCAGCATTCTGAATAGTTATTCAGCAAAACCAGTCCAGTCCATTAAGATGACCTGGATGACTGAGAACCTTGACAGAGTGAGGACTGTTGTCATATTTGGAATAATTGCGGAACATCAGCACGCGTTTTCGACATCCATCCATGACATCACCAACATCTCATCTCATTTCATCTCATCTCGCTTGCCTCCACTCTGTCTGTCTCTCTCTCACTCATCCTTGCCGGTCACCCCCCACCACCACCACCATAACCCTCACGCCGCTGAACCAGGATCGAGCAGCACTCATGCGACCGCCTCTCCATCATGTCCCTCTGTCCCGACTACAGCCTGAAGATCACGCAGCTCGCTCTGGACCAGTCCAAGTAAATACCAGCAGTAGCTCCAGCAGCAGCTCCAGCAGCTGGACTGGGGAGACTTACCCCCAATTCACATCCAAAGCGTCTGCGATTTGCTATTAATGTCAGTGTCCGTGTTCACACCAGGCGCGGTTTCACGCTTCTGGGACGCTTCTGAAACGCGCTTTAAAAAGTAATCGAATTACTTCTTTACCGTCTTTATTTATTAAGTAATCAATTACTAATTACTAATTTCTTTAGTTAAAAAAAGATAAAGTAACAGTTGCTCAGTGCTTTGGAATGAACTTTATTCAAGTGCAAATTTTGCAATTCCAATTATTGCCTCTGTCCTCTTAATATGAATGAATGTTTGCTCTCTGAACACAAACTCATGTACAGCACTGGTGCCTTTTGCACAGCCCACAGTAATCCCGGAACATTACTCCATTAGTACAAAAGTAGTTTAATTACAGTAGTGGATTACTTAGTAATAGGATACTCGCCAAGATTGACAGCGATACTTGAGACACAGTTTGGACGGGCAAAATAGATTTGTTTCAGTGTTGTTTTCTTTGAATACACGCAAAACTACCTGGGTTGTCGCGCGATCTTGAAATCCTGGCGTGAACCGATCGGGCCGCTGCGCTGGACGCCACCGCTTGGAAACGTACTTGGTGTGAGATGGTACAACAGGGTTTACAAGTGCTGACGCGCCGCAGACACTTTCAGTGTGAATCAGCCTTTATATCAGCCGTGGGAGCATGGCGTGGGAGCATGGCATTGGTCCAACCTCCCATTAGTCCGACAAATTGCACATTGGCAACCTCCCCTAACCCTCACCATAACCCTAGCTGTAACCCCAGTGGGAGGTCGGACCAATGCTCAATGTTCGACTACTGGAAAGTCGGACTGATAGGCAGTTCCCGGGTGTTGTTTCCTTGTCCGGTGGCTCACCTCTCCCCCCCCCTCCCCCCCTCCCCCTTCTCCGGTCTGTCCCAGGTCCCTGGAGCTCTTCTTCGCCACCAACCAGGGCGCCTCGTGGGCGACGGACCCCCTGAACAACAAGTCGCCGCGCCTCTGCCGCAAGTTCTCCTCGCCGCCACCGCTCGCCATCACCTCCCGCACCTCCTCCCCCGTCCACTGCCGCAAGCTCTCGCTCAGCTCGCCTATCGGCGGCGGCAAGCTGGCCGCCCTGGACCTGACGGCCACGCCCACCTCCTCGGCGGCCAGCTCGCCCACCTCGGCCCACTGCCCCTCCGTGTCCTCCCCTCCCCCCGGCGCCACTCGGGCCCCCTGCGGCCTCTCCTCGCCACCGCCCACCGCCACGCGCTCCCCGGGCCTCCCACCGGTGCCGGGGGCGTTCTGCTCGTCGCCGCCACCCTCCTGCACCAAGGCCCCGCTGGACCTGAGCCGCGGCCCCAGCTCGCCCGAGCTGAGCCCGGCCGCAGGGGACGACGTCAGCGGGGAGCTGCCGCGCCTCGACGCCTTCTGCGGGAAGCTCAGGCGCAGCATCCGCAGGGGTGCGTATCTGGAACGCCAAATGGAGAAAAAAATAAAATAAAAAATAAAGCTCATGATTCACACTCGGCTGGGCCCACACGCGCATCGACACATGTGTGGGCGCACGCGCGCCTTTAGACTTTGACTCAAACACGCACTCTCGCCAGCGTTGCAGGAATTCGCGCTTGAGAGGCGAGCAAACGCAGCTCCTCTTTCTCCCCTCTTTCCTGCTGTTCGAGCAGACGTTGAAAAACACTTTTCTTTTATCTTTATCTGTCACAAGTACGGTTGGGCATCGAGCGTTGATTGGAACCAGGACTAACGTTCCGATTCTCCCTGAATAGTTAACATTTTTTCAATGTTAACAAATTTCAATTTCGATTCCAATTTCGACAAATTTCCTGATCCGCAGACTGGAAGAGAAGCGCCGGCGTTCAAAAGTGTGGCAGAAATTGTCGTGCAAAGGAGGGTGCAAAAGCAATGCGATAAACCTCCAGGGTCATGGTGTTGAAATAACTGCTGCTAATCTGTACTGGGTTGTTCAGTGTTAGCCCATTAGTGGGAGCTCAGTGACATGTGACACAGTTCCCCTGTAAAAAAAAGAAAATTCATTACATTTATATTTAAGTCCATTGATTTGATATTTATATAGTGTGAGAAATTTATAGTAAAGTTCATAAATGTTTGTAGATTTAAAATTTTTTAAATTCATGAAGCAGTTCAAACTATTGAAGCCAGGTAGACCTCTAGTTAGCTATGAGCAAAACTATTTTGACCTTGCCTCTTAATAGAATCAGAAGTGAGAATCGAATTCAAACAATTCCCAACCCTGGTCACAGCTGCTGACGGTGGCTTGTGAACCAAAACTACACTTGGTGAAGTAGAGGCTGATAAGTGGGTCACCGTTACCCAACAAAGGAATAATCGTGCTCTTAGATCACCATCTGTCTCTGACTGACAGCATGTTTGTTCGCCACAAGAGCGCTGGCGGAGGCGTGAGGTCGGAAAAATCTCTCGACGACAAATTTTAAGGGACTCAGGAAAAAAAGATGTTGAAACGGAACCCTGATGTGGCAGCAGAAGTTTAGTTTCTTTTGTGTCCCGGGGAAAATATGTATAAACGCTGTCGCTTTTAAATGCAGCGTCAATGCATTTCGTTAAGATGAGACTTTTGTTTGTCAGCACCTGCACCGATTAGCATTCTTCTTCTATCCAGACGGGGATGAATCAAATCATCTGCGTCATCGGAGAGGTGTCACTGATGAAATGACAATGAATTATCCCCCCCGCTCTGCTTCCTGTGTCTCAAAGGACCATTTTTAGCGTCCGTTTGATGTGTTCAAGTTGCTCTGTGCTCAGCAAACGCACCAAGGGGTGACCTTTTCTACAAGTGAAGAAAGAACATTTTTCAAAAGGTTCTTCTGTGTCACACAAAATTAGAGATGTATTTTAAGCAAGAAGTGTCTCCGACGTGTCAATACACTTCACACACATGAGAAAAGTAATTTACTTCAAAGATTGCGTCCTCCTCCTTATGCGAAATCAGCCCTTTGTCTCCGCGGTCACAAAACGCACTGATGTTGCTCTCCAAGTTATTGACAAGTCAGGGCTGTACAATCGTTGCTCTAACAAAAAAAAGCAAAGTCATAGGAATACAAATAAAACAATAATTATTTTCCCTTCCGAGCCGTGTTCTGTACATGCCGGGGAGTTTTGGAAGGAAGCTAAAAATTGTAGGTTTTTGCCGTAAACTAAACCGAAGACTAATTTTTCTGTTTTCTGGTGATACGTAAAGAGAATATGTTAAAATCATAATTTGTTTGAATCTGGGATGAAACAATTAAAATATGAAAACGAAACAAAACAGCTAGAAACTGATCAAGGCCACTGAAGCTAACATTTGTAGTCGCGATGGTGTGAATGCTAGATGCTAATGGACGCTAATAAAACGGCTAATAAAACGTTTTCCTGAACAGCGTTAAACTGACACATTTAAACAGAAATACTCTCCACCTTTAGCATAACTCTGTTCCTAAACATTGCGACGCCGACATTTGTTTCACAGCTGTGCTGGAGTCGGTGTCTCTGGACAAGTTCATTCCCGAATCACCGTCCACCAGTGAGCCGGGCGACATGTCCCCCTGCCGCTCCCCTTCGACGCCGAGGCACCTCCGCTACAGGCAAACGGGAGGTACGAGCCCCACGGACACACTCACCACACATGTCCGCGATGTGTTGTTTTCCTCCTTGGAAGTTTCAACGCTGCTTTTTCATTGTCCCGGGATCGTCGCACTCGCAGGGGACAACTCTCGGACCACCATGTCTCCGGCCTCGGCGTTCGCCATCGCCACAGCGGCAGCCGGACACGGCAGCTCCCAGGGTAGGCAGAGCGAACCGGGGTGGGGGTAGTGGGGTTGTAGAAATACGATTCACCTGGTGAAGTGGCTTTCCTGAAATGGCGTTCTCTTCTCTGCTTAGGTTTTAGTACTACTGAGAAAACCTGCGACAAGGAGTTCATCATCCGGCGAGCGGCCACCAACAGAGTTCTCAACGTGCTGCGACACTGGGTCTCCAAGCACTCGCAGGTGAGTCGGCAGCAGGTCTGCCAGCCAGACTGTCGGCCAGAGGAAATGGATTTCTGGAATATGAGGACATGAAGTGGGTGGACTGCTGTCCGGAATTAAAGAACCAACGATTAGCATTTGCAAGCGTTGATTAGCCAGAAATCAAACATGTATGCATGTTTTGTGTGTGTGTGTGTGGGGGGGGCTATACAGTATGTAGTATGTATGTATAAATATATATCTATATGTGTGTGTGTATACATGTATGTAATGCTCATTATTTTAAGTAACTAAAAGAAAGGAACAGAAGTTTTCTTTTTACTTTCTTGTAACAAGCATTGAGTGACAAGCAGTGAGTCCACAGTTTGATGATTTGACCCTGATATCACAGCTAGTATTTATTACAGCCATAGTAAATATAACCATAACTAAAATAGAGACTTCCTTAAACATTGGTGAAAGAGCACATCAGTGTCAATGTAATGTGAATTTAAATACCTACAACAAAGCTGTTTAAAAAAAAAAAAAAAAAAAAAAAAAAGTCTGTGTGTGTGTGTGTGTGTGTGTGTGTGTTAGAAAAATAACCTAAATATGAAGGCAACTACATAGGTACAATATAGTATTGATTGTACATTTGGTTGAGCATAAGTTGGGCCCCCTGGTGGTGAGGCCCCTCCATTGCATTCTCTTGCCATACGTTAAATTGCCAGCATGCCGCCATGTGTTTACAGGCATCTGCCGAGAAAGTTTCGACCGAAGTCAACCCTGCTCAAACCAGAACTCATGCAGGCCACCTGAAAGAGTTTTGTTGTCGCTCCGGATGCTGCTGCTGCTGCTGTTGTTTTTGTGTGTATGTCTGTGCTGCTTTTGGTCTTTTCCCTGTCGGAGGTGCTCTTTGCTCTGCATGTCTTTTTTTTCCCCACCCAGGAAGCGTGCAGAAAGGTCAGTTTCCACCTCAGGGCCACTAAGAGGACTTTGGTTTTCATTCAAGATTATATAAGATGCTATTTTTGTACCTGGATGCTCCAGCCTTAAGAGTGAACATTTCGGGGTTTTTTTTGGCTCCGTCTGTAAAAACAGACTTGGCCCTCTGTCGTTGCATTATGAAAGCAACTAATATCTTTTATCACGCTGCTTAGAATTCGACTCATCATATATATTTGTTTTGGTGATAATTGATTGATTGATTGATTGATTGAGTCTCGTTCTTTTACTATTGCCCAGAGTGTCGTATCTTGACATAGAATTTAAAAACAAGTAACATTTATCGTCAGGCGATATCTAAGTTTCAGACGATAATGCAAAATCCAAAAGGTAAAGACTGAGATTAGAGTTTGAAAACCTTTAATGTAGGCATTATGTTAACAATAATGCTACCCCAGTTTTCTTTAAACACTGGTTAACTCACTGAATCAACTAATAATATATCTGATTTCAGATATTAATAAAAAACCTTGTGTCACAGACAGAGAATGCTGTGAGATAATTTTAGGAAAATATTTAGCATGTTTTAAAAAAAAAAAAAAAGAAAGAAAGAATGATTGAAAACTGATCAATGAAATCTATCTAACTGATAATTGACTCTATTTATTTTCATATTAATTTACCTCTGTATTAAACAGCTCCAGTATATAACTATTTTGTCTGCAGGATGTATAATTATACTGCAGGGGGGGAAAAATGAAATTGCAAATATTGTCCTGAAGGGGGCGTCCTCCCCCTTTTATAGCAGATATGAGTGGATTATGTACAGAGATGTTGTTTTTTATTATTCATTATCAAGATTGTAAAATTAATGATGATACAGGTCTGACCTGATCGGGGGCGGGGGCGTTTGATGAAATGTCCATCATGCCCCCCTGAAAAACTGACTCGCGTGTCAACAATGTGTGCGATTGCCGCCCACCAGGACTTTGACATGAACGGCGAGCTGAAGATGGGGGTGATGGTACTCCTGGAAGAGGTGCTGCGAGACCCCGACCTGCTGCCCCAGGAGAGGAAAGCCACCACAAACATATTAAGGTGTGCAAAAAAAAAATAAAAAAAAATGGAGAAGTATTAGCCAAGCACAAAAAAATAGAAACTCGCGTCAGGAAGCAGATTTATATCCGGCACTTTTCACATTAAGAATTTAGAGCCAGTCCGCTGCGGGCGGGCGGGCGGGCGGCCCTGCTTGCGGTTCCTTTTACTGAGCTGCGGCCGCATTTCCCTCCGCAGTGCCCTTTCTCAGGAAGAACAAGACGACGCTCAGCTGAAGATAGAGGACATTCTGCAGATGGTGAGTTATCAAACACCTGCAGCCATCGCAGTGCTTTCAACAGAAGGGCCTCTGTCGCCAGTTTTTAAGCCACTGTCAAAACCATTTTGCCTCCAGAAAAGCTGCCCCCTACTTCACTTCATCGTGGTAAGACTGCGATGCTGTCAATAGAACACCCGAGACCACCCCCACCCCCCACCCCCCGACCCCCACCACCACCACCACCACCACCACATAGTGAACCCAGTCCCAACCCCAGTAGCTCAACACGTCCCTGTCTGTGGATCTTTTACACGCTAGTTCAACCATTCTGCGTTGTGAACTGTACACGTGTGTGTGTGTGTGTGTGTGTGTGTGTGTGTGTGTGTGTGTTTGCAGGCAGAGAGTCCGAAAGCAGAGTGTTTCGAGTCTCTGTCGGCCATGGAGCTCGCAGAGCAGATCACCCTCCTGGATCACATTGTGTTCCGGAGCATCCCCTACGAGTGAGTGATTCATCCACTGTGCTGTTCTCTCAGTCCGCCGCCCGTACACAAGTCCTTGGAATAGTTGGGCTGAGGATCCTGCGACATAAAAACCCACAGAATTAAACTGGAGTGCGCAGTATATTTAGCGCTCAGGTGGTGGTGTTTATTCTAGCAGCACTGATGAGATATGTACAGAATTCTACACACTGCACTTCGGCATGCACCATGTACCGTCGCTCGGGGCCCTCTTTTTTTTTTTTTTTATTAAAGGCCTACTGCGTAACATTTTAAGGGCTTTCAAACGGAATACACAATGTATATGTATGATTTAGAACTGTGGAAATAACTGCATAACAACGTTGCGCATGTTGTCAGTCATCGCACGATCAGCGGCTAGCCAACTTGTCGTTGTGAAGTCAGACGGTTGTTTCAACGCCACTTGCTGTGCGTCCGCAGGGAGTTCCTTGGCCAGGGCTGGATGAAGGTGGACAAATCAGAGAGGACGCCGTACATCATGAAGACCAGCCAGCATTTCAATGACGTAAGAGCCGAGCTCAGACGACAGGCTGTGACTGAGTGTCCAGCCACAGTGGTAAAAATTCAAACAAAACTCCCTCCAAGCATTTTAGACATATACAATCTTCTTCAAGTTGGTGATGTAAATACCATCACTTTTCGTCTTAGACATGGACATGTATATATATATATATATATATATATACATACACACACACACATATATATACACACACATATACATACAAACCTCAATAAATCTGCAGTAAAGGGCACATTTAGCGCTCTGTTGACAGACGATTCTGCTTCCACATTGGAAGGAAACAAGAGCAAGAGCACTGAAACACACCTGTGTCACATGCAATTCTAACTTTAAAAAAAATACAGAGTTCCGTGCAGTGCATTCAAGACGTGTCTTTTTGAACTATTGCTTTGCGTTCTTGGCACCCAGATGAGTAACCTGGTGGCGTCTCAGATCATGACCCACACCGACGTGGGCTCCCGGGCCAGCTCCATCGAGAAGTGGCTGGCGGTGGCCGACATCTGCCGCTGCCTCAACAACTACAACGGCGTGCTGGAGATCACCTCGGCTCTCAACCGCAGCGCCATCTACAGGCTGAAGAAGACCTGGGCAAAAGTCTGCAAACAGGTCGGGGGTCTGTCGATCAAACGTTGGTGGCAAATGGGAGGCGAGAAGTGCGTCCTGATTGTGTGTGTGTGTGTGTGTGTGTGTGTGTGTGTGTGTGTGTGTGTGTGTGTGTGTGTGTGTGTTTGATAGACAAAGTCGCTGATGGACCGGCTGCAGAAGACTGTGTCCTCGGAGGGGAGGTTCAAGAATCTCAGAGAAACGCTGAAAAAGTAAAGACTAAGGCCATCACAGATAAGAAAATGTTGCATATAAGCACTTCTGTAGTTCTTTAATTGTTGCTGTGTGTCTGTGAACGCAGCTGCAACCCTCCTTGCGTTCCCTACCTGGGCATGTACCTCACCGACCTGGCGTTCATCGAGGAGGGGACGCCTAACTTCACCGAGGAGGGACTCGTTAACTTCTCCAAGATGAGAATGGTGAAGATTGTTTTTTTCTTCCCACTCCTGCTTCATTTGCGACGACCGAAAAACTGAGTGAATCGAACTGAACTCCGTCTGTTATTTTCAGATTTCTCACATTATCCGGGAGATCCGACAGTTCCAGCAAGCACCTTACAGGATAGAGCACCAGCCCAAGGTGCGTCTGACTCCAGCGTTTCCACCCTTTTAGTTGCATTAAAGCAGCTCTAGGTAACTTTTCGGCCATAAAATGATGATTCCAAACTCAGTAAAGCGGTACATAACCGATTAATAGGATCAATGGTGCCGCCTCGGCAGTGAGAGGGGGGGGGGGTTGTGCCGGCTGTAACTGCACCGCGGAACTTTCAAGCGCGACCCGACACGCCGGACGAACCAATTTACGGCAACGTCACACACGTTTATTTAGAGGCGGTTTTACATACCACTATTACAAATACATTAGATTATAAAATCACGGAATGGAACCCAATCAGTAACCTCGATGAAAGACAAAGTAATAAAAGTGTTGAACGTTTGCTACGACGTTATTGTCAATGTCTGTGTTGCATTTCATATTGGTGTTTTTCCTGAACACATACGAGCGCTGCACCTAGGCGACTATGGCCCCTGCTCCACGGGCCAAAAAACGCTGTGAAGTCCCGCTACTAATCGGCATTTGGTGGCAGGAGAGCAGGCAAGGGACCCGGGTAATAATCGGCTCCGATTGGCTCGCGATGGAATTGGGACACCCGCGACATCACCACCTTTTTTTTTTAACCTGCCGCACGGGATGACGTTGAGCGCTAAAAGTCATAATATCGCGCCAGTCGCGGCGTATATCAAGTACTGACGCAGAGGTTTTCAATCACGTTCCATCCGCGATCGATAATTGTTCATTGTCCTTCTGCTTTTTCGCTCGTGGCTCGCGCACAAAATAGACCAGACGCCGAAACGATCGCTGCACGGCGCGAAGGTGCGCGCCGCTTTAAGTCTGGCGTGAACAACACCATCCGCGGAACGATTCTACAGCCAAAAGTGGCCAACAACTCAGAACACTGGCCAACGATGTATTTTCCCACATCAATAAAGTAGCGCTGCAGTGTGTCACTTCACCATTTCCACCCAATCAATGCGACGTTGCGTCGTCTGAACAGTTGTTGTAGGCATTACAGCTACACAAGTTTATAACCTGTTGTAATATTATAACCATTACGCACCACATCATTTCCAAGCAATTTTCATCCACGAGAATGATGCGAACCAAGCGCAAAACACTGCCGTCTGTCTATGCAATGCACTATCCTTGTTTGTGTAATTGTAGTTGTCCGTCACGTTCAAAAGAAGAATATAACAATATTTAAAACAAACAAACAAACATGTCACGCATGTTACTTTACTTTGTTGGTGGACATATTTCCAAGCGATTCTTCAGTATGCCGACTGTGTCAACAAACCCTGGTATTTTTCCTCTTTACGACACCGGCAAAGAGCATTTGTGGTTCTCAACCAGCAGGGAGTAGTAATGAGTGCAAGTTACCTAGAGCTGCTTTAAAGGTGTCGTGTTGACAGTTTCAGGTCCTATTTTGTTTTGTTTAAATCCTGGATGCTTGTGGGGAAGAATCAAATTATTATTTCTGCAAAAAACTCAACACATCTTCAGAAAAGAGGATTCTTCAAAAATAAAATTGGGGATGAAAGACCAGAGTGGCCTTTGTGACATCACAAAGGGCTTGTTTTGAGAAGTTTTTGCACACAAACCTCTTGAAAAGTCAAGTTTTGTTTAAAACAAAGAAGTAAAATGAACTTCCATCCATTCCAACTGTTCAAAAAATGAAATTTCAGTTTAAGAGACCTTTTTTAAGGGGTGAATGAAGATGAAAAAGTGTCTCCGTCCTGACTCCCTTCCCTCCAGGTGACCCAGTTCCTGCTGGATAAGACGCTTGTGATGGATGAAGACACCCTCTACGAGCTCTCGCTGAAGATCGAGCCCAGAGTGCCGCCTGGTTAAACCGCCACGGACGGTCCCGTCCACACAGCCATGACTGATACTCCATCCGTCCCGTCCGCCGTGTAAATAATTGGCTGCCACGTCTCCAGATTCTCCAAAATCGTTTGGGATGTTTTACGGAACGCCGCCGCTTTTATTTTGTATTTATTTTTCTCTTCTTGTGTGCTTAGAAACCTCAGGAGAAAACGTGCCTTGAATTCTGGTGTTTATGTTTAGTCAACGTAATGAAGTGCACAAGGAGATGCACGACTCATGCCATTCAGACGACCGCGCGGTTATGACTGTAGAAACAACCACAATCACAGCTTCTCTAAATGTAACCAGTTGCTGCTAGCATGTTGTAAATACCCAACTCTTTGCCTCTGAGGTCCTTCAAAACCAAACGTCTGGCGAGTTTTACATCTTTTTTTTTTTTTTTTTTTTTTCCTTGCACGAACGTGTGAGCAACGTGTTTATGGACTGACGGACCTGCTGGGATTTTCCATCTGCAAACCAACCCCCACGCCGGGTCCCGGGTCTGCTGCCTGGCTGCCGAATAAACCTGCAAACACAACACTAATGTATCGTTCTACGGGAGGCGATTAGGTGCAAATTTCACAGCAAATGGTGTGTTACAGTAAATGTGCTTTTAAAAACAATCAAACCTGAAGATATCATGGCGAAAGTGCCAATTAAGCCATATTTGCAATCTGTTAGCTATGATTTTTAAATGCCCAGTATGTACCATTTGTTAGCATCTAATGCTAAGATAACATACTGCACACAGTGTTAATGTTCTTACGTCCCACTTGACCTCTTAAAAGTGCAACATGGCACAGATCAATAGTCGGAGCTGCCGTAGATGATTGGTAGCACAATATGACTTCCTTATATTTGGACCTGCTCATTGTGTGAATATAAATGCTTGTTATTAGCACATTAAAAGACAACAGAGAACTTACTTTGATGATTTGATCCAACTGAAATCATATTATCACAGATATTGATGCTCTTAACTGTTCCACAAGGGCCTTTGACAAGTGGAAATCTTTATTTCCATTGACTGTCGCATCCAATGCACAACCTTAACAATCAGCAGAAATAAGGCGACCAGTTCTCACTTAACAACGCTAACATTTTTTCATAGTAAAATTAACACACGAATTGTCAGCTCAGAAAATGGTCATTGGTGTTCTCGGAACATATTAAATTTTTCTCTGAATCTGTCAGATTTTTTCGGTTGTTATAAACAGTTGAGAAGTTGATGTGGGAGCTTTTCTTTTTTTTCATTTCTGAATTTCTGAACTGGATTTTGTCAAATGATGGTCAAAATCATTGTCCATACAGTGTATTTGGGTGATCCAGACGCCTGTGTGAGGTGAGAGTCCACGCTCCTACCGCTGGACTTCAGGTCGAGCCTCATCTACCTTGATGCTTTCTGACACACTGGTTGGTGGTGGCGTTGAAGCTCACAGCAGATGTCTGCTCTTCTTCTCCTCCACTTGACTATCTTCACTCATCTCCTCTCTAAAGGTTCATGCCGCCGCTGCGCTGCATGTGCATGTTACAGCGAACTCTCTGTTCTTCACGCTGCTGTGAAGACGACATGCAGTGTAGAATTTTGTTGACCTCCCTCTGACAGTCAAATATGTTTCATGTCATTGAATTTTTGTATCCGTAATTATTTTGTGCACAAAACCTCTGAATGATTTAGTTTCTGTTTGTTTTCGAAGAAGCCTTAAAAGGCTTCTTAATTTTGACTTAACATTACTTTTCTTTTACATGCATTAGTTCTTGTTAGTTTCTTGTAAATTCTGTCATCTAGGCACACTTGAAACCTTGTTGCCCGTATTAGTGAGATAGCAATATATTTGCACTACATTTGTTCAGAATGTCAATAGACTCTTGAACTGTTCATAGCATATAAACTAGCATGACGTCCCTTCTGTTTCTTGAGGTGACTTTGACTGACCCTGTTGTCAACTTCCATGGAGTTTTATTGGGCTTAACCATTTATTTCACATTTTCCTGAAAACAGGAATCCCCAGACACGCACGCAAGTCAATATACGATATCCCTACTTTCTACATTGCTGTATACTCTAAAACCCCTGTTTTGCTGATGTATTTTTCCAATGCGTTTCTCTGAGTATTTACTGAGTAAATAAAGGCCAAAAAAACTACCAAACACTTCAACTGCCGTTGAATCATTAATTCGGTCGCAGTACAAAAACTTGGATGACAAATGATCTTACAAAAAAATGCAACGCATATCCAGAAAAATTGTCACTGAATTGTTTAATAGTGCTAATTCAAGTACAAGTAGAGTTGACCAGAACTCAAAAAAACAATCCATTGCACTGTAATATGAGAAGATAAACTCAATATGTTAATAGAATAAATCCGAGTAGAATAAGACATTAATATACAGTAAGTAAGGTTAAAATCCTACAATAAATTTGTGTGTGTGTGTGTGGGTGTGTGTGTGTGTGTGTGTGTGTGTGTGTGTGCGTCTGTGTAATGGAGTCTCACTGGACCAAGGTCAAACTGGCCTCTGATACAGGACCCTGGGTGGCCACGATCACCTCCACCAGTGGTCTGCGGCTTAGGCCTGCGGCCCTTCATTGGTGTGTAAAGCTCCTGGCCTCGACGGACGATTGGGCCACGCTTTTTAATCCCCCCCCTGGGAAGGGGCGGGGCTTCCCGTGATGGGGAGAGTGAAAAGCCCTTAGACTCGAGTCCCTGTGCAAGACGGCAGAGCGGCTTCTCCACAGGTACTGTACCCTCTCTTCTCTCCTCTCCTCTCCTCTCAGGGGACTCTGGTAGCTTCCAGCGTCTGACAACCTGCAGCATGTAGCTTTAGAGCTTCAGTATGTAGACAAGTTTTCATTGTGACTTCTTTCGTTCACTTCGTAGTTATTATTAGAGGGGTTTCAGGTGCATGAGCCAAAATGTGAGGATGCAACTTTTACTGAGGGATTAAGCAAGTGGAACGAATTTTTTTGTGAAATTTAGATGGGAATTTGTATGGAGACAACATTGTAAATCTAAAAAAGATCTTGTACCTGAGCAGGTGTTGCCCTTCCCTTGTCCTCCAAGAGGAAGCAGCCGCTCTGGCGTCCTGCACGTCCAAACCCCCCTCGGTGTTAAAAGGTCACCGTGCTCAGTGGGCGAGGAGGCAGATCCCAGGTCTGCGACGGCTCCGTCGTAATCCTGACCATAAAACCGCGTGATCCATCCGGTCAGTTGGCGGGTGGGGGGTGGGGGGTTGGGCTGAGGAGAGTGCAATGGACCCTTCCGCCACCATCCAGCGACAAAACCTGCTTCCTTTTCTGAGAATTCCAGCGTTTCGCAGCAGCTCCGCTCGACAGCTTCGACAAGCAACCTCTCTTCCTCTGTGTCCTGCAGACTTGGCCACATTGACCGTGGGGGTTAGGATGAGCAGGGGGTGGGGGGAGAGTCCGGTGGTCTTGTGACACAGTCCAGAATGTCACTGCGACGTCAGCCAGCCAAAGGCCTGAATCTTGGCGCCGGACGCCGGGCCAGCACGTCCGCCCTCTCTGATGATCTATAAATAATGCTGGCGCGGAGTCCAGCGTTGTTAACCTTCGCAGGGCAGAAGAGGAGGAGGGAAGAGGGCTCAGGTTGGTGCAAACTCAGGTGGTGGTGGTGGTGGTTGGGGGGCGGAGGAAGGGTGGGCTGCTCGGCCGAAGCCGGCCGAGGCCTCTCAGCAGCCGTCTCCGCTTTGGCCCAGGATTAGCGGGAGCGCTGATGTCCCACGCAGCTTCCCTCTATATTAAGACGCGCTCTCATGGTCCCTTCACACCGCCTCGGTCAAGGGCGACCTCATCTTGGTGGACGACTTCCAAGTCCGGACGCCACCCCCTTTTATTACGCGGACGTTACCGAATGTTGGCCAAAAACAAAATGGCCGGAATTACGTGAAAGCGGGCACCCTATGGGTGGGAGACTATAGGGCATAATGCTAAGACGCTAAGAGCATCTGTCGCAGTCCCACCTACTCTCTAAGCTTGTTAGTGCATTAAAAAAAAAGTGTGTCGTCCCTTGGGGGGGTTGGTGAGTGGGTGGTCAGAGCGGCAAAGGTGGTGGTGGTGCAGGGCTGCACGTTAACTTTTTTAAGTGCTAGCAAGTTAAAAAATTTTAGTAGCACAAAGACAAATTTAGTAGCTTTTGGTATTTTCATTGGAAAAGGTGAAAATACAAAATCCATAATTGTAAAAGTAGAAGAAGGCAAAATGTGAGAAATAATTCAGGATCAAGTAACCGCAGAATACGCAATGTTAGGCAATGTATTGTCATTTATTTCAAATTATATTTATTCGCGCTGTAGCATAAGTCACTCAGGCGTACCAGAAAGCGATTCACAGAGCAACCTTTGACCGGTGATAACAGGAAGTGGGAGGTTTTTCCCATTCAAGACATTGTCAATCAATCCCGCACACACAGACTTGGGATCCTCTGGTTTTCCAGTAGATGGTGCTTTGGCAATGAATCAGCCCAAATGCAAAAATGTCTTAGGGCTGGGACGAGTCAAGTATGGGAAGAATTAGGAAAGAATTTAAACACGGCAACTTTGCATTTATGGTATTTTATAAACCAAAAATATATCCTCAGGTTTTTCCTGTTTGTACCTCACGGTGCCCCCTTCTGTGTGTTTGCCTCCTCAGCTCCAGCTTCGACTCCGACTAAGACATCCAAACGCAGCGCAGCAGAAAGATGGCAAACTCTTTCACACGCCTCATCTCCGGCCGCAACACGGCGGCATTGTTGGCCAGCCTGGGGGCGGGAACGGTGGCCACTGGCTTCCTGCTGAGCGACAGCTCTCTGGCTGCGGAGGCCAAGAAGAAGCTCTATCCTCCCAGGTGAGCCCAAACACACATTCAGGCTTTTCTGTTGTCCTAGTCTTGCAGTTTTCTGCAAAAACGTGGCTGTTTAACGTTGAATCTGAACGTTCCAGACTCACAGCATTGCTCCTGTGAAACAGAGGTTGACTGCAGGGAGTCCAAATCACCAGTACTAAGTACCTGTCCAAGTACTTATACCGAAGAGTATTTATTTTTCTAACAACTTCTTTACTTTTACTCCCTACATTTCAACACAGATATCTGTTCTTTCGAGTCCTTACATTGGACAAACATGCTGGTTTACTTTTGTGTTTAAAAGTTGCAAATTCTGTTAAAAGTAAATTGCTGTTGCTTAAAGTGGAGCTATTTGAACTCTGCTGTTGTGTAGTTTATAAGAATTTTTTTTTTTTTTAGTACCTCAGCTTTTGGGTCACTATGGTCAGTTCAGTCCATGTTATTCTGTCACAACTTTTTCATTTTTTAGAAATGATCAATGATTGTATTGTTTCACTAATGGCAAGAAAATGTATCAAGTTCACTTTTGACTTGCGTACATTTCAGAGCCTGGACTGTCTTTCTTTCACTAGAGAAATTCAGAACTTGTACTTTTACCAGAGTATTTTTTTTTTTTTTACACAAGTATCCATACTTTCACTGCAGTACAGAATGTCAATAATTTCGCCACCTCTGGTGATGAGTGGCAGAGAGCAAACGGGGTCATGGCAGCTAAACAAGCAGCGTCATTAGCAGTGTCACGTTTCATCTGCGCTACCTTTGACTCACTCTCTGGTCACTCTCACACCCACGTCTGTGTGGTTGCACTCGAATAACCCTTGGTTCACATATGCAGGGCGGAGCACTTCGCCAGCCCCTCCTTATCTTTAATGGTTTCATGAAACAAACATGAAGCAAAATAAGGTGTTGCTAGCCGTCACATGCTATTAAGCGTTTCGCTTTCGGTAAGCTCGTACACTGTTCCGTTCTCTCGCACTCATTCAGATAAACGCAGCCCGTCCCCCATTTGGTGCAACATGTTTTAGCTAGATTTTCTTAAATAACATTCGCATTTTTGTGTTTAAATCACGTGGGGAACGTCAATATTAGTTGGCTTTCGGGCGAATCTTTGCAGTCTCAATCTGAGGATGCACATTATTATTATTATTATTTTTTCATTTCGGCACAAAAGTGACGGGACAAAGGACGTTTTTGTGTGTCAGTTCGGGGTAATAAAGTTGCAAGGAAGGAAAAGAGTTGCAGCCTGATCTGAGTGCACACACAACAGCTGCAGGCAGAGAAGTAGAATAGCTTAGGCAGGTGTAGTTGGAAAAATGTCTTCGCGGAATGAGGGCAAAGCTGAAAAGTCTTAAATAGACATTTATTTTACCTTCCGGAGCCAATGGCAGCCGTCCTCGGCCGAGGAGTTGCCAGTTCAACGCTGCGTTTCAGCAGAACAGGAGCGCCTTGCCGAGGCACATGCCGAGAATACCTTCCGCCTCGGCTGTCGTGGCTTTCACCTGAGTTGTGACGTTGAGCCACATGAGTTATTATTTTTTGCCGCGCCACTAGGCAATCCAGCCACGCCCCCTGCCGTTCACAGAATCACGCCAACGTTCAAATTTAGTTTGTGCCTTGACAAGTTTTGAACTCCCAGTACAATTAAAAAAAAAAAAAAAAAGTCAACTAGTGCAAACAATAAATTCCCCCACCAAAAAAAATATATATATATTTTGTGTCGCAGCTCCGACTTCCCTGATCTGAGGAAGCACAACAACTGCATGGCCGCTGCTCTCACCCCGGCCATTTATGCTAAACTGAGGGACAAGTTGACCCCCAGCAACTGGAGCCTGGACCAGTGCATCCAGACTGGAGTGGACAACCCCGGACACCCGTTCATCAAGACGGTGGGCTGTGTGGCTGGTGATGAGGAGACCTACGAGGTAAGATCACGGCTGCCTTCAACCGGGGTGATTTTTTTTCCCTTTCTTTTTTTTTTTTTAAGGATGTAAATGTGATGAGGGATCGTGGAGATGTTGTTCCACTCCTTCACCTCACTCACTCCTTCCAACTCTTCAGTTTGATTGGCTCATTGAATGATCTGTGGCCCGCTGCCAAAGTATAGGTCAGAGAGAAGTTAAACAAAAGCTTTCAAGTCAGTTAATCGATGGATGCTGCAGCATTGAAAATCTGTTTCACCGCCTTTTCTGTCTTTTATCTGGCGTCCTGGGCCACAGTGGAAGGACTTACTTATGAATAGAGCTTCAAAAAAGTCTCTAAATTTCCAGAAAATGTTATTTGCAACCACCTTTTTACAGTTAGAAATGCTTCATCGAGGCTTTTCCCCCCAAAAAACAAACAAACAAATTTTGCTACTTGGTTGCATCTTCCACATGTTTGGAAAGGAACAAAAGGAGCGGTAGCGGTTTCAGTGTCCTTTGTGACATCACAAAGGGTCTTTTTCCAAAACTGCGACTTTAGGATGAGCAAGTTTTCTCATTTCTTGGGAGAAACACTAGCAGGCTGCAGACATATATTATTATTCCTAAACATCAACAAAATGAATCTTGTGTAATATGAACCCTTCAGGGCAAGACTCTGCGCAATAAAATATATTTTGTGGCATCATAAACATCCAAATACCTCCAGCGTGTGATTTTTCGTAGATCCCACGGAACAGATCTAATCTTGTGTTTTATGAAAAACGCTGCCTCAAATAGAAGACAATAACTGTTTTTTTTGATTCCGGGCAAACAAAGCGGAAATAATCTCTCCGGCCAAGCGAGACCATCCGTCGTTTGACTTCCTGTTTTGAAAGCCCGACCCGCACCGAGTGTGTTTGCTGCTCCCCTCAGGTGTTCGCCGACCTCTTTGACCCAGTCATCAAGGACAGGCACAACGGCTACGACCCCAAAACCATGACGCACCCCACCGACCTGGACGCCTCCAAGGTCTTCACAACACTGCTGCACCGTCCCGCTTCCTTCAACCCCTGTGCGAAACTCATCCCTCACACTCCCTTTCTTTTTTTTCTTCTTCCACCCGCAGCTCACCAACGGCATTTTCGACGGGAACTACGTCCTGTCCTCCCGCGTCCGCACTGGCCGCAGCATCCGCGGCCTGAGCCTGCCGCCGGCCTGCTCCAGGGCTGAGCGCCGCGAGGTGGAGCGGGTGGTGGTGACGGCCCTGGCCGGCCTGAAGGACGACCTGACCGGACGCTACTACAGCCTGGGAGACATGACGGAGAAGGAGCAGCAGCAGCTGATTGATGTGAGTCGTTGACTTGTTTGATACGTGAGAAAATCCAGAGAGGAAAAAGAAAAAAAAAGGCCAAGCAAATTTAGATCCCAATCAGTGAAGTGTCTACGGTTTTAAAGGTCCAGTGTGTAAAATTTGGTCTGATTTATGATTTTTACCAAGGTAAAAGCTTAAAATGCTGCCCAAAAAACATGGGTTACCTGGTCTTCCAACACATAAAGCGGTTTTTATTTATATATAAGAATATACATTGAAAGAAAGAGAAAGAAAGCGAGCGAGGTAACCAAGTTTGTGTGCACAGACCACCATAGTTCACTGGCAAGCTCAGGAGAGGGAGAGGGAGTGTAAGGGCGCTGCAATCTAAAATGTAACCACTTGATGTTGCTCTTTCTTCTCAAAATCTCCAAATATGACACACTTAACCTTTAAGCCTTAGTCAGTTTTGAGTATTTTTCTGAAAATAGTAAACCTTCAAGAAAGTCAGTCAAATTTTTTGAAATACTTGAGGCAAACATTTCATGATGTGAAGTCTGAAGGCAAATATAACTTTCCTGTGAGAGGTGCAGCTTTAGGTCTCCATATGTTGGTGGAATCTACTATTATTTGCTGCAATTTTTTCACAGTTTGACACAAATTATGAAACACACTTTTTTGTTGATTTGGCCCTCTAAAATAAAATATAATTTTTTTTTGCATAATTTATTTTCTGAAGGCTTTGGCTTCAGCATTCAGTTTTAATTGCCAAGATTTTGCCATTCTCCTCTAATGACTGGTGGTATTCATTATTACATCTTGGGCCTGCTGAAATCACACCAGCTGCATGTAGTGTACGGCCGCCGTTTGACCCCTTCTCGTCTTAATTGTTTCACGCCTCGCCACACAAGGATCACTTCCTGTTTGACAAGCCTGTGTCTCCGTTGCTCACGTCGGCCTTCATGGCCCGAGACTGGCCTGACTCCAGGGGCATCTGGTGAGGTTTAATGAAATCCCACCCTGAGGTCTAAAACAGACGCTAGAGAGCTGATAAAATCCTGTAATAGTCCCTGAACCTGTCTGCTAGAGTTAAAATCTTGTCTAGTTTTTCTCCCAGTCTCGTCCAATGACATATCAAATAGTACACGTCTTTTTCTTGTCCTTTGTTTTCTCCATCTATGGTCTACCTTGCTTCTACCCCCTTTTGCACCTGTAGGACCACTTCCTGTTTGACAAGCCTGTCTCTCCATTGTTGACTTGTGCCTTTATGGCCCGAGATTGGCCGGACGCCAGAGGCATCTGGTAGGGTGGCGTCGGCTCTCCTGCATGGCCGCTGCTGTGTAACCATTTAGAGCAGGCATGGGCAAACTATGGCCCGAGGTACCAAATGCAGCCCGTTAAGCTTTTTAATCCGTCCCTCCGAACTTGAAGAAATTATATTGATAGTAAGTAAGTAAGTAATAAAATAGCTGCATTTCACCCATTTTTTTTTCAGCGTTTCACAAGTAATTTCAATAAAGCACTAAAAATACCGTGGGACTTCAAAGATACATATTTTGTTGAAACTTTCAATTGAAATTAAAGCACGTTTTGCACTTATCCCATGATATATATTTTTTTCCTAGGAGGTGGGCCACCAAAACGCTCCATCCATCTGCTCCTACTCCGGCCCCTCTGTCAAATTTCAGAACCCATTGTGGCCCACCAGTCAAAAAGTTTGCCCACCCCTGATTTAGAGTCTAACCCCCACATCCTCACCCGCGTCACTCAGATAGTTTTAATACGCCATCCTGCCTCCTGTCACCTCCATAGGAGGCTTCAGTTATTGCGCTGCCTTGGAACGCATGCCCGCATGGAACTAAAATTGAAGGAAATTGCTTTTTTTTTTTTTTTTTTTTTTTTTTATGTCAGTTGGGCATCGCATTAATTCTAGCAGTGTGAATATCAGAGCATGAGTCACCACTCATAATGAAAACGACTGCCCCGGGGAGCTCTTTATTTAGTCCCGTCTGTAGGAGCCGTGACTGCCTAATGGCTACATTTCTTTGATACCTGGGCATGGGCGTATGTGAGTGTGTGCGCGTCACTGCGGGGTGTAGCCAGGACTCTTATTTAATGTAATTCACCTGTGCGTCTCGAGGGTCGATGTGGTGGGGTGAGCGTCGGAGGCGACATTTTCTGTTGACCGCTTTTGCTTGGATTATGAGCACTTTGTTTTTCCGGTGTTTTTTTGTTTACTGGAGCTCGTATTAATAGCAATAAATTAGATGCAAATAACATCGAAGCAAGACTGGATTCATTTTCTGCACGCGCGTCAGCCATCTACTCCTTCGTTTAGCCCACCGCGGCTATTTTGTTTTTGATCGCCAGTTAGCCGCAATACCGTCAACCGCTTCTCCTCAGGCACAACAATGAGAAGACCTTCCTCATCTGGGTGAATGAGGAGGACCACACCAGGGTCATCTCCATGGAGAAAGGAGGCAACATGAAGAGAGTGTTTGAGAGGTTCTGCAGAGGACTCCAGCAGGTATGGGAGAGTATATCCAGTTAGCCAAAACGCAACTTTTATTTATTTATTTCTAATAAACCCATTAATTAGATAGAAATATTCAATGGAAAATGTAACTTTTTGAATAATTCCAAATATTTACATTTACCACAGCAGTACTCATGGTAGTCTGATATGATATGATATGATACGATACAGGGATGTTAACAATTAATCGATTCGCGATTAATTATCGATTAAGAATTAAATTGATTAAATTAAATTAGTCGCAATTAATTGAACATTTTTAACACAGGGTTTTTTGGTTAAATGTGCCTCATTTAAAATAGAAATGAAATACAAAGTTAAAGGGTTTGTTGCCCAGCTTTGCTTAACCTGTGTACATTTTCTGAGGTAGGGGGCACTTAAAGGTCCAGTTTGTAAAAATTGGACCTTTAAGTGCAATTAGGAGTTATTGTTAGAAAGCTTTCGTTTCAAGCCAAGCTTTCGTTTCAAGCCAAATGGCATCTTGGCATTCATTTGGCTTGAAACGAAAGCTTTCTAACAATAACTCCTAGGGTTTATTATGGTCAACTCCTGTTCTCACTACTTTCCTGTGCAGGTGGAAAAACTGATCCAGGAGAGAGGCTGGGAGTTCATGTGGAATGAGCGTCTGGGCTACATCCTCACATGTCCTTCCAACCTTGGCACTGGCCTCAGGGCGGGTGTGCACGTGCGCCTGCCGAAACTGAGCAAGGTAACACATGCATGCGCGCGCACACACACACACACACGCATATGGGTAGACGGTATTTGTAATCGTATCGAGCACACCGTCAACCTCAGCATACAGAAAATTTGTTTTGTGATCCAATCAGTGATGTCGCATAGCATTCAAGATGTAAACTCCCACTGGGAATTTATGGTTGTCTTGTGGATCAAATTAATCTCTCTGTGTAAAGGACATACCTCCAAGTCCAAGAAAATAATCACAGAACGGCCAATGGGTTCACTGGTCATTGTTGTGCATATAAAATCCAAATTTGTCTTCCTCCTGTGTCCACTGGTGTCATCGGTCCTCTGACAATGAGCCACACTGTTGTGCTTTCCTTTTTGTATTGCCATAACAACACACTCACGGTAGTATATTAGGACTGAACACAATCCCTTCAGCCACGACAAAATAAGAGCGTGACAAGATGCACACTTTTTTTTCTCGAAGACCAAAACCAAAGACACATTGTTTGAACACATTTAGGATTCTTAAATTTCTCTTGTTTATTTGCCCACAATAGTAGGACCACTGGAAATGTACAAATCACTGATTTGTAACATTGCAGGACCCACGTTTCTCCAAAATCCTGGACAACCTGCGGCTCCAGAAGAGAGGCACAGGAGGCGTGGACACAGCTGCTACTGGGGACACCTTTGACATTTCCAACAATGACCGCCTTGGAAAATCAGAGGTGGGAATCAATTGAATTGAATTTTTATTTAAATCCTTGAGACAATTCACCCAAGAGGCGTCTTGTTGTGGCGTTAAAGCTTTTCCGTGCGCTTACATTTTCAGGTGGAGCTGGTGCAGATTCTGGTGGACGGGGTTCACTACCTGATCGACTGTGAGAAGAGGCTGGACAGGGGACAGGACATCAAGGTCCCATCTCCTGTCCCTCAGTTCAAGAAGTAAAGAAAACTGCCCCCAGGGATCAGCGTCAGCAGCTCCTCTCCACCACGTCCCCGCTGCTGAAGGGACACGTTACCTACTCCTCCTAGAAAGGGTTTCAACGCCTTAGGTCAGTCTAATGTTAGATAGGGAGGGATCCTACCTCAAGTTAAGGTCTTCACTGTAAAACCTGATGTCAATAAAGCCAACAGTACTTAAGATTTTGACTGCCGTGTTCTCCGTTTTAGGATTTGTAGTTTTTTGCTTCACTTATTTTGACTCTTTAGTTGGTCTCCTCTCGTGAAGAACTGTGAAACTTGCATGTTTTGACCATACACTTCCCCCTAGCTCGCCTTTTGTTTTTTTTTACCAGTTCAAAGTTGAATTCCAGATACGTATCCGCGCTCTGACCCCGCCCTGTTCCCAAAGACAGATAAATAGGCTCCAGCGCCCACCGCGACACTGAGCGCAGGAGAAGCAGTAATACAAAACCAAACAACTCTGATAAAAATCAGGGACTGATAAAGGTTGCGCGTGACCTTCTCGGGGTTTCACTTTCCATAGAAAAACCCCAATGTGACCTATAAAAGTCAAATCCCCTTATTTGTTTCCTTTTTCTCTCCGTGTAATCTTTAATAAACCCTTTAAATTTGCAAAGGCACCACTTAGCTAAAACTGGACTTCTGCATTCAGGACCAGCGAACCAAATCCGGCCTTTCACAACTTTTATTCTCCAAAGTCTCGGCGCGCGTTCACCGCATTGGGAGCAAAAGCACGTTGACAACACAACAGGACTGTTTCAATTAACACTTCCATCACAAATCTTTATTCACCTTCAAATAATCAAACCACTTTGGATCCATTGCCGCGTACGTTTCACAGACGCGAGTACGCTGCTGCAAAGTCCTTAATGTGTCACCTGGTGAGTGGTGCCGTGTTCGATGAAAGGGGGGGTGGCCAATTTTGAACTGCTGCTGCTGCCGCTTTATACTATGTAGCGCAGGTTGGAAACAGTGCCGGGAACAACCAGTGTCTAGACAGCGCCACCTTCACCGGATGGACACCGCGTGAGAAAATTAAAAAGGTGAGTAACATCGCAGGTTATTTTTTTCAAATGTGCAATATCTTCCTCGGACTGGAAATTGCGTTACAGGTGTGCTTTAGGAAACAAAACAAAAAAAAAGGAAATTGACACAAAAGTATGAAGTGCCTTCAACAGTGACATCCATTAATAGTTAAAGGACTGATCTGCACGTTTCAGTCAAAAGGCTCGGCCAAACCCTCAGCGTTTCCACATCTTTGTAATTGAAAAGACGAACGCAGATTTTAACAGAGGGTCAAAAATGTTTGTGTTTGCGCGTGGAACTCTGCATCCGTAACAAACGTGAATTTTAACGCAAAGCAAGAGGCGACTTGAGAGACGACAGCGTATCTCGAGGAAAATGGAAAAATCGTCGATACAAACAAGAATATTTTTATTTTTTAAAAACGAAAGATCATGAGTCTGTAAACAGGTGTGCATGAGCTCAAGGTTATTTTGAGTGAACCTAAAGGTAAGCACAAGAGCAAACCAAAAGGTGCTTACCCAGTCAGAAGTCCCACTTTTTCCTTTTTTCTTTTTTTTTGGTAAAACGAAAAGCAAACACAAACCTCTATGATGGAGTGGCTGGAGAGCGCTAAAAACAATGCAGATACGTGAGAGAAAGGACGTCAGCGTGGAGACAGGGGTGGGGCGCGGAGGGATTCTTAGGGGAGGAAGAAAAAAAAAAAAACACAACAGAAAGCAAACATCTGTGAGCATCAGCGCTGTGTTGTCCTCGTCCTCGTCATCATTCCAGGGGTCGCTTTTCACTGTGTTTCTTTGTGAACTCCTCAGCGTTCTTCATGAACCTGGCGCGATCTTTGCAGTACTCCTCCGCCAGGTCGGCCCTCAGAGGGTGCTCCGGCTCTGGACAGGTCACTAGAGTGATCAGCGCCTTTAGGACTTTTGACCAGAGCGCAAACCAGATTTTAAAAAATGTGTTAATTTACTTGGCAAATTCAATCGTTTCCCAACAATGACCCGTCTCTACCTTGTCACTGTAAACCCCAGATATTAGCAAAGCGCATCTTTCAACTCTCACACATGCTAAAATGTGCACCCCAGTAACAATATGAGTGTCACCACCATGTCATCGTGTCAGTTCTATTATACAGCAGTAGTTCTCAAATGGTGGATTCTCCGGATGCACCTCTCTCTTTTCCTTATCATGAAGTCGCAACCCAAATTTACTCAAAAATGTTCCACAAAAATAAAGGCGCAAGCTCACTTTCTATCAAATCTACTGAATGAATTATTGAAAGTATTGAATTGAATTGTGTGTCTTACACAATAAATTCCCTCTATTTCCTCGATTGAAAAAAAAAAAAATTATACACATATCTTTTTTTTCTCCTTCCAAATACCTTTTAAAAAAAACTGCCCACAAAGTCACGACCCAATCAAAACAGCTCCCACAGGTAGAGAAACGCTGTTTCAGAGATAATAAAGGGGTTGTCAGATACCGAGAAGAGAACACTGGAAAAACCTCACAACATCATGACGATATTACATTGACCATGGGACTGCAACTGTGACGTAGTTCCAATGCTACAAATGATGTGCAGCATAAAGGGAGGAAGTGACGAACTTTGGAACTTTTGATCCATGTCAAAGCAGAGCCGTGACCCTCCCCCGCCTCCCCGTCTCACCTTGGTCAGTTCTTGTGGCTGGCTTCCAGTTTTCGGCACTGATGATTGGCAGGCAGACCTGGCCCTTCTCGTCGACGTTGGGGTGGTAGATTTTCGTTTTGAAGGTGATCCTGGGGGGCTTGAAGGGGTATTCGGCCGGGAAGATGAGCTCCACTCGAAACGCTCCCTTGTCGTATGGCGCGCAATCCTTGGGTGTGGGGGTGGGAAATATCACTGTTGCACATTGAGGTCGAAGAACGTGGCAGCTGTACTTCCATCCACACTCTAACATGACACTTTGCCAGGCAAACGCGAGTTCGTTTGGGCTGTCGACCATGTACTTACCGGAACAATATACCCTTGCCAGGTGAACATGTTTGATTCATCCACTTGAATGCCGCGGAAGTTCTTAATGGGAGCTTGCCGAATGTCCGAAAGCTCCTGGTCACACAAAAAGACAAGATTGCGTGATCAGTATATTCTGTGTAGCTGTGTCCAAACATTAGAAGTATGACATACTGGAGACATTGGCACAATTGAAGACTTTTGTTAAATGAAAATTTTAATTTTTTCTTTCTTTCCTTGCGCATGTATTATATTAAACGCCATAAAACTGTCATTTCAGATGTTCTGGTCTGCGGTAGAAAAGCCTTAGGTTATCAATTCACAGAATATCCCTGTAGATATGTGACAGCGACCACATGTGCCCAGAGGACGGGCACCAAACAGGCCTGGTGAACTAATTCAGAAAAATACGAGGACTTGGAATTCAATTGTGAATAGACCAGGAAGTGGAGGCAGAGACTTCAGTGCACAGCTAATGCCAGGCCACTTGTCAAGATGATTAAATTATGCACGTGTTCAGGCATTGACGTCACAGGTATTGTGATGGGTGTGTGTGTGTTTTTTTTTCTTTTCCAAATGTGGGTCTTGATTCAACTTCGTATATTTAAATCAGCACTACTGGCATATAAAAACAGTGAAATCGAAAGCCCTGTTTCGTGCCTGCCTTGTATTACAAGCCGGTTTATCAAAATTCTGTGCCAAATCACCTTCTCTACCTGGATAGCAGGTAGTAATAAAAACATATCCTCTTTGTACAGTAGTGCAGGTACAGTAATTAAAAAAAAAAAAAAACTACAGTCAATGATTTTTGTTTGCTAATGTTGTGCCGATTGTAAAACATGAGCAAAACAATGTTGAGCGCTTGAATAGGAATACCCTTGTGTAGTTGACGGAAACTAAATTGTTAAGAATCTTAAAATGCAATGACGGAACTGTGCTCTGTGCAGTATTTCTACTTTATAATAAGATTCCTCAACTTGTACAGAATTTGTGTAGCTATTGTCTGTGCACAGTCTGGCAAGTAACCAAAGTCAGATAATCCAGCACCAGATCAGTTGGTTACGGATGCCTTTGTTGCTGTTGCAAGCCAGTGTATGTTCAAATAAATATATTTTAAACGGATCACTTTAAAAGGTACAAGAATACGACGCATTCAATGTCGTCTTAAATCGTTTCACTACATCATCGCATTGTCTGGTATACTAGTCACCAGTTATATATATATATATATATATATATATATATATATATATATATATATATATATATATATATGTATATATATATATATTACTACAATATTCTTTTTACAATGTCGGGACATGATGATCCTCAATGTGACTGAACAGAGTTGTGTAACGCTGCAACAGGGGGGGGGGGCAACAAAAAAAAGAGGTCCATAAAGTTTTATAATCCGAGATACCAGTTTGCTGTGTAGTCAAAAACGACGTGTCAGTGGCACCGGAGAGAAGTTGCTAGTCTCGCCGCTAAGACCGTCGGGGAGGGGGCTTTTCTCTCCGGTCAACGTAATCTTCCATTCAGCAGACACTGTTGTTTACCTGACTCGTAAAACCAGGGGCGGATTCAGGAAGTGCCTCATTAGCATAGGGGCATTTTCTGACTCATGGGCTTCGGTGAATCACATTAGCGAACGCTCGAGAACAAACGAGGAAGAAAGGAAGAAAAATGTGGCGTCACACCGAAAGCGCAACTAAAAGAAACTACGACGGAGCGGCCAAAAAGCGAAAGAAACACGCTGGTCGCAACAGGCGAACCGAAAGCGAGGTTTTTTAAAAAAAACACACACAATTGTTCAAAAATACGCCGCAACACCGTTATTCGACGGCGGATTTCTCTCCCCCCCACTCCCGAACCATTTTAATCTAGACTGCCCAGTTGTTTCTATGGTTTCATGGCTGCCTTCAGGCGTTTCCAGTCTTTCACTCGAGGCAGCCACAATTCTCTCAACCAGGGCCTGAATTTACGGGTAGCTCACACGTTTACGTCGACACAAACGCGACGGGTAAACTTCACGGTAAACGAGGTCGGTTTTCTGTAAAAAGCTGAGTCACGCCCCGCTGGCTTCTCAAACTCACTAACTAGTCACCTCTCAGTCATCATCCGCGCGACGTCATTATCCCTTTTCGTTTCTAGGACGGACACGAGCTAAATATGCTTTGTTTGACTCCGGCAACCTGTAGCCACGGCGATTATTCAAACGCCGATAAGGGGATTAACGAGATGTGTTGCGGAAAACAAAACAAAACGTGTATTCGTACCTTGGTTAGTCTTCTGGTTGCAGCCATTTCGTTCCCGACGATACCTTATTCCGGTTTCTTTCCTCTGCTCTCTTGATTTTGTTTTTAACCGGCTTGCGCGCTGCGTTCTGGCGTCTTACCGCCGCCTCTCGGCGTGGAGGCGGAGGCTACACGCAGGGGCGCATGAGCTGAGGAAAGAGGAAGCGGCACAAACAAAGCTCGATCAACAACTCGCGGGGGGGGGGGGGGGGGGAGCCTCTTTCATACCGTTGCCATCACGCGATTGTTGAATCCTTCTTTTGGTCGACTCGATAGACTAGAAATGGCAACATAATACGAATAATCTACTGTTCTTTATAATACTGCTGTTGATTTTGAATTGGGAAAATTTTAAACTTTTGCTGCCTCTTGGCCAGGACTCCCTTGGAAAAGAGGTTTTCAATCTCATTGGGACTTTCCTGGTAAAACAAAGGTTAGAAATCATACTGATACAATATTAACAATACCACTGATAAAGTAATTTACTCTTCCCTTGACTTTTAATTTATAGATTTTCAATAAAAGCTATACAACACAAAAATGCAATTTCCCCCCAAATCTAAGCGGGAAAATCATTTAGGATAAAGCTGTAAAAGCTGTCAGTTTTAACTTGTGCATTTACACACTAGCACTTTGAGCTTTTATAATGAGAAGTGCTTCAAGAAAAAAAATGGTATTATTACTTTAAGCATAGCACAACCCTCTGTGAAACTGTCTAGGGCACTCTGGCCTGCGTCATCTGGCAAATGGAGACACGTTGACAATTTAATCGTACACATCAAGACAATGCCTCACAATGAGTATAAGTGGAAAGCAGGGAATACTATCATCACTGGGATGTGTTTACACACTTGGTGACACACATGTTTTCATTTAGATTTAGCAGGAGTTAACACTACTGATAGTTGTTGTAAATGTTAGTGAAACAAGACAGAAATTAAAAAGTAGGAAAAAGAATAGATAGAGGCTTGGCTGCTTCAGTTGTAACATGATTGTGTCTGAACTTTTATTGGCACAAATGAAATTAACCAAAGCCCACATTTACAGACAGTAAAAGGAAGAAATAAACAAGGAAGAGATGTGTTGGCAGTACTACTGCAGACAGACACAACGATCTAGAGCCAGAATCCCATGCGGACTGTAAAAGCTAAAAGAGGTATGTATATTGTTCCTGATTTTAAAATACTTATGTGGCTGTAGAACATGCCAATCGAAAGTAAAAGACAACGGCCCTCTTGTGCGCCAGGTTTGTCATGGTTCTAGCCGCGCAAAGCAAATAGGAAAATCATGTTGTATTTAGGATTATTAAGTGATTATCGCATGATTGATTTGTCCATGAACACCGACCCCTAAGTCCATCGTTAATGGTTTTGCATGGCAGTTCTGCCGTCAGCATTCTTCTTTTGAGTGTGTTGGGGGCACAACAGCAACAAAAGCTCAACGAAAACTTCTCAAGTCAAGTAGGGCGACACCTGCTGGACAGGTGGGGAATGAGTAGGTCACGTCATGAAGACTGCAGACACGCTACCTTGCTGGGATACCTGTTGACGAACACACAAGGTGCTGTGCATTGAAGCGCACAGGACGTCAACAACGATAGAAATGCGGAGTCTTTGTCGCCTACATTATCCTAATAATAGATAAAGTTGCTTTATTACAAAGGCAGCGCACGGCAGCCGAACCCCATTGATATAGTACCGAGTGGCCAGTCTGGGAAAACATCAAAGTCAGGCCTGCAATAAAAGTGTTGTAAATACTCATGTACTTTATAATTGTTCTAATTTTGTTACTATATGATAACTCAGGGGTATATTGAGCATAGAAAAAAAAAAATCTAAGGTCGAGTTATGGAACGCAATTATCCACGTGAGCTACATGCTCGCCGTCACTCTGCTGTTAAATCCTCGGCTGCTCGCCAACGGAATGCAAAGGAATTTCCAATGAGGCGAGAAGTAAAAACCCGCTGCGGTGGGTGGATAAAGTCACTCGGTCCACAGGTGCTGCTGCTGGTTTACTAACGCTGTGAAAGCAGGGCAGCAGTTCAGTTCTGTGACCTCGCCGGCAGTCTGTTCAAGATGGCCGCCCGACTGGAGAATTGACACATCTCCAATAAAACTATCTCAACAGCAAATGGTAGCATCCGCTGCAACTTTGGCTCTTTTTTATCTGATAACGAGATGGCGGAAGTTTACCTGAAACTGTCCATCTCTAATGGTGCGGGATGGGAATAATTGTTAAGGGCGACGCCGGGGCGATGGAATAAAAAACAAACTGGTGAGTGATTTTCTAACATACCACTACACTATACAACTAGCAACGAGCTAGCAGCGTTAGCCAGCTAACTAACAAGCTGCCTTTAACTGTAACTGCTCCTTCGTTGTTTTCGCGCTGAATGTCACTTGACAGACAACAGGTTGTTTGTGAAGGTTAATGTCCGGCAGCTTGGAGACTGTTAAGTTTAAGCAGACGCTTCGTTCACACACAAGCTAAGTGTTAACTGTGTTTGTTGCGGAGGGGATGTTAACCTGCATGCTAACGGTGTCACGTTAGCTCAGCGAAATCTACTCTTGTATTCTTCTTTGCTTTATGTTGCCAGTTCGTTCATTTTATGGAAGAATTAAATGGCACGGCAATCGTTTTCACGTAGGTGTGATTGTTTCACGTCGTTCAGGCTGTGGTTTGACCTTAAAGGGGCGTTTGTTAGGTGTAATAAGGACCTAACATGAATTAGACGCTGGAAACAGTAGAGGAATGCGTTGCCATAACGGAAAGTGTTTGCTCCAGATTCTTTTGTTGCGCAAAACGAGAAGCTTTACTCGTGTCTGTTGAAAAATTGTTTGATTTGAGCTTGTATTGTTACTGTAAAATCCACAGTGTTACTCTTGATCCAGTTAGAGACATTCCAGTGTTTCATGTTTGCTGTGACAGCACCGCCCATAGCTTATTTACATCAGTCAGCCGTATGCTAACCGTATGTTAGTCCAGTCTCAGTTTTGTGTCGCTAAAATGTTTATTGGCATCACAGCATGCTTTATAACAGTTCAAGTAGTAATAGCTGATAGAGTGACACTCAGGATAAGCTTTTGAGTTTGATGGCATGAAAAGCTATTACAGCTTTAAATTATGCCAGGTGGATTGGGCTGTTATTCAGGAATCGTTTCCCTAGCAAAATGCACTTGTTTGTGACCAGATGTTAAACCTCCCCCCAAAATGTAAAACCAAACTGTCCTATTTGTAAAAACGACATTGTCCAAAGTCACAAACATGATGATTCATTTATTGTGTTGTCATACGTGCGTATGAATTGTACTTAGGGAGATTTCAGTTCCCGAAACAATGAGTTACTGTGGATGAGGAAGTAAATAGTTTTGCTTCACGTGACAAACACACTGTGCTGTGGTGAGTGTTTGAAAGCCACCAGTCAGCAGCCGCTGTCATAAGCCTACATTAGCCTACATTAGTAGTAGTTTGAACCATATCGGTCATTGCTCCGTGTAATAACCTGGAGCCCTCAAAGCACGGCCTTGAGCTCCCTTTTATTTTTGCCTTTTATCTCTGTCTTTTTGTGGCGACGGGATAATGTACAGTTGGATGTAGTCGGACACTCGGTCTGTCCACTCATCTTCCATCAAATGAGTTTTAGAAATTGGGTTGAGGTATTTCCACATGTCCTCTTTTGTTGTCCTTGTTTTTTTTTTTAATGTGGTGGTGGTGTTCTAATCATTTTATTGGGCAGATCGGTCACTAGTGTGGTAATGTGCCGTTCAAAGGTCTGGTGTTATTCTAGTGTTCATATCATTACTGTTTTTTCCATTCCAGATCTCCCTGTCCACCTCCAGCGGGAGGGGGGGGGGCAGTTTGATGTCACTGTCCAACCTCTTGTAGTTCATTTTCCCCTCATCACTATAATGCACGGCCCTCACTTTGAAGCGAGTCGGCTCCTGTTTCCCGTACTGGAGATTCTTGAGTCATTAGTTCCTGACAGTTGTGCGCTTGTGACGTGGGCTTCTCATGCCAAACTTTTTATCCTTGTCCTAAATCTGTGTGTTAGGAGTCCAGCCTTCTCCACTTGTTTTTTTTTTCTTCACAACAATGCCACACTGGGTTAATACGTGACTGAGTGACCTACATACTTTCTGCTCAGCTAATGTGTTATTTTGGAAAAAATGTCCTATTTACATGTGTCTTTTATTGTTTTGCTTTTCTTTATCTTCTTTTAGAAATTAGAGGGGAAATTAAGCCCTCTATTGTAGCCCAGCATGGACAGCTACTTCAAGGCAGCTGTATGTGACCTGGACAAACTCCTTGATGACTTTGAGCTCAACACAGGTGAGAACACCAAAGTTGGTAGTTGCTGGCTACACCAGTAGTAGTAGTTGTAGTAATTAAGCAGTTATTCTAAATTATGTTCTACGTGTTTCTAAACTTGTGTTTTTCCGCCCTCCCACAGAAGAACACGAATGCAAACCTGTTTTCTTGAAGCCTTCAGCGTACCCCTTCTACTCTCTGGGCTCTCAGTGTCTACCCGCCGACCCTCCCTCGGCCCCTCCGAACCTGCCCGACCTCAGCTCCCTCCACTATGGCTCTGCCCCTGGCTGCGCTGACAACCCCGGCGGCAGCCGGCCCGGCGCCGACGATGCGGAGGCCGGCGCCCGGCCCCTCACCGCCGTCGACCTCCTCTCATCCGTGGACTGCAGGCCGGCCACCTGCTCCGCCCCGCCCTGCCCCGACCGGGCGCTGAAGCCCGTGTGCGACCTGGTGAACGACGCCAGCTCGGCCACGCTCGTCCGGGCCAACAGCCACGACGCCTTCGGCGACCTGGACGCGGCGGAGAGGCAGATGGAGGAAGAGGAGGCGCTGCTGGTGGACTTCAGCAGCCCCGCCGTGGCCGAACGGGACCGGGCCGAGCGAGCGGCCGCCGGGGAAGACGAGCTCCTGGGTTCGGGTTCCAACACGCTGAGCGGCGAGTACTCGTCCTCGCTCAGCCTGCTGGATGTCATCCTTCCGGCTGCTCTTGGGAGAGGCGGCGAGTCCGCCGGCGACTCGCCGCCGCAGCCAGACGACGATGTGACTGTAAGCTCCCCAACACTCCACGAAACGCAAAGCACTCCGAGCGCCGCAGACGCCGAAGAAACCACAGCATTGCCGCTGACCGACCGACAAGAATCCCCGGCCGAGGGCGAGCCGGAGCTGCCGCCGGGCGGAGACACGGAGTCCTCGGACGGCGAATCGGGCGGCCTGTCGTGCCTTCCCCTGGCCGTGTCCATGTGCGGCGCCCTGGTCAAACCGCCGGAGGACGAGCCCGGCGAAGCCACGCCACAGCGCGAGGAGGCGGACGACGTGTCCGAGAGCGCAGAGGCGGACTCTGAACCCCGGCAGGACGCCTACCACTCCGCCGAGTCCGAGGAATCGGCGGCTCCGTCGTCGCAGCAGGTCGCAGAGGGCAGCGTGCGGCCGAACCATCGGCAGCTTCCTTCCCCGGACTCAGCAGCCCCCCCTTCCGAGGACCCCGCATGCCCGGAGCCAAGCCCCGTTGACCCTCCCGAGTTCGGCTTCGAGTACCTGCCGGAGAGCGACCAGGCGGAGCTGCTGGTCACCGACGAGGAGCTGGACGCCTTCCTGCAGGCGTACACGGAGGCCGAGCAGGGCAGCGCCGCCGTCCCTTACTGCAGCAGCTCCGGCGACTGCGGACGACCCGAGTCCCTCTCGCCGCCCAGCGGGGTCGAGCAGGAGGAGCTGCGGAGCTGCGGGACGCGGGAGGACCTCGAGGGTCTGGCCTCCCCGGAAAGCGACCGGATGATGTGCGTGTCGGCGGGACAAGCAACGTCAAACCTCGGCGCTGCTCTGCAGTTTCAGGACTCCTCTCGCCCAGAAGAGGCAGAAAGCTGCTCTGGGGCGAACCATTCACCCACCAGCAACACTTCTCAGTCCCAGCACAGCAGCAGCAGCAGCAGCAGCAGCGGCAGCAGCAGCCCCGCTCAGCAGCACTCCTACGGAGGGGCCAGACCCAAACAGCTCCACTGCCAAACACCCCGATCTCCACCACCAGCAGGGAACGGCCACGAAGAAGAGGAGGAGGAGGGGGAGGAGGAGGAGGGAGATGAGACGACGAGAGAGCCAAGCACCCCCGAGGACGAAGAGTGTCCATCCCAGAGCCCTGAGTATCCAGAGGAGCACTCCAGCGTGGGCGCGTGTCCCGCCCAGGACCACCGGGAGGAGGACAGCGGCGAGTACGACGAGCTCTCGGAGCCGCCGCCCTACCCGGGCGAGCCGCCCGCCGACGGCAGTGTGTCGGCCAACTGGAAGAGAGACGGCGGGGAGGACGTGGGGAGCAGGCAGCCCGCCTGGGTGCCCGACTCGGAGGCTCCCAACTGCATGAACTGCACCCAGAGGTTCACCTTCACCAAGAGGCGGCACCACTGTCGAGCCTGCGGGAAGGTAAAGGGGGAGGGGGGAGGGCAACATAGTCAGTTAGAGGAGGAAGGAGAGCTCTCAGCGTGTGATTGGTTGGATTTTTTTTGCGGCGCCATCTTTCTCCCAGTTGTCAGTTTTGGAGCAGTCGCTTCTCAGTTTGGTTGAAAATGTTACACTCCCCTGCTAATGACACAAATGGAAAGTAAGGCAGGTTTAACATGTACGACGTTACTTGGAGGCTGGCAGGATGGATGAGCAACATTCCGAGTGATGCTGCTGCTGTTGTGCCATGCGTAGTCGTCGTTAGTAAAAAAAAAGAAAAAAGAAAAAAGTCTACAATTCTTCCCTATTTCTCCGCTCTGTGTTGAGTCGCGTTCAGACTGCCAGCCAAAATGCGATTTTCAGCCCATCCAGATTGGAACCGGATGGCTCTTTTGTAGTCTGAACAGTCGCAAAAGCACATGAAATCCGATTTTTGCAAAACGGATTGAAACCACCTTCGGGAGGCAGTTTCAAATGGCATTTGGACGGATGCCTCTCAGTGTGAACAGCTCCAAACACACCGATGGGTTTTGACTGTCCATGACAATGCAAGACCCAATGCGCCAATAGAGGGCGCCATTCCAGGTGCAGCGCTGGAATGTAATGGAGCAGACAGAAGTAGGAAAAAGCAGAGGAGGAAGCTCATTGGCTCATCAGTGTGCGGGGAGATACTGTTGCTCCGTTCAAGCCAAGCTCCAGGCCATGTATCGCAACAAGCGCAGCTGTCGCAATGATATGACGTCACAGTGTGGACAGTCGGCCCTAGGGACCGGATTTGAGAAGGAATCTGATTTGAATCGGATTCGCCTGCAGTCTGAACGCAGTCTTGGAAAGTGAGTTGTGCCAATTGTCATACCTCGCCGAACACGATCAAGTGTTTTCTAGTGTGCGAAGACCATTGCTGCAGTGATCTCACCTCGACCGCATGCTCGTGGTCTGAGCAGTGTACACCCACAATGCACCCCCACCCCCGTGTCACCTGCGCAGCCTGCACAGCCATCTGCCTCTGACGTCGCCAGGTTCGCGGCGTCGCGGCGGGCGCGCCACCCGTGCAGACAGAGGACATAAAAATAGAAAGGAACGGAGCAAATATTGTTTCCGCTCCGAATCGGAGCAGGAATTCATCGCCGTCTGCGCATGTTACCACACCTGTTAAGTAGAGTCAGGTTAATTCTCCAGGAACGACTTTAGCGTGGTGGATTCGTGGACGGGGAGTTTGAGTCCGCCGTTCTTTTTATAAGCTCATTCACGCCGCGCTGTGCGTCCTAAAGATAGAGCGCTAAATCCTTCAGAGGCGCAGTGATTAAAACACCATTCAGCAGGACTGTTTTCATTGTCCCACCGTTGAGACTCCCTCTGAGATGGACCAGCGTGTGGATCTGCTGTAAAATGCCGCCTAGTACCCCCCACCCCCTCCCCCTCCCCACGCCACCCCCACCACCCCATTTTCTCCTGCATGACCGGTAGCTGCGCTGCCCCCCAGCCTTGATTGTCCTCTCCTCTCTCCGTGGCAGGTCTACTGCGCCGTGTGCTGCAACAGGAAGTGCAAGCTGAAGTACCTGGAGAAAGAGGCCCGGGTGTGTGTCGTCTGTTTTGATTCCATAAACAGAGGTAAGACTCGCCCGGGATCAGACGCTGTTGCTGTACACGGAGACCCGTCAGTATTTGTAAGTTTGAATTCCAGAGAGAGAGTAGATTTGTATAAGGGATACAAATGATCAATTAATTCATTAATTGTTAGTTGATTGACCTTATTGATTAATTGATAAGCAGCGATTTTTTTGTTTTCCAGAGAACCTAAATTTCACAATGAAAAATGTGTAAGGAAAACACGATTTAACCCTTAAATAATGTTGAGGGTCCAATGTGACCCATTTTTACATTAGAGATCAGTAAAAACAACCTGAACATTTATCCTCTGACTTTAAGTTGACCTCTAATGGTTCACATTTCAACTTTTTTTTTTAAGTTGTTCTAGTTACACAGGTATACACCACACCATTTAACAAAAAAAACCTGTGTAAATGTTCAATTAATTGCAACTAATTTAATTAATCGATTAACTTATTAATTGACAATTAATCAATTAATTGTTAACGTCCCTAATTTGCACATGTCTGGGAATTGTGTCAAGATTGTTTTTTGCCAATTCTTTTTTTTTTTTTTACAAAACCGTTTCTTTTGTTCTCAAAATAGATGTTAATTCATTTGGCGCTGAAATGCAATTGAGCTGTTTTATTAGAAATGAATTAATGTGCGAAAATAGCCAAAACATTTAGAAGTGGTTTAACAATATTCTAGCTTCTTGCTGGTAGATTCTTGCCAACAGTTGATCACTTCTGCCTTTATTTAGTTGCTTAATCTGAAAACAAAAATGGGGGGGGGAGCATAGCATTAGTCCCACCTCCCATTAGTCTGAGAAATTGCCCATTGGTCTGACCTCCCCTAACCCTCTGCTCCAGGGCTACTCAACTTAATATGGCTCAGGGGCCACTCAGCAAAATCCCAAAAGTCTAAGGGCCGCAAGCTAAAAACGACAAGTCCTGTTTTGAATGTTAACAATGATTTTGTGACACACTTCATGACAAGTCTAATAATTAAGGAAACACAAAGAAAACAGCCACATTTCTGTCTATATAAGCCAGGCTAAACCTCATCGAACAAAAACATTGTCATGAATGGAATGATGGTGCTTAAGAGCATGACTTCTAATGTGGTTAACAACTTTAACTACTTTACCCATCGTTGCATTTGTCTGACCTGTTAATGGCAGAAGTGCAAGAAGTTCCTCTTTGAAACTATTGTCATAAAAAAAAAAAAAAACGAACCCAGATCATTAACTGCGCTGTGTCTGACACATCAGTTGACTCGCCTAGAGCCAGGCTGAAATTGTTTGATTTCTTGAGATCTTCAATTAGTTTTAAAAACAAATGATCCGAAATGTTCTCCACACGTCGGCAGAGGGTTGAATCAGAAAGCTGCAGTTTCGATATCTGTTTAATTATGGCGTCTTTGTTTTTAAAATCAGCGAAAAAAGACTCAATAGCGTCCAGCCAACATTTTTTTTATCAGCTCCTCTTCAGTGGAAGGCCGTTGACTTCTAGCTACATTCCACGCTACTTTGAATGATGCTTCTGTGAGTCGGTCACTTTCCTTCCAGTGAAATTTCAGCGAGCTTTGTTGTCCATGCAAGCCTATTTTAAGAAGGCGTACTTTTTCTTTTCTTATAGTGCTCCCAGTTGGGTATTCATCGGCAAACTCGTTCTTTTGATTGTGGGTATCATGGTGACGTTTAAGATTATCCTGTTTCATGACCGCAATTAGCCTTTGGCATATGATGCACACTGGTTTATTTTTTACCTCAACAAATGCAAACTCTTCCTCCCATTTTTGCTGAGAGACTCGGTGTTCGTCTGCAATCTTTCTCTTCGACTTGGCCATGTCTGCTAACAGACCCGGCGAGAGGAAAAAAATCTCGCTCCCGGTACAGCGGTGTTGTTGCGTGCCGAATTAGCTGCTCGTGTAACTGACCAGTGTAAATCAGACGGCACCAACTTCTTGCTCGTCGGTCAAACACTGCATACGCATGATCGCCCCCTTGAGGAGAAATCACACTGAGAAATGATGCGTCTGCTCTAAAAATAACAAAATCGGATTTTTGTTGGTATGATCTTGACGGGCCGCACAGACATGCAGCTCACGGGCCGCGGGTTGAGTAGCACTGCTCTACTCGGACTAATTGGCAGTTCCGTTTTTTTTCCCTCTGCAAGTGACTGCTGTAGTTCTGGCAGTAGTTGCCGATTTAAGAAACTTGCATACACCGTGGTTGTAGTAAAACATCGAAGAAGACTAAATGAGCACTGCTTTGCAAGTTGATGTCAGAGGTCGGCTGTGAGATCTGTTTGGATTTTCGCGGGGATCAAAGCGAGGACTCCCGTTTTAAGGCTGCAATGATTCCCCCAGTAATTCCAGTAACTCCATTTCAAAAAAATTTCATCTGCCTCGAGGCGTCGTTGAATTAAATTTAAAGCACACGTTTCGCAAGGACTCTTTTTTTTTTTTTTTTTAGCGCGACACAACATTGCTTCCGTCGCAGGCCATGCGCCCAATGCAAATCGGGCAAAGACGGACGCGGCCTTTTGGCGACGGTACCAGGGCAGCGCGGTTTCACGCTTCTGGGACGCTCCTGAAACGCTCCCGCGCCACGTCTGGTGGGAACTTGCACACTGACGTTAATGGCCGCAGTTCTGCTGCGGATGGAGCTTGAATTAAGCAAACAGATGTTTTATGCGATGACTCAACGAATCGTTAATATTCAATAGAATAATCGAATACCAAGATACTCGTTAGCTTGCAGTCCTGCTGTGCTTCTCTTTACTGTTGGATTCAAAGAGGACCTCCGGCAAACATTAAAAACTGTTCTGCACCTTCTAGATCTTTCCTTCCACTTACAATCCATTTCAGGCCTTTAACTCCCAAAGTGTGCATAAAAAGACAAAACGGGGAGATGAATCCCAAGATCCCCAGTCAGTGTCTCAGGCTGGCTGGGTCTGACTTTGTGCTCGTCTGAAAATAGGCTCCATTTGTCATTAAAACTGCATCACATCGCAGCGGCGTTATGCAACTGATGAATATTTAAGGAACAATGCAAAAGAAAAAGTGGCACAGTGAAGGAAATATCGCTCGCTGGGGTTGAAAGGATTATTTAGTTGGACGTTTCTGTCTGCTGCCGTGATGAAAGATGAAAAGGGTGCTTGTTCAGAGAGGCTGCAGCACGGTGATGGAGAGAGGTTGGTTGGTGGGTGAGTGGAGGGGGGGGCGGGGGGGGGTGTGACGGGGGGTCTTGCAGGGAGGGGAGTTACAGCAGGTCGCTGCCGTTTGTCCTTGATGCCTGTGACTGCGCGCGCGCGCGCCTTCTAAATTAAGACGGCCGCGGCTCGGGGGGGAGGGGGTGGGGGGGTGGGGCCATCCACTCCCCCCTGCGCGCGCAGGAACCCTCGAGCTAGCGGGCAGCGACTGCGGCTAAAAACAGAGCCGAGCCGAGCTGAGCTGAGCCGAGCCGAGCTGAGGGCAGCGGAGCAGCGATGGGAGGGTCCAAATTGCGACTGGGGCGGACTGGTGACGACGCAGGCTGGCAGAGGCGCCGCGGACGGAGCGACGAGGTGAGGTGAGGCGAAGCGCTCGGCGATTATCCGTCCTGCGTCCTTGCGTGCGTGACAGGTGCCGACGTGGCGGCGATCTCGGCCTCTCCGGACGCGCCGGGAACTCGGCAACTCGTCTTGGTCGTCTCTCGCATTCGTCTGACCTGCTTGAAACCAACTCCTGTCCTTTCAAGACAGAAGCAGCCCCGTCCGTTCTAGAATGTCGGCGATGCTGCTGCTGCTGCTGCCACGTGCCCCCCCCGCCCGCCCGCCACCCGCCACCCTCCACCCTCCACCCCTCACCCGCCCGTGCTCTTGTAACCCCGCTCCCTCCCTGCTTGTCATCCTCGCGGCAAATCCATAAAGATTTATGATGCGTAATCGATACGATCCACGCCAGCGCCACAGCAGCGCTTTCCTTCCAGCCGTCACCCCCCACCCCACCCCCACCGGCGAGCCCTGACCTTTGCTTATCTCCATCTGGCGCACATGTATAGATCTGTGTGACACCGAGGGCCTTTTCACGTCCTCAAAGGACGAATGACGACGAGCGTGTTGTTTTTTGTTTTTTTTTGCAGTTGTTGTTCTGGTTACGACACACATTAGTGTTTGCCTTGTGGTCTGCTAACGTGGCCGCCGTGTGCGGTTTTGTTTTGTTTTTTTCTCCCTGTCAAGCTTGTGAGCATCAAACGTGCACAGTCATGCTCCAGTTGTGCCTTTTACGTCACCGGGTTTTGTCCCCCCCGGCGTAGTCCGCTGGCTTTTGGCCTCTAGCGTGGTCGGCAGGATCGAAGAAGGCGGAGAAAAACTTTGTCATTCTGCAAAGATGCTCCTGAAAAATCACAACGTAGGCGTCACACTGTTTTCTGCTGTCTTTGGTTATCTCGGCCCACGTGTTTCCATGAAGAGGGTGAGTGGTGCATCATTTGACCCGTCTTAATCTTGAAGCAACATCTTGGACCGACAGCGCCCTTCTTTTGCTTTCAAGGAAAGCGAGTAAAAATAGCTCCCAAATAATGCAGCACTTTCACTTCAAACGAGGCAGGCGGGACCGGCGGCTGCAGTGAGCAGAGGGTTTGTTGTTGGTCCATTCATTTCACCACCACATGCAGCCTTTTATTGGCTCTGTTATGTCTGATGTCTTAGTATTGCCCAAGTCATAAAGATAGTGTATTTAGTTTCGCATCATTTGCCACTTCCAAATCTTCTCAGTTTTGTGGATTGAAATCAATACCAAAGATGAGTCTCTACTGCAACTTTTTTTCTTCTTGAGGCTAAAAGTGGCAAAGTCACTGAAGCCAAACCAGGGAGGAGAAGCAGCATTTAGCAAAAGGTGTTTTTGTTTGTTTGTTTTTTTAGTGATTTTGTTTTACAGCGTTGTTTTAAAAATGTTGAACAAATATATTAGTCTTTTTTTTTTCTACAGTTTTGGTGGCACTGCGAATCTGAATCTGAATCAGAATTTAATCGATTAACTTTAATTTGTCGCAATTAATTAATTTTGTGCACACTGTTTTTATTGTTACATGGCGAGGTGCCTAGAACCTAGAACAAGTTACTTTTAAACTTGATTACACATTATTTAAGGGTTAAATAATGTGCTCCTTACACATTTTTCATTGGGAAATTTAAGTTCTCAGGGAAAATTGCCGCTTATCAATTAATCGTCAATCGATCGATAAGGTCAATCAACTAACGATTAATGAATTAATCGATAAATTGCATGCTTTATTCAAACTTTTAGCACCTAAACAAAATGGCATCGTAAATAAACATGACAGAAGCTTGAAATCAGTGCGGGATTTTTTTTCTTTCCAGCTGTTAAATATTTGTATCAGAATTTAGAGGAAAAAATCGACCCGATGATTTACGTATACTAAATCCATATTTAAAAAACAAAAAACAAATATGCTAACAGATATAGTAAAGGTGCACAGCAAGCATAGTCGTGAAACTTGCCTGGTAATCAATGGAAGTCCCATCTGGATGACGTTTGACCTTTTTGCTATCTTTCATAAAAAAGAAAAATACACATCCGTGATGAATGCCTTGTTGCAGCTCAAGCCCTGGACCGCATGATGAGTCCCGTGGGGCCCAGCCCGAACCCCAACGTTCCCTCTGAGTACTGCAGCACCATCCCGCCTCTGCAGCAGGCGCGCGCCGCCGGCACCCTCAACTCTCCTCCTCCCACCGTCATGGTGCCCGTGTCCGTCCTCAAACACCCCAACCACGATGGTACGGCCGCTCTTCAGCAGAAATCACTTGCGTCCCCCCCACTCTTCCTCCAAATGAGAACTCGGAGCCTCCCTCTCCCCAGGTTGTCCCCGCGAGCAGAAGCGCGTGTGGTTCGCCGACGGCATCCTGCCCAACGGGGAGGTGGCCGACACCACCAGGCTGTCGGTGAGCAGCCGCCGCGGCTCCCAGGAGTTCAGCGGCGTCGCCTCGGACCAAACATCTGTGAGGACTCAAAACATTTCACTTTCTTCTCGACGTAGTTGTCCTTTCACCACGCTGCCGCTACTTCAGCCGTTTGGCTCAATGTATTTACTGTTGGAAAGAGTATTCACTTTCTCTACTTAAGTTAGAGTACAAATACTATAAAAGAAAGATACTTTGGTAAGTACTAATTCAACTCTTTTACTCAAGTAAAAGTAAGAAAGTACCCTTAAGTAAAATAGTATTAAGTTTTAATATTAGTAGTAAGTTTTTTGTCATTAATGAAACAATACATTTGTTGATAATTTTCCAAAAATGAAAAAGTTATGACAGTATGATCCGGATTTAAATGAGGATCTAGATAATTTTTTAACAGATTTGTTACAATTACTCAATCTGATAGTTTGTTTTCTTTTTCAACTCCAGCACAACCAAACTGTAATCCGGAGTAGTTCTGACCAGTGAGCCAATATTGGGTGTTTATTACACTATAACCAATGTTATTTTCTTCATTTAAATTTTTTTCTGTACTGAAAACATACTGAACAGTGACTCAATGCCTGAAGTACGACAAAATAATCTCCATTTAAAATATCCACTACACAACAGGGTAGTTCAAAATGAGCCACTTTATCAACAGCAGCTATAATAGACAATAAGTGAATTTCTTTGAACTGAATAGATATCTTTCATATCTTTTAAACACAAAAGCAGTTTTTCCAATGTACGAAATAGAAAGTACAGATATTTGTGTACAAATTTAGAGAGTAAAAATAAAACGTCAGAAAAAGAAATACCCAAGTAAAATAAACATGCCTGCAAAATCAACTTCAAATAATAAACTTCCCACCTCTGCCCGCCCTCTTGTTCTCCTCCAGCCTGGACCGACGGGGGCTGAGGTCTCTGCCTCCTCCCCCTCCCCACCTGAAGTATCCGGGGCTGCCGAGGTGGTCAGACCCCCAGCGTCCGGACCCTGGGATTATTCCCTGCTCTCCGCCATTGGCTCCTCGGTGAACAGGGTCCCCAGTCTGCTGCCTAATAGCGAGGACGAGCTGCCCCCGCTGCTCATCACCACCGGGGAGAACGGAGAGGGAGGTGGGTGGTTTTCGCACCAAGCTGTTTTTGATTCGCTTGAAGTCGGCTTCCAGTGCTCCTAAAAAAATATATATTTTCACGATGTCTGATTTTTTTTTTCTCTGCTGCCTGTTCTGTCCAGATGTTTTGGTGGAGGACAGCCCCGCCCCTTGTCAGATCCTGCACTTATTAGAGGAGGGGGGGCCGCGACCTCTGACCTTTGTCCTGAACGCCAACCTGCTCGTCAACGTCAAACTGGTCACATGTGAGTACAGTGGATGAATGGGAGGGGAAAAACGGGGGAATTGCATCGCCTCTCCTCCACCGACTCGATCTCAACTGGAGGTTTTTACCTGCGCTGTGGTTTGATGGTTCCAGACGGCGGCCGACACTGCTGGTGCTTCGGCTCCAACGGGCTGCAGGCTCTGGGTCAGAAGGAGTTGGTGTTCTTGTTGGAGTGTCTCCCCGATGAGAAATCCCTCCCGAGAGACCTCTTCTCACTCTATCTCAACATCTATCAAGAAGCCCAAAAAGGTAAAACACGACACCTGTACACCTTTAGTTTGATTATTTGATTCAGATCCCCCATTAGCTGTGGCATTGTCACAGCTGTTCTTCCTGGGGTCTTACATAATACATGTGCACAGCCAAAAAATTATGTGTGAAAATAGAAACAAAACAAGCAAAACGAAGAAAGAAAAGAAAGAAAAAAATATATATGTATACATTAATTTCATATACATCACATAGAAACTGTAACAGACCATAACAAACCATACCCTATAAATATATGCTTATGAATATATGTAAATATACATACACAAATACCCTTCATCATAGATTTCTCCTATAGATATATACCAATTCAGATACATTATTAAGTCGCATACATCACAAGCCATGTACTATAAAATATACTATAAACATATCTCAACATATATACATATAACATATATATATATATATATAGACTTTCTTATACATCACACTATCAAAAGGTATAAAAATCTCTTTATCTCCTGTACTATAATTAAATACATCGCATTACCATAAATGAGTACACATGCATCCTAATACCATCTCTTATAAATATATGCTGTATAAATTCATATATATCACAAACCATACATGATAAATATATACTCTAAATATATGTAACAGACCATAACAAACCATCCACTATAAATATATAGTGTGTATACCCTTTAGTCTTACACTGAGCAGATGTAATTTTTTTGAATCGAGAAACCAAAAAAAACCAAAAAAAAAACAGTTTCCTTTCTGTTCCAGGCAAATTTTTGGACGAGCTGGACAACGTGACGTTCACCAGCACCTTCCTCGGCAGCAAGGACCACGCAGGGGTGCTCTTCCTCTCTCCCACGTTCCAGCCACTAGAGGGCCTCACGCTCCCCAGTCAGCCCTTCCTCTTTGGCCTGCTCATCCAGAAACTGGAGGTGCCCTGGGCCAAAGTGTTCCCCCTCAGGCTCCTCCTGCGGCTTGGCTCCGAATACAATGGTGAGAGACCTCCTGCGCGAGGGAAGGCGGGTGACCGATGGCAGTGTTAAACACAGCAACAATCAACGAGGTTCTGAAATTGTTGTTTGCAGTGTATCCCACACCACTGACGAGCGTTCGTTTCCGGGACTCCGTGTTCAGAGAGACGGGCCACACCATCATGAATCTCCTGGCTGTAAGTAACAGCAGCGCTTGCTGTGACTCCCAGCCCGACGCACCCGCGCCACTGCGGCTCTTAATCCCGCCGAAGCCACGTTTTTAATTACGGAGCCGAGGAGGTCCCTTCGGCTGTTAATCATTCTCTGCTTTTAGGTTTTGTCCCCGCTGACAAGGCGAGGCCGCCGTGGTTAAATCTAACTTAAGAACAGGGACGAGCGTGCGGCTTAATCGGAGGGACACGTGATGCGGTCGGTCACACGATTGCTCGGAGAAACGAGGGGAAAGACTCGTGGCGTTCTCATCAGCTGGCCACGCATTGCTGAGTCATTGTGGTCTGAAGGCATTGGAAACCTCACTTTTATTCCTGATATCTGTGATTAACATTGGAGTGGGACTGTAGCACGATAAAGGCTTTGCTTTCATGAGCAGAAACGCCACCGTGTTACTTTATTGTTTCACTCTCGTATGTGTGCAGCACGCATCCATACAAGACTCCTAATGGGGTCACAGATACTGGATTCACACAATTGTGTAATAAATGTTTCAAAGAAACTGAATTGTGATATTTCAGTATTTTCAAATAGCTTCACCACAGAATAGGTTTATTCCTTTCTTTTCACCCCCGCTGTCGGTCCTCGGAGTTTCCTGACAAACTGAATTACGTCGCAGAAATATGCCACGTCCGAATCGAGCCACGCGTTCTTGTCATGTTATCAGAGCCCTTTGAGAAGTCTTAGCAATACCTGTCTTGATCTTTCAACTCTGCCTCAGACCTGATGTCGCGTCTTTCCGTTCTTTCCTTCAGGACTTGAGAAACTACCAGTACAGCCTGTCCATGGTGGGGGGCCTGAGGATCCACATGGAGATGGGCCACAGCTACATCGACATTCCCAAAGGAAGCTTCAATGAGGTAGCGCGGCACTATAAAGTTCTCAATATTTCTCAATAATTATACTGTGCAAAATACTTTTCTAATACTTTTTTCGAAAGCAACACTGAGCTCCCCAAAAATGAGAAAAGTTCTCCCTTTTTGTGACATCAGCCCTTTGTGATGTCACTGCAAGTAACATCAGAGTATCGGTTCGGGCAGTAGGTCTGATGTTTTTTGTCGGAGGCTATAAATATTGGGGCCATCCTGTCCACTGTATTCTGTAAAAATGATGTACAAAAATGGACCTTAAGATGAATAATAGATAGTAATATGGGTCCTTTTTCAAAATAAAGTACAACCTTCATCTGGTACAGCTGAACGCATGTTAAAGAGGCAGAAAAATGTTATTGAGACACAGAATCACACAGCACATATGTTTTATTGCGGCGACTGAGTGTGAGTTTTGTGTGTCCCGCAGATGCAGAAGGTGGTGAATTCGTCCAACGAGCACGTCATCAGCATCGGGGCGCATTTCAGCCTGGAGGCCGACTCGCACCTGGTGTGTTTCCAGAACGAGGACGGAAGCTACCAGACTCAGGCCAACAGCATGGCTGGGAAGACCCGCACTGGTGAGAAGCCGCTCGCTGCGCTAGTCGAGGTGAAGGCGGCGGGCGCCCGCTGTCGTCTCTTGTTAACGCCTGTGCCGTGTCCTCAACAGTGACCGGCGCCAGTTTCGTGGTGTTCAACGGAGCCTTGAAAGCCTCGTCGGGCTTCATCGCCAAGTCCAGCATCGTTGAAGGTACAAACTGCTCCAAAAAGGGCCAGAAATACATCCCGTTGTTTGTTCCTTGACAAGTCGCTGTTATTTTTGTGCATTTTCTTTTTTTTTCAACAGACGGGCTGATGGTGCAGATTCCTCCAGAGACCATGGAGTCACTGCGCGGCGCTCTGAGGGATCAGCGGGACTTTGACATACCCTGCGGGAGGAGCGACGGAGGGGAGCTGCGGGAGAACGTCACGGTGCGCTGGGTCGACTGGAATCCGCCCGTCGGCAGCAGGTGACACCACTGTAGCCAGCCAGCACACACAAAAACACCTTTTAAATCTTAAAACCTAATCCAGTGACGTCTGATAGCAACCACATGTACTTACTTTACTTTAAGCATTGAGAAAAAAAAGATGTTGGACCGGATTTGCAGACCGTTAGTTCGAGCCAATCTGTTTCATTCCACATCAGTGTTGTATTTGTATTCATGGGTTTTCACCTCAAGGTGGCATTCGTCTCAATAACAGCGGCCGCCTGGTATTGATTCTTTCTTTATGTTTGTTGTTTTTCTCGCGACTCGATCGCAGCAAAGCTAGCGGCGTCGACGGACGGCCCCTGGACGGAGTCCCCAGCGTGCGGGTGCTGCAGGACACCAGGTTTGAGTCGGACGGCCGAGCCATCAGGTGCACCGAGGTGAGGCGCCCCTTTTAACGAGCTGGCGGGTTGTTTTTGAGCTCCGTGGGGCAGCTGAGCGCGGGCTGAAATGTGAATTCCTCCCCCGCAGGTGTTCTACCAGCTCAAGACTCCGGACTGCAGCCTGGCATCGGTGCTGTCGTCCTGCAACGTCTTTCAGAAGGAGATGGCCCTGTCGGCGTGCGGCGCTCTCACCCCTCACCTGTGTGTCCTCACCGCCAGCGGCATCAACACGCTGTCTCTGCGCATCTCCACGCAAGCCGATATGGTAAAAAAAACAAAAACACAATGCGAGCTGTGACTTTCCATGGAATATGTTGAGGTTCTGCCTCACGAGTGTGTTTTGTCACACCCGCAGGTGGAGTACCAGGCCGGCTGCGGAGGCCAGCTCCTCCCCCAGCGCTACATGAACGAGCTGGATGGCGCCCTGATCCCCGTCATCCACGGAGGCAGCGCCAGCGTCCCCCAGACCGCCATGGACATGGAGTTCATCTTTTACATTACGCACGTCATCTGACGCGTGCCGCCGCACACTTTGGAACCTAACCAACCAACCAAACAAACTAACAAACTGAAAAAAAAAAAAAGGTAGCACAGAGGAAGCCGCTGCCCCCGCCACCGACCCCCAGTGGCACGAAACACTAACGCAAGTGGCTCAATTTGCACAGTCGGACCGGCGGTCGCTGGCACGACATTCTCGCTCAGAAGTTCGGTGGGGGTAAATGTGTGCGATGTGTGTGTTCAAACTGGTGTGAGTGTGTGTGTGTGTGCGCGCGTGAGTGAGTGTTTAGTCCATGTCGTGCTCACCAAAGCTGCTTTAATAGAAGAGGCCAAACGCTAGACAAGGAATACAGCGACATGACCAAATGCAACCAAAACATCCACACCGTTCTCTCCTGCTCTGCCTTCCAGACTCCCTGCTGGAGCACCTCAGTGAATGTCTCCCACAGACACTATTGAAATGTCTCTCTCTGGATGGATGTATTTAATATATTTTATTATGGGCTTATTGAATGAATTACGTCTATTAAAGAAAAGCAACATTTGCCGGCATCTCTACTACTCCTCCGTTTGTGATCAGGTGCTGGTGGAAAAAAACAACCTGGGTATCCGTCAAGGTACAGACACTTTATTGCGTGCCAGTTTGTCGATGATGCCGTGCAGGAAGACGATGAGCCTCCTGCCAAAATATTCTGGTGTCCTGCTGGCTAGATACAAATGTCTTGGATCCTGAGAAGCCTGTTTGCGTTTGAGAAAAATAGTAATCAGCATTATGTCCACCTCAAATTGTTTATATTGTGAATCCTTTTTGTAAGAAAGTGTAATTTACTATAATAGTTATTAAATATTCCTCCACAGAAGGCTGAAATCAGTCAACAGTTATTTGAATTTTTCCGGTACCTAATAAAATATTTGATTCCACATATTTTATCATGTCCTAACCCAAGTTCAAAACACAAAATGCTTAAAACACAGAAATCACCAAATGTAAGCGCATATACCTCCAAAGGTAATAAAACAACATGTTGAGTGTTGAAGAAATGATTTGATGGAAAGCTACACACTAAAGAAGCGTGATATGCAGTCAATATATCACCCTGAACACCCAACGTTAGTCGTTCACTTTGAAAGACTGTCGACTATGCAAAAATAAAAAATACCGTGATTTATTTTACAAGTGTATCAGTATTTTTATTTATTTATTTATTTATTTTGAGTTTCAATAAAATGTTCATTTTTTTCGGTCATAGTTGTTTTAAAATTAACCCCCCCCCCAAAAAAAAAAAAAAAAAGAAGAGAACGCTTTGGCGCGAATTAGGCTACGTAAAGCGTTGTGGCGTCAACACTGTCGCAATTGTTCTTGTTGATTACCGTCGATAGTGCGTGTTCACGTCAATAAAGTTTGAAAGAAAAAAAAAAAACATTTTCCATTAGCAGTTGAAGGGGAGCGATGCTAAGCCGCGGCCTAATTGCACCAGCTGTGTCGCCTCATAACAGGAACGAACGTCGTGATTGCGAGCACCTGCACAACGTCAAAGTATGGACGAGGTCGCTGCGGGACCTCTCGCTGAGGTTCTGCCTGGGAGCTACGGCGCAAAAAGGAGACAGCAAAAACCTGGCGTAATTACGTTGAGCGTGTTCTACAGAAGCGCACTGCGTTCATTTGATTCCCCCCCAGCACCTTATATCGTAATTAAGATCTCGTAATTCTGAGATAAAATAAATAGGAAACGTCTGTAAATCTTTTCTAATCAGTGGGCAATAATGGCGCAAGGAAATACTTAAATCTGATGATATTAATATTAGTATGTCAATACAGCTGCGCAGGTACGGAAGCGAAATGCGAGATCCTTATCTCATAATTTCGAGATATTTTCTTTAATTATGAGATCCTGATCTCGTAATTACGAGATAAGGTGCCCTTTTTTTTAATCCAGTGAATGCAATTCGCTACCATAGTTTTCCCTCAAGTCAAATTTTAATCTCAGCAGAACATGTTTGAATGCAGCCAGGTTCGAAGTTGCTGAGGTACAAAGACGCTCTTGACCTCTAAATGTTGTATTAAAGTGTATGATTGAAATTCCACGGGCGAATTTCTTTTGTTTCCTGGAAGTTTCTGTTCCTCTCAGCATCCTCGACAACCAGCTCGGCCGCATGATTGACACTGACGCTTCTGTCTTGAGTCATCATCAGGTGAGGATCAAGAAGAGCTTCTCCGAAGATGGATGTTCAGATGTGAGGTCACATGATTTGTGTCTTCTTCTTTTTTTGTTTTTCTCCAGATGGTTGGATGACGACGACTCCAGACTCGATGTAAGAGTGTATGGATCAAAGACGTGAATCGACTGTGTGCAACCAAAACATGCTGTACAGTATAACTCATGAGCCTGTAGTAGAAGTCGTCTGGTTTTGGCCTCGTGTCAAAGACATTTGGTTTTAGCTTCCTGCTAAAGGTGCTAAAGGTTATTTGGACCTTCCGCATGTTTAAACGGGCGGGGGGGAAGGAGGCCGAACAAAACCCCCTGGCTCATTGCATAACCTGCAAGAGCTGTCGTTTCCCTTTGTGACATCACACAGGGCTAATCTCCACAGTGGAGTGTACTAGCGCCCCATTATGAATTGTGTGTAATGAGGGGACCTTTAAAACAGTTCCGTCAGTCCCATCTGCGCTTTTGTATTTTGCCAGAATATTCCGGCTGAACACGTCACTGCAGTGCCTGCACACAGCCACCAGGTGCTGCTTGCTGGCTACTTCCTTTCTTGGCTCCATGGGCACAACTTCAAACTTCTCCCTAGTTTACTCGGAGGCAAGCTGTTGGCAAAAGGGTTCATGTGTTAAACTCACTGTTCGGTGTCTGCAGGGTGAACTCGGTTGTGTTGCTGAAATTGGGGCATGTCCTCCCCCCCTCTGCTGTGTAAATAACCTCCCAACCTGCAGAGATAGCGGAGGGGCCAGGATACGGACCCCCACCCCACAAAAGTGCAGACCTTGTTATTTTTTAACTATTTGAACTTTGAAGCGTTGACAACAGAACATTTTTTCACATTTCCCTGAATTTCTTCATTTTAGCAACATTAGTGCATTTATTTGTTTCTCTCGCTCACTGTCTTCTTTGGGGGGTATGGACAGTAAATTCCAATGTGGCAGAATGAGAGACGTTTACAACATGTACCTCTTATTTTGGTGAACCTGCTCTCTGAGTCCTGAGCTTGCAAAATTTAATGTCAGTTTAGTGAATGACTTTGCTTGTGTGTTTCTGCTCCTTCAAACAAAAGATAAAACACTGACATGTATGTAGTAATTAATCATTTATACAATGGACACACATGTTTTTTTTTTGTTTTTTTTAATGCTGTTTCATGAAGCTTTAATGACCAAGAGTACTTTTGCATATTTACCCCAAAAAACGAACTTGCTCTCTGCATGCTTGTTTACCTTGTTGTGTGTGTGTGTGTGTGTGCGTGTGTGCGTGTTTGTGAGAGAGCGAGAGAGAGTGAGAGTGTGCAAAAGGAGGCGTGGCATGTCCTCAACTACCTGTCCCGTCCCTCCTCTGAACCTCATTAACGGACAGGTTTCTGTCGGAGCAGCACGGCGCAGGGGAAAAATGAGCGGACGAGTCGGAGACCTGAGCCCAAAGCAGGATGAAAGCTTGACTGAGGTGAAAACAGTATTTACAATATTCCATTTCCAATTTGACAACACTCTAGTATAACTTTTACAGTTAACATCTTTTCACTTTTTGTTGCTTTTTTTTGTTTTTTGCCATGGTAACACATACATGGTAACCCGGACCACATGTGTTTACAGTTGCACTGTCGATAAGCAGTGTAATGCAGTAAGCAGTTTGTAGTCTCTTTTTGAATTTTCCAACCATTGGAACTTTTACTGAACTGTTGATAAGAATTGCGGTGCTATTGACTGCTCCTTAAACATTGCTTCATCTTTATTATGTCGGAAAATGTGTTCAAAGGTCCAGTGTGTAAAATTCTATGAACGCAGCATGGAACCAACTGTGCTCGTAATAATAAGCGTTGACGACACTTAAGATTCTTGTCCCTTGCAAACCGTAAGTCAACGTTTATTCTCTCCGACTTTTTACACTTCCAGTTTCGGGGGAGGATCCAGGACATTCTCCCCGACCTGCCCGCACAGCACGACCACTACCTCCTCCGCTGGCTCAGAGGTGAGAGTCGTCCACGCACTGAAACCCATCCACGCTCTCTCTCTGCGAGGGCAGGCGCGAATAACAATCAGCAGAGAGCGACTGCGTCTGCCTGGCAGAGAGGAGAGAGAGGGGGACGAGCCGTAGACAGGCCTCACCTATTGTCCACGTGCAAATTGAAGGGGAAAAAGTCTGATTGGCTTTCTCTGGCTGATGTGTATAGAAGATTGAATCAGTGCTGACATTCGCATTAGAGAGACCTAAGGGCTCAAAAACGCCCGTGTTTGAGCCCTTGCAAAAAAAAGTTCCATTGATTTTGGCCTTTCCTCCTGAACTTTGATCAGTCTCTCCCTTGATATGTTTCCACAGTAAATTCATTGTCATAGTGTTTTTTTACATAAACCTAAAAAACTTAACAGACCTTCAAAAAAAAAACAACAGCATTTTAGCCCTATGTTTGCAGCCTCCTACAAAAACCCTTGACATCAGCTTCCTGCCAAAACCGATTCTTTCACTATTTACAAACACAAACCAGTGGCTGCGTGTCGGTTGAAAATGTCTCAAAATGCGGCGGGAGGAGGGTCAACGCCTCGAGGCGACAGACTCCACACTGAAGTAAACCTGTTCCCATGGTGTCAGACTGCAGCCAGTTTCAGCGGCGGAAATACCAGAGCCGGAGGCTTCAGTATCGACGCCTGTCACTAGAACCTGCCGATGGAGAGTTTTGGCTATTTTTTATTTATTCATTTATTTATTTATTTTTAAGCCATAACTATTGATCGCAACCAACCTGCCGATGGAGAGTTTTGGCTATTTATTTATTCATTTATTCATTTATTCATTTATTTATTTATTTATTTATTCAAGCCATAACTATTGATCGCAACCCTGCAATTAAATTCAAGTAGAACTCTAAATCTGACCATTTCTTTGTCGTGCAATTGCTGGTCTACTGTTGGCTAACTGTGACGCTGTGGCTATCATTGTAGCACGGGCCATCTAGGAAATTTGGACCTCGGTCACCGGCTCCAGCTGCCAACTAACATTAGCTGGGCCAACACACATGGCGATGTTGTTTCAAAGTTTTGTTGGCCCGTCTCGTGGAAGACCCGCCCTTGTAATTCTTTGATATTATAATTTACCAATGGTGGGCGTGTCAGGTTGTGTCTCCAAAGAACCAGTTTTGACCATACATTGTGTGCGTGTGTGTGTGTGTGTGTGTGTGTGTGTGTGTGTGTGTGTGTGGCTGCTTTTCTCACAAAGTGTGGGCTTTATTAGACGCGAGGCAGCTGTCAACAGGTGTTCAGTCCGTCCTCTGGGACCACAAGACAGAAAGCGGCGTTTGTAGCCAGAAGCTTAAACTGAACACGGAGACATCGACAGAGGGCTGAACGTACTGGTATCTGGAGATCTGCAAAAAATATTTGTAAAAGCCCTACGGTGGAGTCACGGATGAAAAATGAATTCCCGGGGGAGCCCCTCTCTCTTCCCACTTCAACTGGGCAAACACACAAATTCCATCGCTTTCATTCAACTTCCTGCCCAAGAGCAAATAAACCTTGTGTCAGAAGTTAGATAATGGTCCCAGTTAATCAGTAATGTAACTCTTACTACTGCCCAGTCTGATGGCAGAGTTCACTGTAGTCTTCCCCAACTGTGTCAAGCTGATGACCTTGTCCATCTCAAACTTTGCCCAACTACACACACTACCACACATATATTTATTTATTTGTCTTTTTTTGGCCAATCGCTGGAACATTTATGTGTTGCAGCTGGTTGATGGTGGTGTTCTTTCCCCCGTACTTGAACATTGGCCATTTCTTTGGAACCTCCTGTTGACCGTCACGCAGTTCACCGAGGGTCAGGTCGATGCTCTGTGACTGCCATTCAATATTTGTGCAACCTTGAACGATTTGTGAGCTGGAGTTTGAAAAGCAAACAAAAAAATAAAATCTATAGTTTCTTCATTGCAGCGTATGGATGTTGTTAGTGCCTGTGTGGTGTAGCTTGGTGTGGCCTGATCCGTAATGATTACCCAGAGATTTGTGGAGGTTTTGTCGCCATACTTTGATATGTTGTTTATCTAATGTTACCTCACAATCGTCTCAAGTCCACAAGTTATTTAACAGTATTAATTTTTAACTTCATTAGAAACTACAGGTTACACACAGGTTAATACTTTATTTTGTTGAGTATACCATGAGGGCAGGAAGGTGTTATTGAAATAAAAAAAAAGGATATATAATGTTTTTTTATACATTTTACTTTTATTTTATTTTATTATATTTATGCATGTATTGACATTATTTTACATTATGTTTATATTATATTAAAATGATGAACTGAGGAAGGCTTAAAGGTCCCTTATTAGCTTTTTTTACATATATTTTTCATCCTGGACTCCACTGGAGCATCCTCACATGATGGATTATCCCCAAAACTCCACAGAGCTCCAGAAAATAACCTGTTTGGCCCTCTTTGTACAATATTTTATTATTACTGCAAAAATATTCTGATTTTAATTTCCTGCTGACTAATGGCTCGACTAATTTTATTTCTGGGGAGGTAATTTACAGACTAATGACATATAACATTGTTATAAACGTTAATACAAACGCTGCACTTTATTCATCCAGTGTTATTTTGATTCAAACGCTGCTGAAATTGTGGAAAGCTCTATTTCTCAATCTCTAACCAAGATTATTTGCCTTGTTTTCTTTTTTCCAGCGCGGAGCTTCAACGTTCTGAAATCGGAGGCGATGATCAGGAAGGTGAGGCTCCTTTCGTCACTGTTGTTAAGCTCTCTGGGCTTTTCCTACCCCGTGCACGTGACGGGATGTGGACGCTGAACATGTGTCTGAGGTGCGCATCTCTCTGTCTCCGCCTCTCTGCAGCACCTCGAGTTCAGGAGGAAGATGAAGGTCGACATCATCATCTCAGACTGGCAGCCTCCCGAGGTACACATGTTGTTCAACTCTGCTAATTAAATAAAACAGAGCTAAGAATTAAAAAATAAATAAATAAATAAACAACTTTAAACACCCAGAATCAGTGTTGTTGGGATTACTCCATAATCCAACTACTGATTACTCCTTTCAAAAGTAATCTAATTACATCTTTAAGTACTTTGTTTCATAAGTAATCATTTACGAGTTACTAATTACTTCAGTTAAAAAAAGGTAAACATTTGAGAATGTCTCGTTCCCTGCACATAACGTACAAGGAACCACAATATTCTTTCCTTTAGACGAGATCAACTCCAAATAATGTTCGTATTTCCAGCTACAAACGCAATCGCTGTTTAGCCTTTTGCCGCCGCCATGCTTGTGTTGGTGCGTCGTCGCGTATCAGTGACGTTGCATGCACGGCTGCATCAACAATCTGCGACATTCCTTGTTTCGGTTTATTTCAGAAAAGTAATAGAATCATTACTTGATGAAGTAATTATGATATAATTACCAGTTTTGCCACAGTAATCCCGTTACATTACTCTGTTACTTAAAAAGTAGTTTAATTACAGTAGTGGATTACTTAATAGATTACGTAATAGATTACTCGCCAACACTGCCCAGTATATAAGGTCTAGTGGTGGTGACAAAGCACATTGCAAACAAATGGACAACTTTTCGTTTCTCATGTCCTTGTTGAATTCCCTTTATTTGACTCTTTTTTTTTTTAAATCGAAATGTTCTTTGTGTCTTGTTTCGCTGCCCTTGGTACTTCTACATTCACCGCGGCGCCTGTCTGAAATGTAATGGAGTCGTCTGCTTGCTTCCCTCAAGGTGATTGAGAAGTACGTGTCGGGGGGGATGTGTGGATACGACAAAGAGGGAAGTCCCGTCTGGTACGACGTGATTGGTCCTCTGGACCCCAAAGGTCTGCTGCGCTCGGCCACCAAGCAGGACTACATGAAGACCAAGATCAAACACACGGAGCTGCTGCGGCAGGAGTGTCGGAGGCAGTCTGAGAAGGTGAGCGTCACCCCCTCCTCAGCCCTCCTCGCTTCTCTTTGCCCAACCCCTGCCTGAGCTTTGCACTTCTCGCTCGCAGTTGGGAAAGAACGTCGAAGCCATCACTCTGATCTACGACTGCGAGGGACTCGGCCTCAAGCATGTTTGGAAGCCTGCCATTGAGATTTACGGAGAGGTTTGTTACCTGTGATTGTCTTGCACTCAACCACTGCCAGTGTTGGCGACTAATCTATGACTAAGTAATCCGCCACTGTAATTAAACTACTTTTTGAGTCACGGAGTAATGTAATGGGATTACCCTGGCAAAACTGGTAATTATATCATAATTACTTTATGAAGTAACAATTTTGTTACTTTTCAAAAATCATCTGATTATTTTAACAATATGGGCTGTATTGTAGAGGCAATATTTGGAATTGCAAAATTTGCACTTTAATAAAGTTCATTCCAAAGCACTGAGCAACTGTTACTTTATCTTTTTTAAACTAAAGTAATTAGTAAAGTAATCAGTAATTGATTATTTATTAAACAAAGTAATTAGATTACTTTTCAAAGGAGTAATTAGTAATCAGTACTGGCATTACCTTTATGGAGTAATCCCAACAACCCTGTCCACCGACATGCATGAATCTGCTGCACTGCTATTTCCGCCGCCTTCCTCTTCTCAGATCCTCACCATGTTCGAAGATAATTATCCAGAGGGCCTCAAAAGAGTGTTTCTTATAAAAGGTACTCGGCCGGAACAAGCTTTTTCTCCTGTAATACTTTGGGGGGGGTTTGTTCCTTTTGGGTTGAATCTGTGATGTGTTTTCATCTCCCCGCTGCAGCTCCCAAAATGTTGCCAGTGGCCTACAACCTCATCAAACACTTCCTGTGTGAGGAAACACGGCGCAAGATCGTTGTTATAGGAAGTGAGTCTGCTTTTTCTTCGTTTGTGACATTTAGCTGATGTGTGCATCAAACCTGATTATTTCTGAGCATGTTCAGAGACCAAATTTGAATTTCTAGTAATAACATATTAGTACAAATGACGCTATTAATGCTATTGATATTAATAAATAAAATGGATCCTGAAACTGGATACTGAAGTAACTATGAGTGAAAACGTAGTGCTGTTTGATGACTTTATTTTGAAGGGTTTTAGTAAAACTACTCATTCCTATTATCGCAGGTAACTGGCAGGAAGTGTTGCGTGAGCATATCGACCCCGAGCAGCTCCCAGTGGTGTACGGGGGAACCCTGGCCGACCCTGACGGAGACCCTCGCTGCAGAACCATGGTGAGAGAGCGGAACAGGCCTGTGGATCCGAACCCGATCGCTGGCTCACCTTTTGGAATAAAGACAGAAATAAAGAAATCGCCGGAAAAAAACTTAACTTGTTGTTGCACTTCCTGTTGTTGCAGATCAATTATGGCGGCACGGTGCCCAAGTCTTACTATGTGCAGGACTCGGTGAAGGTTGAATATGACAACAGTGTGAGCATCAGCCGCGGCTCCTGTTTCCAGCTGGAATATGTTGTTGAAGCACCGGGTAGCCTGCTGAGGTAAAAAACAAAACAAAAACAACAACCCACCCCTAACCCTCCAAAATAAAACATTTTCAGAAAGACAGTAAACTTAAAAGACACTTGCTTCATTTCCGGAATGAAGCTCTGACTTAAACTGAACCTAAAAAAAATACAAATTACTTTTTGGAGACAGAATGATGATCATTGAGAAGAACCTGTAACTCAGATTATAAACATTGCATGATCAAATGTACCAACCAACAAGGGTTTGGAGTTATAGACTTTGTGTGCCTCCGTGTGACTCCAGGTGGCAGTTTGCCAGCGACGGAGCAGATATCGGCTTCGGAGTGTACCGACGGACCGAACATGGTCGGGCTCAGAAGGTGGCCGAGATGCTGCAGGTTCTGCCCAGCGAGCGCTACAACGCACACCTGGTGCCCGAAGACAGCTGCCTCACCTGCCCCGAACCCGGAGTCTGTAAGTGGCCACCCACAAACATTCACAGGCTCCGGGAGCATTTAGCACCACCGCATATGAGCATGAACTGTAATTAGAATATTTGGATGCAGTGGACATGCGCTGCTACCATGAGATCATTTGCTTCTCTGATTGACTGACCTGTGTGATTGGTCAACCAGGAAGTCATAGGAGTCTGAAAGACTATTTTAAAGTCTCACCTCTGACCTGTCGCCCCCTGCAGACGTGCTGTGCTTTGACAACAGCTACAGCATCCTCCAGTCCAAGAAGGTGAGCTACAAAGTGGAGGTCCTGCCCCCTCCTGAAGGCCAGGTGCAGGCTCCACACAGCAGAGGGGACGGGAGGCTGCAGTGACGACGTTACGCAATGTATCATCATCATCATCGTCATCATCATCATCATCATCATCATCGGAGGCCGCCGGCAAAAGCAGTGCTTTCGGGTCAGAGACAGACCAACCCTGTGTAAAGAACGGCTAGAAAAAAAAACCCAAAAAAGGACAATTCACTGTGAACAAAAAAAAGAAGGACGTCTGTACACTTCAGAAAAATATTTCAATGAAATACCTCAGTAGTAGTAAGGAGTAGTGAGGGACCCTTCAAGCTGCAGTCTCTTCCTTATAACATGAGAGATGTGGAGCTTCGTCTTCTCTGTGATCAACTGTTGGTAACCTGATTCCTGTTCAATCTGTGTGCTTATAATTCGTATTTTAAAGTTAGCTCATTCAAAAGAAAAACGATTTCACTGATGTCTTCACTTCAGGTTTGTAGCACCTGCAGCCAGCTGTTTGATTCAGCCCCATGCTGCAACCTGGCATCTCGAACCTTTTAGATAAACTTGCCTCACTGCAGCAAGTTCAGGATTGCATCTGCCAGGAGACCCACAAAAAGAAGAACACTAGCTGTGTGACACATGGCAGTGGTACCTCACTGACTAAACTCTTGCAAAACATCTCTTCTGCTGAAAAAAAGCATTAATGTTCTTTCAATGTGAAGATGCTCCCTCTAATGTCTAATGTCAACTATGAGCAGTCGTTGCCGACCTTTCTTGCATCTAAAAGCTGATCATTACCACAATACTAAGACAGAATGATGGATGCTCATATTTTTCAAATTTGAAACCATCTGTGGTCCGGTTGCTTGGCATGGTGCCAAGTTTATTATTATTATTATTATTATTATTATTATTATCATTATTATTATTATTATTATTATTGTTATCATTATTATTATTATTATTATCATTGTTATTATTTTAATTGTTGGTGCTTAAGACATACAAGACGTAAAGCGCCATGCTAACAAATAGCCATATATCTGTGACATCATTCATTTGGTGAAGCTCTGTGTCAGAGCGTGTGTAATAATAGTGCAATTATGGTGCTCGCGTTGTTTGAATTGAACATAATTACAGTGTGACTGTTTTGTAATTTGAAGACTGTTGACGACGCCTTTCTTTCCAAACCAAAATTAACAATTGTCTCATTTTTTTCCAGTCACACCCATCTACTTTAATTCTGCTCAGAATAAACTGTATTTCTCAACAACCCTTCCTCCTTGGCACGTCATAGCTTTAAATAATTAATATCATATTATACGTATCATATATAGGATTGCACATGCCTGAATTAAATCTTTTTGTATTGCTTTAGGGGACCGAGCTGAAGATGAAATGTATGCATTAACATGTACTTACTTGCATAATGAAATGAAAAGAAATCAACTGCGGACAGCTCTCGCCGCTAGATGGCAGCGTAGGGAAGGACAAGTGGGACATCAGCAGTGTTACGTAACATCCAGCGGCTGAACGTCAGCGAGCCTAATAATAACTAAAGATGGTTAATCAACATTAAAGCCGGTTAGCGGGACATTCAATTGGCAGTAAACTATCAATGAGGGTAGCGACGACGCCAACAACAAAAACAACAACAACATAAAATGTCATTGAACACGTCAGCTCCCATTGGTCGTCGCCGTTGTTTTTGCGTCGTGTCCCTAGTGGGGGAGATGGTGGGTGAGCCTCCCCGCAGTCGGCAGACCCACCACGCTGGGCTCCGTGCCAGAGGGATGCAGGATGGTGCAGGATGAGGACCGAGGGGTGGGGGAGGAGGGGGGGGGGCGCACAGATGCCATGTGCCTTTACGTAACAGCAGCTGGTTGCGGATGCAATTGGATGCGTGGGGAGGAGGGGTAAATGGGGGGTGGACCGGCGGTTCGCGCTGCATCATCATCTTCATCATGGCAGCATCACAGTCTGCAGCAGAGCATCACAGGCTGCCCCGAGTACGCGTGCGCGCGTGTGCGCGCGCGAACGCGCCGCAGCACCGTCAGCATCCCAATCAAATGTCGGTGTGCGCATGTGTGCGCCCTGTGTCGTACGTGCGTGTGTGAGTGAGTGAGTGCGCGCGCGCTTCTGGTCTCTACCTGTCACCGCCGCGCGGTGTTATGACGAGTTGTGCTGCGTGTCCGTCGAGACCTGCGAGGTACTCGCGGGAGCGAACAACGGAAGTGGATTAGGGACAGTTTTTTCTTAAATAAATAAATAAATAAATAAAACGAGAACAAAAATACCACAACAGCGCGATAGTGATACTTAAAAGGCTCACTAGGGTTATTGACGTAAAAATGATCCAGAAATTTCAAAGGTATTGAGTCATGTAAATTGAAAAAACTAAAAGGGACTTATGTAAGAGTGGGTTCACTAGTAAAAGTAGGCAGCTATTGCGTCACCACATAACCAGCAGCCCAAAATGTGGATAGTCTCAGGGCTTCAGGAGCACAGCTGATGTCAGGGTAAAAGTTCGGGATGGACGGCAACACTTGCAGAGGGCACCGCCGCCCTATTGCCACTATTGCCTATGCACTATTTTTGTTAAATTATGTTTGGCATATCACTAGGAGAGAAATCGATATTGAATAAACAAATTCTCCATTTAAACAAACCGTAAGAACTGTTTACAGTGTGACTGACTTCTTTTCTATTTGTCTGTTGTTTAATTGCAGTTGTCATACAGCCGTTAAGTGCATCATCACCTTGAAGTTTTATACTATTTATGTACCTCTAAAGGAATCCTATATGTTCCAGAGTTCTGCAGTCAAAACCGTGTGAGGCTAATTCTAAGATTAAAGGACCCGGAAATCGGAGAAAGAGAATGAGGGTCAGAACTAGATTGTGGTCCCGGCCCAGGCCTCGTGCCTGGACCTGGTGCTGTCGTGGATTATAAAAGAAGGGGGAAAAGGCAATTAAATTAACAAGGGATAAAGAAAAGAGAAATTGTAGTTCTGGTGGGGGTGAAATGGAAAAAGAGAGAGAGAACACAGATGGACGACAGCGATGAAAGACTTCGGCCGGCAGCTGCTCACTTGATGTAGCCGCTCGGCAGCTCTGACACGTCATATGTTTCGCCTCAAGGTCAACAAACGGCACATCACCTCGACATGTGACAGGGAGAGGACGCGCATCCTTCCAAAAAAATGGAACAAACTCGAGCCTGGACTGGCTCAGGTCACATATCAGGCCGATTGTACATCATACTTATTGCCTTAAGGAGCTTTTATGGATCTAGAAAACGTATAAGAATTAAAATGAAAAAAGAAGAAGCATATATTTGTCCCAGCTGCTTACAATCAGTGATTTGAAGACAAGGTCGTCGGTGCAGCTGTAGCGTCCATGCCCTCTGCGCGCGCTCACGCGTCCATGCGCTCTGTGGGCGCTCTCTCCCGGCCCGGCACGCAGATCTCGGCGCGACACCTGTAGGCGGCGATAACGGAGGGGTGTGTGCGTGATGGGGCGGAGCCGCTCGGACATGAGTAAATGACGTCAGCCCCCCAGGTCGCCAAACAGTCAAACAAACATGGCGACAGAATGGAGCGGGCAGCAGGGTTACATTCTCACTGTCATCCTCTTCCTGTGGAGCGTCGTCGGTGGGCGGACGGGGGCTGCGGCCGCGGCGGCCGCTGCGGCCGCCTCGGCGGCTTCGGCTTCGGCGACGACCACCGCGGGCTCCGGCGTCAGCGGCGGCCGGTGCGGCAGCGCGAGCCAGGTGCTCGGCATGCGGCTGGAGAGGAGCAACAAGCCGGCCAGCACCAATGACGGCGGTGTCATCCAGGTGTCGGAGGAGAGCACCGTGCAGCTCCGCTTCTACGGGCTGCGGCTCCATCCGGGCGCCTGGACGCAGATCCGCTTCACGGAGGTGAGCGGCGGCGGAGCAGAGGCGGGGGGAGGCGGCGAGGATGCGGTGGCGGCGCCCGCGGCGGCGCGGAACGCGGCGGACAGGACTTGCGTTGATTTCACGAAGGACATCAGCATCGGGACCTTCATGAACGTCAGCGGGCAGGGCACGTCGGGGGTGCTCACCGTGCACATCAAGCCGCTCCGCAAGAGCGAGCCCCACAAGGAGTACGCCCTGTGCACGCCGGGTAGCTGCGGGGGCGGCGGGTGGGTGATGCTCGGGGACAGCGACGGCAGGCTGCTGGTGGTGGAGGAGAAGAAGTCCCTTCTGCCCGTGTGGCTGCAGGCCATCATCATCTCCTGCCTGCTGGTGCTCTCGGGCATGTTCAGCGGCCTCAACCTGGGCCTGATGGCGCTGGACCCCATGGAGCTGCGCATCGTCCAGAGCTGCGGCACCGACAAGGAGAAGAAGTACGCCCGCAAGATCGAGCCCATCCGCAGCAAGGGCAACTACCTGCTGTGCTCCCTCCTCCTGGGCAACGTCCTGGTGAACACCACCCTCACCATCCTGCTGGACGACCTGATCGGCTCGGGCCTGGGCGCCGTCGTGGCGTCCACCGTCGGGATCGTCATCTTCGGCGAGATCGTCCCGCAGGCGCTGTGCTCCCGCCACGGCCTGGCCGTGGGCGCCAACACTATCCTGGTGACCAAGTTCTTCATGTTCCTCACCTTCCCGCTCTCCTTCCCCGTCAGCAAGCTGCTGGACGTGCTGCTGGGCCTGGAGATCGGCACGGTGTACAACCGGGAGAAGCTGGTGGAGATGCTCAAGGTGACGGAGCCCTACAACGACCTGGTCAAAGAGGAGCTGAACATGATCCAGGGAGCCCTGGAGCTCCGGACCAAAACCGTGGAGGACGTGATGACGCCGCTGGGCCACTGCTTCATGATCCAGGCGGACGCCGTGCTGGACTTCAACACCATGTCGGAGATCATGGAGAGCGGGTACACGCGCATCCCCGTGTACGACGACGAGCGCTCCAACATCGTGGACATCCTGTACGTGAAGGACCTGGCCTTCGTCGACCCGGACGACTGCACCACCCTGAAGACCATCACCAAGTTCTACAACCACCCTGTGCACTTCGTGTTCCACGACACCAAGCTGGACGCCATGCTGGAGGAGTTCAAAAAAGGTGAGTTTGCATATTTGTGTGTTTGTGTTTGTGTTTGTGTTTGTGTTTGCGCCGCATCCACACACTCTGCCCCTCCCCGGCACTTTGGTCTGTATCGACCGGCGCTATTGACGGGTGGAACATCCCGGCTCACGTTTGAGCGCCGACTGCTCGGCTGCCGCGAAGACAAAACGCAATGCAAATTGGAACAAATATCCAGGCCGAGCACATTTCACCCCAACGCCCCTCCCCCCACAGGGCGCCGGGTCGGAGGGGGGCGGGGGATCACCGTCCACTGCTGTCATTGACGGATGAAGTGTTTACACTCCTTGTTAAACTCAAAACAAAACAAAACTCAAGCGTGGTCGTCGTGGAGTCAGATGTTGGACTCGCTTACTTTTCAGTGTTGTTTCATAAAATCCTATCGCTCTCCATTTCACCTCAAGGCGTGTAATGAATCCTAGTGGGACAACGCTCCCGTAACTGCAGCACCGCTCACAAATGGCTCACAAACGACTTCTCAGTTTGATAGTTTCTTTGCTATTGCAGAAGCACATAAACAAATAGTCAAGAAAGCGGCCTTTACAAGCGAGTCCGAGTTACAATCACCGGTCAACTAATTACGACTCAGTGATAAACATACACTGGGAAATATCAGTCCCTGATTTGTGTTGCATGTCTTCAACCTCATCCTTCGTGAACCAATTTCCAAGTGATTTGTGATCATGTGATGATTTAGAATGCATTAAAAGAGCCTGATATGATGAAAATCGGTCAAAGCTTTGAACTGTACCGAATATTTGATTCAAATGTGGTGTGTATGAACAAAATATTTGTGGTGACAATCTTTCATGCAGCTTCTTTATATTTCACGCCTGACACCTGCAGCGTCCCATCCTAATTCTCATTCTGCTCCTGGAGCTTTAGAATATCAAGAGACAAAAATGAGCCTTCACATCCTCTGGATGTGTGACCCACGGCTCGAGAATTATCTTTATTTATTTATTTATTTATTTAATACGTGAGTCAAGTTCCTTTTTTTCTTTTTTTCCTTTTTCTTTTTTAATCTAATCCGGCTGCATGTTTCTATTTGCTCTCGGCTCTCGGCTCTCGGCCCTCGGCGCGCTGGATTTGACCTTAAACCAGAAGGCAGGACTAAGCGGCAACTAATCAGTGAAATCAACCCCTGTGTGTAATAACGTTTGATGGGATGACAATCTGCACAGTCTGACGCTCGGGATTAGTGTCGGAAAATCTCTGCGCCGATATCAACACAGCCCGCGCCGATGCCATCGACGGGGCGGCGGCGGCGGTGGCGGTGGCGGTGGCGGCGGCGGCTGATTACACTTCACCAGTGCGGCGCCGTTTGAAGATGCGATCACGTTTCCTCTGCGCGTTCCTGCTTCACACGTCAGTTCTGAAAACATCGTTTGCTCCTCACTGTTCCGCTGAGGTTTTGGCGTTACTTCAGAGTTTATTGCTTGTGCTTTTCCACCACGAGGAGTCAGAATTTCCGAAACATTGACCTTTGACCCGTCCGGGGGCGACTGCGACCCTTAACACTGACGTGGAAGCGCCGAGAGAGAGTTGACGTCAGGTCAGCGCTTTGGCAAAGGCCGGTGGGACCACGACGATGACGACGCCGATGATGGCGAGAGATGAGTCATCACGTCATTGGCTGCTGGCTACGGTGCTGTGACAGCGCACGACAACGGGCCCTTGTCCGCGTTTGGTCGTGGCAGTTAGTGGCGCTCAAGACTACCTCCTGTGTTTTCAGCTGCAACGCAGGCAAGAAAAAGATAACCATGATTTTTATGTTAGCTTTTTGTAGATAGATGAGCTCGTTGAGTGAAGCTTTTATGAGAGAGGCTAAAGTTTTGATGTCTTCTCTCTAAAGTGGACCAGTTCAGTTTGTTTACGTCGAGACGTTGGAAGCTAACAGAACTGCCCCTCGTTTCCACAGAGGTGCTGTTACTAGCTTCTTCTTTTGATGCCCAGGTTGGACTCCAATGCCGCTACCGCAGCATCCTCACTGATTTAGCAACTGCTATATGTGATAGTAGCTTCTTCCTCCTGGTCTCTCTGTGCGGTTTGGACACCAGTCAAAGCTAACTGGTTCTAGAAATTGCTGTGTAATTAGTTTGTTTGGAATCATAAACAAAGTGACTGAACTTGCTCTCGGCTCAATGGTATGGCTAAGTCGTCCCTTGCGATCAGTAGTAGTTGTGTGAAAAAAGCAGTCGTGTGCTTGTGAAAAATGTCTCGTTGGTGTCTGGGGTCAATGGTCAGACTGGGCCGACCAGCTGGCGACCATAGAAGGGACGCTGGGAATTGGAATAACACAGACACCTGAGTTCCAAAAGCACAGGCCACATTAGGCGGCATAGTCCTCCGTTATGAGCGCCTTTAAAACACAAACGAAAGCATCTTTAATGACAGTCGGGTCTATTTTTGGTAGCCGTGGGCTCAGTGCGCGCGCACACACACACACGCGTACAGAGACGGCAGCTTCAGAAGAAGAAGAATCCCAAAATAGACGAGGTTGCCGCGGTGGTAGCGAGCGGATCCTGGCAGGTGTCTGTCTCGGCGGCCTCACTCGTCTGCGCAGTTCCTGTTTCCACTTGGCAGCCATCAGTCACCGGCCAGCGGGCCCAGTGTGGCTGAGCCTCTCGGCCCTGCTAGAACTCGAAATGCACCGCAACCCCGCAAGGTGGTGTGAGTGTTTGTTTTTTTTTTTTTGGAAAGAGGCGAGCTCAGGAGATTAATCAGATGTTTTCATTTTTTTTCCCCCCAACAGTATCCGTCCTTTCTTCTGCTCCCCCCGGTCCCTTCGTCTTTATCTCGTTTTAGCAGTTCTTCCAGCTCTCCCCGCCCCCTCCCCCCCCCCCCTCCCTCCAAAGCTCTTAGTCCAGTCTGGGCTATATTAAGGCATCAATCTGTCCTCCCCGCAGTCGGGATAATTCCACCGGCAGATCGAACGGCGGCGGCGCTGCAGCTCCGCCGCCACCGATAATAAAACAAATGTTTTCGTCAGTGGAAACTCACCCCATCGTGCTCAACTTTGTTGTTTGTTGCTGTCCCACTTTTACAAGCGGTTGATTTTTTATTTTATTTTTTGGGGTGGGGTTGGATTTGGTGAGGGGACAGTGTTAATGAGATGTTACAGTGGTCAGCACTGTCACAGTCATTGGTTCAATTCCCCGTCCTGGCTATGTTTCTCTGTGGGTTCCTCCCACCGTCCAAAGACATGTGCATGCTAATGCTAATCGACAACGCTAACATTTGTCTCTAGCCGTACGTAACGAAGTGTGCTTCACAAAGGAGAAGTAGCTTTACCTCGACTTTACTTCAGTATGGCAGCATGAGACAGAGAGGAAGCATAGGAAGTTTCCTTATATACCTGGACAGGTGAACGTGTTGGAGCCGAGAGCTCCCCCTGAAGGTCAACAACAGAATATTACATCCCAGGATGCTACAGTGTCTACTGTCACAAAATCAAAATTTGTCACGTGACTTTGGCCCCCCTCCCTGACCCTACACCCTACCCAACACACACACACACACACACACACACAACCTGTGTCTGCCTTGTGACCGTCAGGTGATCTGTATCTGTGTCTTATCTCCTCAAGGTAAATCCCACCTGGCCATCGTCCAGAAGGTCAACAACGAGGGGGAGGGCGATCCCTTCTACGAGGTGCTGGGCCTGGTCACCCTGGAGGACGTCATCGAGGAGATCATCAAGTCGGAGATCCTGGATGAGTCGGATCGTTACAGTGAGTCAGCGCCAAGGCTCCTCGTGCAAAACACTCCCCCCCCCCACACACATTTGCATAGAAGGGGGTGTGTCATTTTGCGCGCAATGACTCATTTCAATACATTCAAATGAATCTGGCGCAGCCCTGCCACTACCTGCGCCTCGGCGCATTTTGCGACGATTTTCACGTTTGCGTCCCCTCTGTGGATCGGAATCACCGTTTTTTTGCCGCCGTTTACACGCATTTGTGTTTCATGGCTGCACCGTGTCAAAAAAAAAAAGAAAGGCAAATTCAAGCTTGTTGTGTTTGTACCCCTCCGCTCTGCTTCGACAGCTGACAACAGAAACAGGAAAAAGGTGGACCCCAACAAAAACAAGCCCGACTTCTCCGCCTTCAAAAACGACGCAGACAGCAAGGTGAAGATCTCCCCTCAGCTCATGCTGGCGGCGCATCGTTTCCTGGCTACAGGTGAGCAGCTGGTTCCCCCCAGCAGACGTCAAACATCAGTCGTAAAGGGTCCAGTTGTCTTGTCATTCCCTCCGCTAATTTTGTCAGTTGACCATATACTGTCATTGGAACGGCTCAGCCTTGCACGTGTTGGACATTTTTAAAATGAAAGGATTAGGATGCACACACTGCTCCGCACAACCAGATGTATTTCAATCGTCCACTAATGGGTTGGCAATGACGGCCGCTCCTGACGCTCTTTCCAGAGGTGAGCCTGTTCAGCCCGTTCCAGATCACAGAGAAGGTTCTGCTGAGGATCCTCAGACACCCGGACGTCATCCAGGAACTCAAGTTTAACGAAAGTGACAAGCGCTCCCCGCAGCACTTCCTGTACCAGCGAGGCAAACCCGCCGACTACTTTGTCCTCATCCTGCAGGTAAAGGCACATGAACACACACGCACGCGCGCACACACACACACACACACACACACACACACACACACACACACACACACAAAACCATGCAAAAATGTCAACGTTTCCCAAACGCTTAAGTTTTCTATTTCACAAAATGCAGTGGCTTTTAAAAGGCTGCAAGATCTTTCAAAAATCGCTGTGGTGAAATTTTAAATGCTCAACAGAATCCGTTTGCAGCTCAGTGCAAAAGAAAGTCTTTGAGGAAGATGTAGCGGTGGTTAAAAACAGCGTTGTCACTCAGGGTTCACTCAGGGTTTGGGACAACGCCCCTCGATAAACACGGCACAAATAAATAAATGCGGGACACAGATAAAGCTGTGTTTACCGCAGTTTATAGCTGGCTGTTTTGCATTCTGTTGATTGGTGCCGTGTCAAGAAGTGCAAATAGAGCACCTCTGAAAGATGAGCTTCAAGTCAGCTTTGCAAAGACACGACAACAAACCCCAATAAGAGGCATAATAACATGTCAAAAAAAAAAGCCCTGCGATAAAAATAGCTGCCATTCTCCCACCAGGAGTGTGTCAGTGGGGGCTCTTTGCTGTGCGTGACCTTCACTAATAGATCCCTTTACGTAAGGGACAGGCAAGTCGATGGGAGAGGGGGGAAGGGGGGGGGGGGCGAGGGGATTGAAGGGTTAAGGAGGATTGGAAAAGGAGCAAAGCAGATGAGGAGACGGTGAGCGGCGCTGAAAAATCAACAGCGGAACATATGGAGGGCGGGTAATAAAGCGCAGAGCGCGGCGCAGGGGATGACTGTGTGAGATGTGGAAGGACAGACTGAGGTGCTAAATCCCTCCTCTGCACCAGGAGGAAGAGGAGGAGGAGGGGACGGAGAGTGAGGAGGAGGAGGAGGAGGAGGAGAGTGAGGAGGAGGAGGTTGAGCGCAGGAAGGACGGGGCTGTTTCCCGCCCTCACATGCCGGCACGCAGATGATTTGAATTGTTAATGTTATTAATAAGTGCACCCGCGAGGGGGTTGGACAGCATGGGCCGAATAATTATGGAGATTTCGGTTGGTCATTTTACACATTAACATGCAGCAAAACCTGAGACCATGAATGAGAAACAACAATGCCAAGATGGGGTTTTGGCGTCGGTTTGAAGTGTCGTCATCGAACCGTCGCTAATAAAGTTCCCACCGCTTTCGCGTGGCGACGTCTCGTAGCATCGCGTGCATCGGTTCCTCCGCTGCATCCCGGTTTGTCGCTCGCGTTGAGCATCTATTTCTCGAGTTCGCCGCCACACGCTGACACTCTGTTGTTGACGCCCGAGGTGTGGATAAAGTGACTTCACACACTCAGCGTGCAACTTGAACGCAGCCTCTCCTGTTCCGTCGGGTCTGACTGCGCGCGCTGTGTGTGTGTGTGTGTGTGTGTGTGTGTGTGTGTGTGTGTGTGTGTGTGTGTGTGTGTGTGTGTGTGTGTGTGTGTGTGTGTGTGTGTGTGTGTGTGTGTGTGTGTGTGTGGTAAGGAGACACTGCACTGTGGTGTAGAGAACCTGTGGTAGATGTAATATTTATAGGACTTCAAAGTGTTTGTGTTACCCACCCCTGATGAGGTGGAACCTTCTTGACCTATTTTCTCCAACAACAACAAAAAAAGTTACACACACACACAATGATAATTGAGCTGACTTTGCACCGTAACCCCTCTATTCATGTGTGTGCGTGTGTGTGTGTTTTTAAATCAGGGTCGAGTGGAGGTGGAAGCCGGAAACGAAAACATGAAGTTTGAAACCGGCCCGTTCTCCTACTACGGAGTCATGGCACTGAGCTGCGTGTCCCAAGGTAAAACAGCACTTACTTACACAGAGAGAGTGATTCTTTACGACATGACATGCAGTTTAACGTAAACCCGCACAAGTTACTGTAAATCACCGTGGCTGTCTTCCAGATGACAGGCCGTGAATTTGAAATTTGTGTACTGATTACCATGCTAATTTCAAAATGATGGCCTTTTTTTTAAGTGCCTCCTTCTTCTTCTTCTTTACTATTTTTATCCTTCTTTACTGTTCTTTTTTCCATTTTTTTTTTGCCACAAATTGCAAATACATGCTGATGGCAGTAAAGAGAACAAATTGTCAGGCATCAACCGAACACAATGGTCATGCTTGGTTAAACTTTCCTGTCCTAGCAAGGACCAGGTTAGCCAGCTAGCAGATGCTAATGTAGCCGGAATAGTGACACTTCTGCTGCGTCTGTTGAAAAAGTTGAAGGTGTTTTGAACGTTGACAGCAATTTTCTTGGTTGCTGTACTATTTGATCTAAAAATAAATGTATGCTTTCATGTCATAAAAATATGTTTTTGCACAGAATTATGCAATTTGGGACACAGCATGTGGCTCCTTCGAGGTGTGGATGGAAAATATTGGATAAAAAAAAAAAAAAGATTGTGTGAGGTTGTGTAACAACAAGAACCATTTTCTGGAGTTTAACTTATTTATTGGCTCACAATATGCTGATGCCTGTGGACAAAGTGCTATGCCGGTCAGTGGCTAATAAGGCTTTGTTCAGAGGAAGCAGCTGAAGAGTCAATAGGCTTAGTCCTAAAAGGGAAACACTTGCAGTAGACTGAGTCGCCCCGGTCCTGGCTGACCGCTGAATCCACGTCAGCAAACGGGGACGATTGCTTCGGTTCAATGTGACAAAGATTCTATACAAAGTGTTGCAGAGTCTGCAGCGTTAGCGTTCAAGATTTATTTATTTATTTATTTATTTTTTTTAAATATATATATAGATAGATATAGTTCCAGGCACGCTCAGTCTTTAACATTTTATTTGAAGGATATTGTGGAATGATATCACGCAAAGTGACACAACTCCCCCAAAATGTGTGCAGTGTCTAAACCCTCTGTGTTCAGCCGAAAGCAAAATGAGGGCGATGTCAGTTTGACCTCCGTGGTGCACCGCGGCATCCACGCACAGGCGCCAAACAACACATAGCTTGCACACCGGCTAATCTTCACGTCTCTGGCGGCCCCTAGTGGTAGAGCAGCGTCCCGAGCGCGAACGCATCGCCTCCTGTGGTTCTTTTACTTCTTGCTGCTCTGTCCTTCCATCTTCTTCTTCTTCTTCTTCTTCTTCTTCTTCTTCTTGGCTGTGACTATCACCATTCCTGCTAGCCCGTCGCTCCTCTGGACCAGCTCAGCTACTGTCTGCGCTTCGTGTGCAACGTCCTGCAGCTCAGTGTGTGTGTCTTCGTGCGACGTCTGATGTCATACGCTGGACCATCGCTCATCCAAAATGGCCAAAACTGAACGTTTGTCTCTGTGTGTGAGGGCCAATAAACACCTGAGAAGTAAAAGTTGGATTTGGAACTTGCCGTATTATAGTTGCGGTCACAATTATATGCTGAAGTTAGAAGCTATTTAACCAGTTATCCATTTAGCCATTCAATCATTGCAAAAAAAATAACTGATAGATAACGGCTAACTGGACTAACTAGCTAAGCTCACGTCAACCTAGTTTCCATTGTCAGTTCCTCCTCTTGAGTAGAGGTCGAACAATAATTAACCTTCACGTGCAAAATGTTTAGACACCGACTTGAACAAAAAGGCTTCGACTTATTTGAAAATGCTTTCCAAGAGTAACATCTGTCTTGAGGCTGTCAGCGAACCCTTGAGAAATGAGAAAAGTCCACCCCTTGCTTCTTTTGCCCGTTCCACCTTCCTGAGTTTGCCCTTTGTGACCTCACGAAGGGCTCTGAAACTCAGTGCAGCTGAGTGACAATAAAATCAAATCGAAACTCAACCTCTGAATCCTGCCACTCGTGGGAGCGGAGCTGCAGAAAACTCCGGCTCTCGGGCCGTCGGAACGCATCGCGCCGTGCATCGGCTCCTCCTGCGGGTCAGCTCGCAGGAGACGTCGCGGTGACCTCCCACGGTTAGCGACCCCCGCTCGCGCCCCCGCAGAGGATGAGCCCGCAGCAGAGGAGTGAGAGGAGTGAGTTGCCCTCTGCTGAAAAGATGAGAACCAAATAAACCAGATCGTCTCTCTCTCTCTCTCTCCCTCTCTCTCTCCCCCCCCCCCCCAGCCGTCACCCCTCCCCTCTCCCCGTCAGTGGCGTCCCCCCCTCCGCGACGCCTCTCTCTTAAGAGGTTTTCTCTGTTCTCTCGTTTCCCAGGTAAACGCACGCATGGGCCAAAACAAGGGAGGGGGCGGGGAGAAGTGGTTTTCTTCTTGAGGGCAATCTCACCATCATTTTTTTACCCCTTTAATTTTTTTTTAAAAATGACATCATCTACTGAACCTGCTATCCAGCAAGTTGTAGCCCTGAAACAGATGACGGCAGAAACAAATCTGTTCACCGCTTTGTGTTTCCTAAGCAAAGGTGCTTGAAATAACCGTCAAAGGCCCCAGTGGGTGAGATTTTCTCCCACCCATTGGTGAGAAAGCGTATTTTGTGACATGGCCAGAGCCTTGATGTCACAGTATTTCTACTGCCACTTTCACACATTGTCCCTGTATAAAATCTTTTAATGCAAGTCCTAAAACATTAGCTTGCCCCTTAAATTTTAAATGTAGGCTTTTTACAATGTAGGTTTTTTTTTTTTTTTACAGATCACAGGCAAAAAAAACCAACAGATGTTTATTGCTGTTTAGTTTCTGTGTGTTTTCAGGAGATCCTTTCTATTGCAAATTCCCACCTTAAATATTTGTACCTAACAATAGAAAAACCTACATTAAGGCTCCAGAGCGGGGTGAACTTGCTGGATGGGATCATGGGCGTCCCCTTTATTAATCTCCTCTATTCCCAGTCACCTTTTTAACCACTGTCTTGGTCAGATGTAACGCTCATATCCTTTTTCTTACATTCTATGGAAGAGCAGGCCGGTCTGACTCCAGATTTATGGTTAAAAGAAAAGAGAAGGAAAAAAAAAACATTTTGAGGAACCCTGCACTTGTTCTTTCCCTGAGATGCCGCGCACCTCTCCCTTCGTTTTTTGTTTTGCCTCGGGTTGACTGAATAATTCCACGTCCGTCTGAAAACATGCGGTGTCCATGGTAGAAGTACGCAGTGGCGGAAACACCGACAGTCAAGCACTGAATGCCGATCTTCTTTTTTTTTTTTACGACGCTCGTGGAAAGAACAAGGCGGCAATTGGAGCGATTCCCAAAATGTTCAGCCGCTTCTTTTTACACACATACACAACGTTTTCCCCTCCTTCTCCTCTTCCTCCTCCTCCTCCTCGTCCTCTTCCGCCTGAACTCTCTCTTCTCCACAAAACAAACAAACAAAAAAAATCCTCACCGGGCCCCGAGTCACTTCCGACCTCCCAACATCATTGTTCACCAAACACGACCTCGTCATCTCACCAACTCATCACTCAGTCAAGACGTGTGCTCGGAAGTGTGATGCGGCGGCGCTCACGCGTGCATCTGTGTACTTGTGTGTGTGTGTGTGTGTGTGTGTGTGTGTGTGTGTGTGTGTGTGTGTGTGTGTGTGTGTGTGTGTGTGTGTGTGTGTGTGTGTGTGTGTGTTTGTACTTGGCTTGGTTTTCCCGTCGTGCTCGTGCTCTTTCCGCTCTCGCCGCCACATCTTGCAGCATCGGTCCGCTTCCTTCATCTCGTCCGATCATCTCTGCACTCTTTACCCCCCCCCCCCGCCCCCCTCTGTTGTTCTCTGGGTTTTTTAAATGTTTCACTCGTTGTGTGCATGTGTGTGCGTGTGTGCGCTAGTGTTGTAGCACTCGAGACCGGTCTCAAGACCATTTTTTTAAGGGTCTCGGCCTTTGATCAAGACCAGTTGAGACTCGGCCAAAGCTGCAGTGACACGATAATAACAGAAAGGAATCTGGCTACTTCCTTGTTTTGCTTTGTTGGTGACACCCAGATTGACCCCTGACCCCCTTGTTTGTTTTTCAATTTTATGAAGCAAAGTTGTTGTTTTAAAAAAAAGAAATGGTTCAGAGAACAATTTTTTACGGAGAATTATTGAAAAATACCTTGCTGAAAGGAAATTCTGCTGTTCCATTTATGTAGAAGCAAACTTGAATTTGAAAAAAAAATGATATAGGTCATTTGTTCTGTTTTGTTTTGTTTTGTTATTTATTTATTTATTTTTTTAGTCTTGTCTCTGTCTCTGTCTCAATACTCTCTAGTCTTGATAATTGGTCTCGGTTGGCGCGGTCCTGACTACAACACTGGTGTGCGCGCGCGCGTGTGCGTGCCCTGGATTTTTTTCCCTTCTCTTCCACCGACTCACTCTTTTATTCCCTCCCTGCCTGAACGCCAGAGTTTCGTTCTCCGTCGCACGGGGGCAACCTCAACCGCTCGGCCTCCCTGAGCTGCACTGAGCGCGCTCCCGAGAGCGGCTCTGCCGGCGGCAGCGTCACCCAGATCCCCGGCACCCCCTTCCAGTACATACCGGACTTCTGCGTACGTGCGCTGTCGGACCTGCAGTTTGTCAAGGTAAACATACAAATACCGCAACGGAAAAAAAAAATATCCCGTTGTTCAAAGAGCTGACCGAGTGCCGCTAATATCTTATCAGGATAAAGTACATTCATTAATTGAGCTGTAGGTAAACAATGAAATCAACTTCATCAACTACATTTGTATGTCGTTCAAACTGACATAATTGCTAAGAATTTCCATTGATTTAAAGTTTCAGGCTATTGCAGCTATTTCAAATGTTTAAATTTAATGACACCAAGTTTCAAGTCTTTATTCACACTTCTGTGTTATTTACTTGACCTTTGATTTAATAAACAGAATACCCCATTTACAAAAGCAAAATTATGAGCTGCAAAGTTCTTTACACAGTCCTCATAAAACTACCCACACACTACTGGACATATATTAAGAGGCAATGCAGGCAAATGGAACTTTGATAATATGATGTATTTCTTCAAAATACTTTCTCAAATGACAGTGAAACATATCTGCCATAATTGACACGACCTTAAGATCTTTTTACTGTGCAAACGTTCTTTTCTCACAAGATGTTGCAGAACAAACTGGAGTGATTTTTTTTTTTGTGGCGTTCTCCTCCCTGCAGATCACTCGCGCTCACTACCAGAACGGCCTCCTGGCCTCCAAGCTGGACAGCATGCCGCAGTCTCCGGAGGGCAGCCACATGCGGCTGGACACGTCTGTCTCGCTGCCCCCCGTCACCCCGCCGGGCTTCCGGAACCCGCTGCCGCAGGCCACGCCCCCGCCCACTAACCACGCCCCCCTCCTGCAAGCACCCCTGCCCTCTGCCAGCGTGGCGGCGGCCTCGAACCCTCACACCTCCAAGTCCCAGCAGAGCCCCCCCTCGCCCGGGCCGGACAACGGGCCGGGGGAGAGCGCCGCCCTGCTGGGCGAGCAGCAGAACTGCGTGGCCCCGCACCGGCCCGGCGGCGGCAGCAGCGGCAGCAGCCAGCCGCAGCCACACCCACTGGTCCACACCATCAGCCACGCCCACACCGAAAGCACCATCTAGCCGGGCTCCCCGTGTGTGTGTGTGTGTGTGTGTTTGTGTGTGTGTGTGTGTGTGTGTGTGTGTGTGTGTGTGTGTGTGTGTGTGTGTGGAGGAGGGGGCACCACCTTTGCACTGACTCACATTACACACACACACCGTCACCACTTCTTCCTGTTTGCTTCCTCTGGGGGTTTTCCCCTCTCGGCAGTGATGCAGACGGCCAGCGATGACTTGCACGTCTGCGTTCTGCGTTTGGTTTTCTTCCCGAACAGAGAAGAAAAAACTCCTTCATCCTTCCCTGCATGCGGCCCTCCCACCTCCACCGCCCAACACGAGGCAGAAAATAACCACACCAAGGAGACGAGAGAACCGGGAGGGGGGGGGGGGAGGCGGACAGAGAGCCGGGAACTATTTGAAATTTAGATCACTGAGGTTTCAGTTCAGAGGATCCGTTCGCCCGCTCCAGAAAACGACTTGTGGGTTCAGCTCCTCTTCTCCTCGCTTCCGGCTTCACGGACACTTTTGGGGGTTTTCACTCGGCCAAGGTTTTGAGATCTCTGCCTTTGCCCCTGACCCCCCGCCCTCCCACAGTAAAATATTAACCCTACCTCCCTTTAAGAAGTAGTTTCCAAGTGTCTGTAGATCAGTTACAGAGCCCAGCGAGATCAGCGGCGGCCAACGCTGTCAAAGAATTTTGTCTTTTTTCTTTTTTTTTTTTTCTTTTACAAGTGCAGCATCCAAATCGTCGTCGTTAGATATGATTGAATACGGCACCATCGACGATGTTGACACCCACCGGTACCTGTGAAAAGACTGGAGCGACTAGTATTTTTAAATTTTTTGTTTGGAAGACAGTTCGGTTTGGTGTCGTTTGCGCTTCTGGGGGAAAGTAACAAGATCTAGCAGTCGTCACTGACAGAGTCCCTGGTAATGTCAGACGTCCGTAATGGTTAAATGTCCCATATTAGTCCCCATTTTCATGTCTTTATTTAAGATCCTAGACTCCCAGTGAAGCAGCACCCGTGGATTAATTAGAAAAGTGCTGGTTGGTCCCTTTGTTTGCTGCCTCCGGCTTAACTGGCCCCTCAGTTGGACGTTCAACATGTATCGAAAGGGGACAAAAACAAGGCAGAGGTATGAGTGATCACTTTGTGACATCACAAAGGGTTGATAAGTCTAGAAGTTGTCAAAAAGGGTCGCTGGAGTGAATTTGGCACAGGGCAGAGCCTGTCATTCTTTGGCTGGCCACCACATCGTGATCTTCTCCGTGATCATTCACCGACACCCGTGAAGCTTCGGCGTGGGTCACCTCAGCCACGTGCGCTTCGGGGGGGTCTGTTTTGTTTCAGTGTCGCTCCACCGAAACAAAACGGGCTTTCTTCTTCGCCAGACTTCCACGTATCTGTTTGATCAGGACATGAGGACATAGATGTGGCCTGTTCACTGTGGGGCTGACACAAACAGACGGCGAAACAACACCACAAACTGGGCGGCGTTGAGGGGGAGACGCCTGCAAACACCGAACAGAAGAAGCAAAACTAGCCTGGCAGGAATGAATACAAATGTTAGGGATGTATTCTTGTATTGTCGAGGGATACAAACGTAACATGTAATGACTGTTTTTATGTTTAAGAGGCAGAGATCTCAAAAATTCTGAGGACACCACTGAAACTGTTTCCACGGTTCATCGACGCAGGACACCGGCTGTGTTCCAAATCGCTGCTGTCGACCTGGGGAACGCTCTCCCAAAAATGCACACTGCTGTTTTGCACTAACTGGATGTTACAAGTGTTTTTGTTTTTTTTTGTTTTTTTTCCACCGTCTCTTCTTCTTCTTCTTCTTCTTCTTCTTCTTCTTCTTCTTCTTCTTCTTCTACCGCAACCTTTTTGAATTGCGAACAAGATGAGAGAGGATGCGAGGGCGGCGTGTTCAACTATATTTCATCACCACAACGTTAACCCCTCATTGTAAACGTGTGTCAGCTGGGAGTGACTTGGCTAGCTTGCGGATGCTAAAGATGGCTGGCACGCTAGCGCCAATCCCTTCCATTGCTAAGTTGACAGTCTGACGTTTATTCAGTGTGTGTCCATCGCTTCCGAGTGCGCAAATAGTGCGCCGCAATTTAGCACACTTGAAAGCGTTTTAGAAGGTATGTGATTTGTAACACCAATGGACTGGAAATTCTTTTATTCTCTCTGTTTTCTTTACTTGCGATGTCCAGATTAGTTTTGTATTGTCTGTCACACATGCGAGTTTAATTGTTTCCTCTTTGTTTTCTTCCAAAGAGTTCTTTCCAAAGATCATATTTGTAGCAGACAAGGCTTTGCTTTCTATTAGTTTCATTCTTTTAAGGTCTGGTTTTAGGAAAGCCAAAGCATGGTTTAGATCCGAGAGAACTGTTATTGCTAAAGGCTGTTGGTCAATGGATTCACCCGAGTGCTTCCCCTCAGCGAATCCTTCTACTCCACCAGCAGACGGGCCAGGCTGACTCGGCACACGTGTTGGCGTGACTTACTCAAGCCATAAGTCTGACCAGTTTTGCCCCACGGGGAGGCTATTTTCTCAGTTTTATTGTTGTTATTGACTTCGAGTCATCCGTAAGCTAAGCTTGATTTTGAAAAAAATAAAAATGATGACGACTTTTTAATCCATTAATTGGCAACAATGTCGCCGGCAAACTACCGGCCGCCATTCGAACTTCAAACTGAAATTGACCTTGCGCATGCAGGTCCTCGCGTGTGATTTTCTGCTCAGAAGGAGCTACTGTGTCGAGGACGGATGCAACTGTGGACGTCTTCATGGTCTACCTCTGTCCAAGAGAAATATCAAGATATTTATTCAAAGCTGTATTTATTTATCTATATTTGCCGGTCAAATTTGCTGTTTTATATTTGAGCGTTTGCTTTTTTTTTTTTTTTATTTATTATTTTCTCTGTTGTCTAAAGTGAAGGCTGCTCGTTTCACGGTACTTTACGCTGCACTCCAACTCAACTGCTCGCCGTCCTCGGCACGCGGAGAGGCCGCCGGGTCGCGGTTCCCTGTGATGTGCGAGTCTCTGCAATAAACACACGGTTGCACAGCGGAAAAACCTGATCGCGTCACGCTGGAAACTCAAGTCGAGCGGCCCGCTAATGATTACACAGCACTCCACACTGGACAAGGCCCTGCCGCAATGTGCATGCTGGTTCACCGTCACAGCAACAGGGACTCGAAGGGAATTGTGCTGCAGTTGCTCTTAACTGAATGTGTGTTTTTGTTTGGTTTGGTTTGGTTTGATTTTTCCTGCTGTGCAGCCAGTCAACATCAGTCCAAAAAAAACCTAACGCTGGTCACACACTGGACAAGGGAGACATCAAAGATAAGGACAGTATATGTTGATTTTTTTTTTTTAAATGGTATAATCCTTCAAATGCACACGGATCCACAGTGGTGACTCCATGGACGCGAGATCTCACCGATACTCAAACAAAATGACTTGAGTAAAGTCAGTGGGGGAGGGACCGATTGGATCCAGACGCACTGGATTCTCCACCGAGGCTCAGACAGACTCTCCTTTTGTCCTTCTCCTTTTTTTTTTTTTGTTTTTTTTTTGTCGCTGACACTGAGCCCTGTGCAAAGGAAGGATTTGGCGCAAAGAACACTGAAAACAACACACAGCACAACAACAACTCGAGGTCCATTTTATGGAAACGAAAAAAAAAAGAAAAGGGAAAACAAAAAACATTCCACTGCATGTGTCGACACTGTTTTCACTCGGGCGACGCCGGAACCCCTCGAAAATAAAAGTCCCGGTCTGTGTTCACTGCAGATGTACATACTGTGAGCTACAGGTTGAATGGACACGGCGCTCAGTGCGAGGTGTCAGACGGACTAGCGGGGCCGACGGGTCGCGACCCCGCCGGGCCGACGATAAAGAGATTAACGTGAAGACGACTGTAGCGGCTCACCCTTCACTCGCTGCGGTTGAGCTCGCACGTTTAAGCCGCCCGCATGTAACCACACCCCCGACCACCCCACCCCCACCCCACACCCTACTCCTCCTATGTATGCAGTAACACTGAAAACAGTTTTAAGTGACCATTGAGATGGACTGTTTTGTTGATGATAGTCATTTATTTGAATAGATGGGGGTAAAAAAAAAAAAAAATCCAAGATCTTTTTTCTTTTTTTTTGCAGGCACCGGCCTGCGAAGAGTCATGTAGCATAAGTCTGAAGAGGTCGATATTCCAAAGCATTTCTCTTTTTGTGGGACAAAGGTTGATGAGCAACCCGGCCTCGGAGAGGCGCATGCAGAGAGGGGTTTATTTTCTTACCTTAATGTCTCGATGACAATCTCAGTGTCAAAAGCTCGTCGCAAGACCTTCGTTTCTTAAGTTTGTATTACTGGCGCGTCGGTTTTTCTTCTTTTTTGTGTGTGTGCGTGTGTGTGTGCGTGCGCGCGCGTGCTTTACCAAAACCGATGCGGCAAACCTGGGGTCACGCAGTTGTTCCGGCATGGGGAACACCTACAGTACACCACACAAAAACAAATGCACAGAGACAGGAGGAATTAGTGAGATTAACAGGGGGACCAGCATCTTGTTTATACCTCTTGGTGCTTCTGTGAGCTCAATCTAGCTTCAACGAACCTCTGTGGAAAAAATGGAATCTGGTTTATTCAGCGTTATTGAACCAAAAAGAATGTAAAAAAAAAAAAAAAAGAGAGAAGATATTCAGACCCGACTGCTGGTTCTAAGGTTTAATGTAGCAACTGGTCCCATTCAGTAAAGCCACTGGTTGGCTGTGTGACCACCAGTCTATATGCCTGGACAAATAAAAATAACAACTGTTATTATTTTTGTTGTATTTAATTTATAGGTAAGAATGTATTTATTGTTTTATTGTTCTGTTTTTTTTTTTCTTTCCTTTTTGGTCAAATGCGTTTGCACCTGAGGGTGTAGCTCTGTAAAACGGGCTTCCGGCTGTGAGATGCAGCTTTCATTGGGTCGTGTGTACCCAGAGACACTGTGTTATTCAGTTCCCTGATTGCTGTTTGTGTTCTGAAACTGTATATATATATTCTGTACATGAAAGGCATTTATGTGATGCTGAAAGAGATGTAGATGAAGAAAAAAAAAGTCTATTTATTCATGAGAGATGAGAAGTGAGTTCTATTTGCATTGTTTTGCTAGGAAAGCATTAAATAGCAATAAACCTTGCACAGAGTTGACCTCAATTTACTCCTCACATTCTGTTGCTTTCTCCGCAGTAGAAATCTGACTGTGTGTCCTCAATTTTATGTTTAAAATTATTTAAAATTTTAATTCAATTGAAAAAAATATCTCAATGTGACCTCAAAACAATACGTTTATATGACAGAAGTATGCGATTTGGCACACACCTATTTCCTCTCTAATCCTCCTCTTTTATCTCCCCTTTGCCTCCTCTTTTTTTCCCCGTTCCCACGCTTCCGTCTCCCTTTTCAAGCCTTTTTCCTCATTAATTTTTTCGGCCCTTATCTTCGCCTCTCTCCTGCCGCTCAACGGTATTGAAATTCCTCGCGCACCGACTGCCCGTCCAATCTGCTAAGCTGTTTTTATTGTGCCGACCTTTTATGGGACAGCTGCGGGGGAGCGAGGCTTATCATCAACTCCCTCGTGTTGTTTTTGCTCCTGCGCTGGCATGATGGCTAGACCTGAATGAAGGTTAAATATTTTCTGGCTCAGGGACCTCCGGTCACTGAGGTATTCCACGCTGTGTATCATTCACTGGTGGATGTTTGAAATGTTTGAGGCTGCAGATATGCGGAGCAACAGAGACACAAAGGGCTCAGTGAGGAAAAAAGGCCCACAGTGTTTTGCTGCACTGACTGTTGTTCTGTGCGGATGCAGGTAGGTCACTTTATGTGGGCAGTAATCTACTGACCTGAAGGCTAAAAAGCTGCAATCAGAGTCAAAGTTCAGACATTTAGGGTTCCACTTTTTTAATGAAATGGTTGAACTACACTCTGAATATTCTGGGTACATACAGAGGATAGGAGACTCAAGTGTGTCAGTTTTTCATGAAGGCGTTAGCATGTTTTTATTTTTTATCCCTAAAACCTGGAGCAATTCAAGCTGTGGATTTGAAGCAGCTGGTGCACATGTTCTGCTAGCTCAGAATTTCTAAATTCATCCAGAAGGTCTCAGTTGATCGCTAATACCACCTGGGCCCTTTCTTCTAATCAGACTATATAAACCCTATCTGGCAGCTGATTGATTTACTTGCCCTTTTTTCCCCCTCAATTTCTTCTGATCACGTCACACACTTTATCCAGACACATGCATACACCCATGACATTACTGATAAACACTCACGTCTGCATTTGTTGTTTTTTGTTTGACTAAACAACACGTGACTGTGTCTCCTGCCCGCTTTGTCTCATGTCATAAGCTGGATCATGGCATAGCTAATTTTGAAAACTAAATTTACACTTACTTTTCATTGATTTTCTTATTTACTGTTTTGATGTGTCACGTTACATAACAGGTGCACTTCGGTGCAGCGTACTTGGCGAAAACGCTCGATAATGCTTTCACAATTGTGAGTATGTAGTACAGAAGGCGCCTGTGTGATTTTAGTACACAGCAAGTGTTTCAATTTGCATGAATTAGGCGGATAAATGACGCTGGTGAATGGCTTATTATGAAACGAACAAAGGTGGCGGCGGTGGTGGTGGAGGTTAGGGGGGTGTGATTCTCACGTTTCATTCGCTGTGAGCACAAGCCACACTCTTATTGGCTACTTCCGGGAGGGGGTGGGGCAGTGAAAAAAAACAAAACAAAACACCCCGAGCTCGTAGAACCAAAATGTACAGTCCGCGGGCACCGCGCCGCTTAATGTAGAGCCAAAATGGCTGCCACACAACTCCGGTTTCTGTGTACGTTTCTTGGCTGACTCGGCCCCCCCAGTGGGCGGGGCAGCTGCGGAGCTCGGGGGTCACATGATCCTCGAAAGAGCCAGCCTGACCAAATCCAATATGGTGGCCAGCTTGGCAGGTCTACGGTTCCTGTTGATGATATTGTTGTTCTGCGGGATCAGGTACGGCGCCTGCAGCGGCGAAGCTCCGCAGGTCCTGGGGCTGCGACCTGAAGACCCGGCGGGTCTGGTGCGCATCAAGGAGCGGACCATCTGGGCGCCGGAAGGAGCCACGTTCAAGCTCCGTCTCTTCGGGAGCGAGCTGAATGGGAGCTGGCCGTGGGTGTCGTTCGCAGGGGCGGCGAGCGCCGCCGCCGCGGCCGTCGGGGACGCGCCCGACCCGTGCGAGGAGGAGTCGAACCGGCACCGCTCGGCCTTCCAGGTGAGCGGCGAGTTCGTCAAGGATGAGGACCACAGCGGGCTGGTCACGGTGGAGGTGCGGCGGAGGAGTAACTCCGCCGGAGGAGCGGCGGCCGCCGGCGGGCAGACGTACCACCTGTGCGTGCTGCGCGGAGGGAGGTGGGCATCGGCCGTCCCGGACAGGCTGCGGGTGAACGCCGACAGGGGTCTCCCGGCGGACTACATCCCGCCGTGGGGCCTGGCCGTGCTGGTGGTGCTGCTGCTGGTGATGTGCGGGCTGCTGCGGACGGTGAACCTGAGCCTGCTGTGGCTGGACCCCGTGGAGCTCTATGTGATACACAGCTGCGGCTCGGAGGAGGAGAAACGCGCCGCCAAGCGCCTGGAGCCTGTCAGGAGGAGGGGGAACTTCCTGGTAAGTGACCGGACCCAGGGGACACCAACACGGTGCCCGCGGGCACCAAGTAGCCCCCGAAGGACCACATGAGTCGCCCGCAGGCCGGCTCTGAAAATAGCACAACTCTTGAACTGCAGCAAAAATTAACTATTCTTTTGTAATCACACATCAATGTATATAGATTCAATAATGAAAAATAAAATGATTCAAATATTGTATACATGAAGTTTAGGTGAACGATGATGAATAGAAATAAAGTGTTGCATATTTATTTATGTATTTAGTGAGTTAAAAGGGACAGCACATAATAATGAACATCAAATATGTCAGATTATAGCCATAGGCTAGTTTCCATCTGTAGTCCCTCGGCAGGTTGATGTTTACAGCAGACTAAACAAAACACAACAAAGTGAAAGCACAAATTTGGATTAAAGAGGGGGGAAAGGAAAGAAACATAAGACATTGCATTTTGACCTATTGTGGTCCACCTGAAAGGCACTTCACAGTCTCCTTTAGAGGTGGCTTGTGTATTTCACATTGTGGAAATATTAGTTATCAAATTGATAAACTCTACACTGATGGTGGTGAGAGACCCCTAATAAACCGTGCACGCAATTTTGAACATTCTAAAGTTTTCCAAAACTGAACAATATTGATACTCTCTGCATTCAACCTTGTTTAGTCATTGTTGCTAATTATTGTGAGAAATTAACGTGATCAGGGTCTTCACATAGATCTGTATCACTACTCATAATATATAACTAAAGGCATACTGAGAAAACTTGTTATTTCAGAAGAGTGTAGCAAACTGGTTGCCCTTCATAAGAGTCAGTAGCTCAAGTAGCTCTCAGGTTCAAAAAAGTTGGTCACCCCTGGGCCTTCTAGAAGCTGACATAGTTGCTCTGAATGAATCTCAATTTTTTGTTGTTGTTGTTGTTGTTGTTGCCATCTACCGCCCCCTCCAGACGTGTTCCCTGCTCTTCCTGTGCGTCCTGGGACACTCTGTGCTCGGGGTGCTGCTGTACCGGGCTCTGGGCTGCATCGTCTCGGCCGTCTTCACCAGCGGCTTCCTCATCTTCTTCCTGGCCGAGCTGGCGCCGCACATCCTCTGCTCCGGTTACGGCTTTCAGCTGGCGCCGGGTCTGACCTGGCTGGCCCAGGTTTGCATGGTGCTCACCTGCCCCTTATCCTGCCCGCTGGGGCTGATCCTGGACCTGGGGCTGAGGAGGGACATCAGCACCTGCGGCATCAGGGAGAGGGCCATGGAGATGGTCCGCACCAGCGTCAACGACCCTTACAGGTTGGTGGTGGTGGTGGTGGTGATGGAGGGTCACGCCCAGATGGATGATGCCTGAACGTGCGTCTCACCCTTGCCGCTCTCCTGCAGTGAGTTTGTGAAGGAGGAGTTCAGCCGCGGGATGCTGCGCAGCAAGACGGTGGAGGACATCCTGACCCCTCTGAAGGACTGCTTCATGCTGCCCAGCTCAGCCATGCTGGACTTCTCCACCATGTCCGAGATCATGCAGAGCGGATACACCAGGGTCCCCATCTACGAGGAGGAGAGGTGGGTTCCAGAAGGGACGGATTCGAGGAAAGCTCGTTCTCGTTTGTTGTTTTGATGAGAGAACATAAGGAATTGTTGGCTTACTCAATGACACGGGTGAAGTTTTTTTCTGCTTTTTGACCACATGTGTCCTCCTCCGTCCTCCTCCGTGCCCTCTTTATGAAAACACGTACAGGAAAATACTTGTTTGTTCATCTCTACAACAACTTGCCTTGTCAAGTTTGACATTTACCAGACAGAGCCCGCCTGCTTCTTCGCTCGTCTAATCCTGGACAATGATTAAATGGAAAAGGAAAACAGCAAAAAGTCTGCCGGTCATGTACAGACAATATGAAAACAATTGTCTTCCACATCAAATCAGACACCAGGAAGAAACAACTTGTGTTTGTTTTTGTTTTTTTAGCATTGACATTTTGCATTGTAGGTCACCCTAAAGTACGGAAGAGGATTAGGGCCACAAGAAGAGGAAAAAATTAAGATAGATTTTGTTTTTTCAAGTTTCCAATTCGAGAATAAATTTCGTGAACAAAATCGAAATTTTGCAATTAATTTCAACGTGAAGTAAATCAAAATGTTGAAAGGCTCTGCATGCAAGTCTAGTGGAGTGCTTCCGTTTTTGCCAGTTTCCTGATTACAGTGGGTGAACCTTGTGGGAGACACCTGTTTTCAGCAGTCTACTTTTAACTGTGGGTAACTGAGTTCATGCACCATCCATATCATAACCTCAGAATTTCCACTTTATTTGCATTGGCTTTATTCATGAAATTTCTACTTTGTTCACGAAATCTTATCTTTATTTTACATCGACTTTATTCACGAAATTTTATCTCTTTAAGTTGACTTTCCCCCCGAAATTTTTACTTTACTCATGAAAAACTGAAAACCCTAATCCTAATCCTTTTTTGTACTAATGTGATGAATTATTGAAGTAACAACTATTTTTTTTTTACTATTTTTTGGACATTTATTTTGAAAGAAATTTTTCAAAAATGAAAAAATATTTCAGAATCTGCTCAGTTTAAAGTTACTAATATACATATATTTATATACACTTAAAAAAAAAAACAACAGGTTTTCCCTGCAGAAATAAGAGGCTCAGTTTAATGTTTACAGTTGGGATCATTCCATTTCTTGGCACGGTGAAGAAACCCTGTCACTGTTTAAACTTCTTGGATCACTGCTGGTGTGCTGATGTTCGCTCGGTCACCAATAAACAAACTCCGGTGCACACGCGACTCACTGACACGCAGCCGCTTCTGGATGGGCTGATGCAGTTTCTCCTTCGATGCTGCTGTGCGTTTCTCACTGTGTGTGTTTGACCCTGCAGGTCCAACATCATTGAAATCCTCTACGTGAAGGACTTGGCTCTGGTGGATCCAGAGGACTGCACTCCCATGACCACCATCACCAAGTTTTACAATCACCCGCTGCACTTTGTCTTCAACGACACCAAACTGGACGCCATGCTGGAGGAGTTCAAGAAAGGTGCAAACAATTCCTCCGGATATTTACGTTTCCCACCTGAGCAATTTTAAAAACATCCACCGTGCAACCTGCATTCAATCTGAAACGTGCTCCAATTAAAGCAGATTGTTCCTGTCATAACTTTTATGACGGGAAGAGGCAATCGCCTGAAATGTAGCCAAGTGGCACTGAAGGCCAAAGCAGTTCCCACGTGCTGAAGTCTCATCTTCTTTTATTACCAAAGGGGGAACAAAATGATATTAAAACTCAAATTAGATTATTGGTTACATCCCGAACTAGCAGAGCGGTAAAGTGTTTGTGGAAGACTGCCTGTCTGTTGGGCCTGTTGGATGTGTCTTTTTTTTATTTTCATTTTTTATTTTTTAGGTCTTAAACAGTGGGCGAAAGTAGCTTTAATTTGGTTTCAATTTCTACCTGCATGTGACGATCCAGTCAAACTGCACTCAGTCAAGTTTTACCTCTTAGAAATTGCATGAGGCCACGCTAGCTACAGGTACTACCCGAAAAATTAGAATATCAAGTAAAAGTTTTATTTTGGCAATTTAACATAAAAGATGAAACCAACACATTTTATTGAGCCATTACACACAAATTGACATATCTCAAGCAGTTCCTTGTTGTAACTTTGCTGATTAAGATTTTCGGCTTATTAAAACCACAAACCCACAAACTCAGAAAATTATTATAAAATGTGAGGTTTTTTTTTAAGCTGCAAGACCTGATCAGCAAAATCCAGAGAAATAAAAACTTGAAATCTATTGATTTGCATATTATTTCTTTATATAATATGTGAAATTCACCTTTTAAGTTGAATTGCAGAAATACAAGAACCTTTTCAGGATATTCTAATTTTCTGGGTAGTACCTGTAGAGGCTAAGCTTGCATTAAAAAAAAACTGTGCCTTGTCAAAACATGCCCGTCCGACCTCCCCTCCAACCCTGTTGTCCGTCCGTCTGTCAGGCAACTCTCACATGGCCATCGTCCAGAAAGTGAACAACGAGGGCGAGGGAGACCCCTTCTACGAGGTGCTGGGCTTGGTGACCTTGGAGGACGTCATCGAGGAGATCATCAAGTCGGAGATCCTGGACGAGTCCGACGGCTACCGTACGTCCACCTGGTTCTTTGCCTTATTTGTCTGTCTATCGATCCATTTATTTATCCTCCCATCAAAAACCGTGCTCTCCCGCTCTCCGCCCGCAGTGGACAGGAAAGTGAAGCGCCCCCTCGCCCCGCTGGAGATCCCCCTGGAGCCTCGCAGCAGCCACGAGGAGTTCTCCCTCTTCAAACCTCCCGAAGGAGAACCCAAGATCCAGACGTCGCCGCAGCTCCTGCTGGCCACGCACCGCTTCCTGTCCAGAGGTTTGTGGGACAAAGCAACTGAACAGAGGGATGTCATTGACCTCGACTGTATCCTGCTTTTTATGTGTCACCGATTAAGATCATTTCCAGATTCAATAAATTAATTATGGTGTTCTACTCCCAACAATCAGCAGGGTTGGTTTTTGTCAGGAAAGCCCGAAGAGGCTGTTTTGATTCCGGATGCTGGCAGTGTTAAATTTGATTTAGTTTTAGTCATATTTTAATCATCTAAATTGTTTTAGTTTTAGTTGACGGAATGTCACAATCATTTCAGTTGACTAAAATTACAGTAGATTTAGTTTAGTACTGATATTTTCTCGCCACAGTTCAAATCTGACGTGGTTCACCTCTTCCTCCCTGACGTTGACATTTTGTCTCACACTGGTCCGGACCAGATAATCTGTGTGTACGTACTGCGTCACTTCCTGACCACGTTGCCACGATTGGTCGTCTTCCCAACTCCTCCCGCCACTTTCTAAGTCGTCATTTCCATCCACAGATGAAATGAACTCTGATTGGATCTCGTCTCTGGCAGACATTTTCCGTCTGGTTTTTAAAAATTTTCCTCAACAAAATGACCACTTGATGTTGATTCTCCGAGCTCTTATGATGAATGACGTGATGCCACACCCACATTTTTCAAAACAAAATGTCTGCTGAGGCGTTGCTACGATAATCAGCTTGACTTGCGGCGCAATGAGTTGAGCAAAATCACAACGGGCCAGTGCATGGTGATTTTAGGATTTCAATTTTGATGCCTGTCTGTACATCCCGAATTGTCATAACGACCGTCCAGCCAAACCTGCCGCAGGTTATTGCAGGTCACCGCTCCGCACACATCCCGGCACAGTTTGTGGCATCGCGTCACATCCCGTTGCCTTGACCTCTGACCCCACCTTCCACCCCCCCCTTACAGAAGTGGAGCACTTCAGCCCCAGCCGAGTGTCCGAGAAGGTCCTGTTCCACCTGCTGCGCCACCCCAGTGTCAACCAGGAAGTGCACTTTGACCCCAACAACCGTCTGAGCGCCGCTCACTATCTGTACACGCGCAACCACCCGGTGGACTACTTCATCCTGCTGCTGCAGGTGTGTGCGTGCGTGCGTGTGTGCATGTGTCCCATTCATAATAATGATCCCATTCATCAGAGAGTGAATTCAACATTTTAGTTTCTTCCCAGTTCGAAATGTCATTCATGTTTGGGTTCATATTGATTCATAAGAGTGTTATTACTGTCAACTGTGTGTTAACTTGGTCGTCATCTTAGTTTTGTATTATTGAAAAGTCACAAAGGCTGTGAGAAGGCAAGGGATCTAATTTCACTTTTCCCCCCCTTACGAATTCCAAATATTCAAATTGATCATGAGTCGCAGGGTAACTCATGAAATTTGTTGAAGCGAAATTTACATTCAAACCTGTTCCTCCTGCCTCTGTGGCCGCCGCAGGGCCGAGTGGAGGTGGAGATCGGCAAGGAGGGCCTGAAGTTCGAGAACGGAGCCTTCACCTACTACGGCGTCTCGGCTCTGACGCTGCCATCTTCAGGTGAGCTTCAGCACTGCAGGAAGGATTGTTTTCAATTATTGTCTAGATTTGTGTCTGGTCTTTGCGCCCGTTAGTTTCCATGTTGTAAGTTATTTGGCGCTGTCCAACATTGAAATGTCACTGACAGCTGCTTGCATTGAAATTCACATCCTGTAAGTATTAAATGGTTTATCATTCAATCACTCTTATTGTGGGACAGTAGCAGCTTCACTGTTACAGTTTTCTACAGCTGATTATCAAAAATTGTGAGTGTTTCCTTTTTAACGGTCAGGTATAATTGATTTTGAAATTAGAAGATCGTTTAAAGTTTTAAACAAATCAAAAATTTGGGTGCGGGTGAATAAAGAGCCCCGCAGCAGAGAGTTGGTGTGCGTAATATGTTTTCTTAGTCATGTGAGTGTTTGTGTGTTTCCAGTGCACCAGTCTCCGGTGGCCGGCCAGCGCCACTCGCCCAGAGACCTGTTTGACTCGGCCGAGGCCACCAGCCCGTCCAGCTACTGTCCCGACTACACCGTCCGAGCTCTCACAGACCTGCAGCTCATACGGGTGAGTGCCAGTGGATGAAACCTCAAACTGCTGTTCACTAGTTCACCTTTAACCCGTCTTTTACGCCGCTAGTTCGCCGATGCGTGTCCCCCGTTCTGCTCATGCTGAACGCTGTGTCGACCAGGGATGCAAATTATCCATTGATTCGTTAATCGTTAGTTGATTGACCTTAATCGATCGATCGATTAATTACTAATTGATGAGTGGCAATTTTTCCTGAGAACCTAAATTTCACAATGAAAAATGTGTAAGGAAGATATTATTTAACCCTTAAATAATGTTTAGGCTTCAATGTGACCCATTTTTTACATTAGAGAACAGTAAAAACACCCTAAACATTTCTCCTCTGACTTTAAGTTGACTTCTAATGTGTCACATTTCAATTTTCTTTTTTTTTTAAGTTGTTTTAAAGTTACTTGTTCTAGTTATATCATGACCATTACAGTATCTACAGGTAAAGTGCTCTTTCCTGCCACTACACTGTTATAATATTAAGTACCCGTGTAAAAAAAAAATTCAATTAATTGCGACTAATGTATTTTAATTGATTAAATTCTGAATCGACAATTAATCGCTAATCGATCATTTGTTAACATCCCGAGTGACGACCCATTGAAAAGTGTGTCTAGTTTGAAAATTCCGCTTCTGCAGATTTGAGATTTTTAATGACAATAATTGCGCTGATGACTGCCGTAAACTATTGTGCCATCAAATGCTTACGCTAACGCTTATGCTGTTATCCAGAACCAGGCACAACCTGCTGTGCCCGGTGCTTCTGCTCGTGTTTCATTGACGTGCTCTGCGGTCGGCAGGTGACACGTCTCCAGTACCTGAACGCCCTGATGGCGTCGCGGGTGGGCCAGAGTCCGGATCCCCCTGAGATCAAGATCCTACCCAACAGTCAGACCAAGCTGCTCAACGACAGAAACGCCACACAAGGTAGCCGAGCTCGCCACCCGCTCCCCTGTCCCCAGCGCTCTGCCGCCACCTGCTGACCGCTAGAGCTAACCAAAACTTCTTCTCAATCCCTTTGCACACGTCTCTATTGATTTCTTTGGTTGTTTTTTTTCTCCTTTAATTAGTACGTTAATTTTTTTTCCCTGTTTGTCTCTCGCTCCACTAAAATAATTTTCTCTTTCTCTTTCTCTTTCTTTTCCTCCTGCTTGCGTGCCTCCATGCCGCCCTCTCTCCTCTGGCCCCGTCCAGAGTTCCCCGTGAACTTTTCATTCTTTGACACCATTGAGAACTACTGTTAGTGTGTTTTTATGCATGAGGTAATTGAAAAGTTGCACACACTGCGCATTCTCGCACGCACGCACTCACACAGTGGTGTGTTTCTTCCATGGACCCGTTTTTTTTTTTTTCAAGCCGTCACCCTTTTCAAGCATCACTTCCTACCACTAGGGGGCCTTCACTTAGCGCCTCCTTTAACCTTTGTGTCTCTCTGTGTGTGTTTGTGAGGCTTGTGTGGCTCGTTGATGCCACTCTAGAAAAAAAAAAACAAAAAACAAAAAACAGGGCTCAGTGTCGCGTCATAACGCGAAACTATCACGTATTTACGTGATAAATTTCATGTTATAAGTTGAAACTATCACGTGATAGTTTCGCATTTTTACTTGACAATTATGACGAAATAACGTGATAGTTTCACGTTATAACGTGACACTGAGCCCTGTTTTTTTCCCCCTAGGATGACATCAATGCGCTTCCGTACTTGTGGTGTTTATTCCGTCTTATTATTTTTCTCTGACTTTGCCCGAAATTTTTCTTTCCTCTCCTTTTCTCTGCTGCCTGCTGAATCCTGCCGCCAGTCCCCGCTCACCTCATTCCAAACATATGCAACACTGCCCCCCAGTGGGAAGCTTGAAACACTCACAACGACAAGACGGCAAAAGTGACGCCGCGGACGCCAAAGAAGCCGCTTTTTTTCATGGGTCACTATAATTTTTCTCAGACGCGGCAGTGCAGCCTTTGCTGGATAAACAATCCCAAAACTCTACACGTTTTTTTTAAATCTCAAATTTTAGTTTTCAATGCCAAAAAAATATGTTTTTCAGGCTGCATGTTCGCATCATATGGTCCCTACAGAGACTTTATTTATCACTAGCTTGCATTTTCTTTTCTTTTTTATATATACAAAAAATATTTCATGCATTTGTCATTTTATGTTGTATTGGAGTTTTTTTTTCCAGGTGGTAAAACATTTTCTTCTAAATGTTTCACCATTTAAAATCGATGAGCTGCTGAAGATGGGGAAAAAGAACTCGTCTCCCCGTCTCTCTTGTACCGTCTTCCCGAACCGTCCCCACCACCACCACCACCCCCCGTCCCCCTCCCACACCCCACCTTTCCGCCCGCCGTCCGTCACTCACGCCCACTCTCCTCTCATTGGCCGGCTTCCGCAGGTGGCAGTAAAGCTGGGGAGAGCTCCACAGAAGAGGAGGCTCAGGGCTAGCGCGCTAGCGTCTTCCCGCTGTGACAGGGGGGAAAAAAAAAGCAAACACACAACAACGACACATGACGACGGCAAGACCTGCTCCAACCAAGTAGACATTTATTGATTTCATTTCATCCCGACGAATCATCTGTGGCCGGATCGCAGCTATTGGACGAGACTGGAGCTAAAGTGATGTTTGCCTCTTCCTGTCCATTCGCACTCCCCCCCCCCGCCCCTGCTGCCGCCACCCCCCCAAAAGCACTTCCCTTCCAAATTGTTATTATCGTGTGCTGTTTTATAAGCCTTGGGACTATGTGTGTAAATATATATTATAAATGAAGACTTTTATTTTTATTTTATTTTGGAGGTGCCGTCACCTCCAGGTTCAGCCTGTCGATCTGAACTCTGCATCGTCAGTCATTCCTCAGCGTCAGTCTGTCCGGGTGCCAAAGCTATGTGTCCGATTGTGCGTCTTTGTGCGTCTGTTTGTCCTGTTCACCGAAGGCATCCGTCCGTTGGAGACGTCCGTTGCTCATTAAATGCCCCCCCCACCCTCTTAAAAGCAGGTTGTCTGATGACTTTGTGGCAGAAGCGAGGAGGCACGACCGAGTCTTGTCAAACTTTTTAGCCGCTGATAAAAAAAAAGAAAGTCTCTTCATCTCTTTAGTTTAACTGCCCGTGGTTAGTTTGCACCTGCACAGTGACGGTGATCCGGAGAGAAACGGCCGCTGCTTCCATCCCCCCCAAAAAAGAAAAAGTAGGATGGCACGATTCGACACAAAGTCGGAATCGGCAGCATGGACGGTAGAGACAAACAATTGGTTGGAACCTCAATGTTGTTTTTCTACTAGTCACGAGTTCCAGCGTCGGCCTGTTGAAACTCCCGGTCTGAGCGGCGTTCCAGTGTTTTGTTTCCGGGTTTTTTTTTTTTTTTTTTTTCTTTTCTTTCTTCGTTAGTTTTAATTCTCAGAGCCAATAGATAACCAAATGATTTCTCTCCATCCGTTCTGGGTTTTGACGTTGAGAGGAGGCGAGCGGCTAGTCCTCCTCATTTTAATACATTTTGTAGAACAGTGAATGCTAAAGATGACGTCGTTACCTTCCAGGTTAAGTATTAAGCAACTAGATTTCATTGATTTTCCGAAACGTGTTATTTGAATGTATTTGATATCAGATCCAGCCTGTCATTTTTATCCGATATGCATCGCTGTAATTCAAATCAGGACTGTCTCTCTGCCGCGCCGACACACATTTTGATTAAGTTTGTGTGTGAAAATCAACCCGCTGTGTGTGTGTGTGTGTGTGTGTGTGTGTGTGTGTGTGTGTGTGTGTGTGTGTGTGTGTGTGTGTGTGTGTGTGTGTGTGTGTGTGTGTGTGTGTGTGTGTTTTTCAAGAGAAGGTGTTTTTGGACCAACCATTTCAAGCGTGCACAAGTGGCACCAGATATGAGTCCGACGGCCGGCCGTGACTTTGTTCCTCGTGAACGACGACGACGACGACGACGCCGTGTGTCGCTGCCACCCTTTGTGACATCACAGAGGGCTTAATTCCCCCGAAACTTTTTTTTTTCTTCCTCGTGACGCGCGCCCTCTTGCAAAAGCGGCCGCGAAGAAGCCCACGAGGATCTTTCCTCCGTTAGCATCCACGTTAGCCGGCCATTAGCCTCCCCCCCGCGTGTCTCCAAGTGTGTCCGCGGTGCGCGGTCTCCTCGTTGCGCTTGTGCGACCGCGCGGCAACAAACGTCGACACGCCGTCTCGCACCGATGCTGTATTGTTGACTGCTGTGGTTTCTTTTCTGAGAATGACGCTGTCGGTTTTCTTGGTAAAAAAAGAACAACAAAAACAAATCAAAGCCCCTGCCTCCTTTGATGTGTTGCCGTGGTCATTCCTCTCATCGGTGTTGATCTGAGGCAAATTCTCTTTGCGTTTCCATCGATACACACACACACACACACACACACACACACACACACATATATATATATATATAACAAAATCATAACAAAAATAACAAAATCCCCAAACATCTTCACTCAATGCCAGAAAAGTTCAGGAAGCAAGGTGATAAATCCACTCAGGGTCCATTCAGGTCACATTTGGAGAGTTTAGTTTTTCTTGTCATCAAAAAGCCAATTTCATGACTTCCTATTATAAAAAAAGAAAATATTTTTCTTCTTCACATCAGTTTCAAGGTTTTTAGCTCTGGATAAACGAGACAGACCAGAGACACCTCATGGTGACCAGACACAAAACCCGGACTGAGTTCCGTTCGCCATTCCTTCTCCTAAGCCGAGGGGACACAACCATGAGAGGAACGATCACGGCCTGAACACGCTCGCGTCTGGTGTTGACGCCGTCGTGCGACCATCCCGAACCAACAGTCGTTTTTCAGTCATCGTTTCTGTCTCCCGTCATTCCATTTTGCTGTTTGGTCACTCAGTGTTATCGCTCTTCAGCTCATTCCAAAAGGAAAACAAAGAAGCGTAAAAAAAAAATGGAAAAAAGAAAATTCCAAGTAAATATTTTTCAACAGTTTTGTTTTTTTGCTCTAATGGGTTTGTTTGTATTGTATGAGAGGACTGAATGTACCGAGATAATCATTGCTTTGATTGATGGGAACTGTGTATAAATACATGAGCGCTTTGATAGACGAGTGTTTGAAGGATGTAGTTTCTAGTCAATCTCAGATTTCAGGTACAACACTGTTACTAGTCGAGTTCAACTTAAACCTTTAATCGATTCCTCTTCCTGTCCAGGTTACATTTGTACAGACTTTGTTAATTTTATTCTTTCAGTATTGCCGCCAGTTTTTTTTGGGGTGCGTTGAGAATCCATTGCATTTAACACTTTCAATAATCCAGTTTCTTAGGAAATAAACTGAATCCTGTTCTAAGCGACTGCTTCTCTTCCTGTTCTCACACACACACACACACACACACACACACACACACACTGCACAGCCTTTTTTAAAGGTCCCATTTTACACCTATTGTCAGTGGAACGGCCTTGCGTCCATATTCATATGGAACAGAGTCCGTATGAGAAAATAAAAAATTCACGAAATTCCAGAATTAAGCCCTCTGTTTATAGCCTCCAGCAAATTGGAATTTTTTTTTTTTTTTTTTTGGAAAACATTTCCACTTTATCTGCGTTGATTTTATTCACGAAATTTCGTCTTTTTTACGTTGACCTTTTTCACAGAATTTTGACATTATTCACAAAGTTTCAACTTAAAACTCAAAATGAAAACCTAAATAAAAATCTCCTTCCTGTGATACTTTTTTCTCTTCTTGTGGCCCTCATCCTCTTTCGTACTAATGCATGCCTTTAGTGAGAAACCTAAATAAAAACTTGTTAAATAGTTTATTTCTATTTTTATAAGCAGGAATATGATTTTATTTCTTTATCACTGACCATCCTGAATTCAGCCTTTGGGGTGTGACCATTCAGGCTCTTTTCTGACCTTTAAGGAAGTCTCTCTCTCTCTCTCTCTCTCTCTCTCTCTCTCTCTCTCACTCTCTCTCATGCACATTTGGTAAACAACTATAGGGGACACAAGGGAAACGTGCTTTCTCGTGCAGTGGTTGTTGATTTTTTCTGACCAACAGAAGAGAAAGAAATATGATGTGAAAGTGTGACTCATAACCTCACCGACCTACAATCCACTTCCTTTTGTGTGAGCGAGGCCCAATGAGGACCGTAACGACTTCTGGTGTGAGTAATATGTATATATGAATATAAGACACGAACAAAGAGCAGCGCTGAAAAGTTTGTCTTTCACCTCTTTATTTGCTGTCTTTCGCGAGCGCACACTCGAACACTGTGGCTCACCACAGCTCAGCTCTGACACGCGGCTGACGAGACAGAAAGCCTTCCGGTTGCAGCAAACGGGCTACATTTTCAGAAACTACTCCCATTTATTAATCCCATTTTGCTGAGATGCAGTCCAAGTTTTGTCCTGACACCTTTGTAAGTTTCGATTCTCGTTTCATGGTCTCTGAATCGTGCAGCTCTTTCGGTATTTCTTTCGTTCGGGGTTTGTTTCATTAGTTGCATTTCTGTTTGACCAAAAGTGAAATCCCGTCTTTGAAACGTTTGTAGGTCTCCCTTGCAGAAAAGGTTAATGGACTACAGTGGTTTGCAGGAAATGTGCTGGAAATCCCACTGCACAAGAGGATGCGGGTTTGGTTAACTGCACCTGTTTTCTACTGAAAGCTCAAAGGAAGACTTGACTCGAGATGTACGGTTCATGCCGCTGTTGGAGCGAGTGCATCAATTTTGGAGGGCTAGAGCCAGACACAGAGAGTGCGAGTGACATCACTTTCTGCTTTACTCTGCAATTTTTTTCTTTCTCCCTGAAGTCTGAGCAGTCAAAGCTTAATCAGTGGTCGTGTGCGTGTGTACATCATGGTGACCTTAATAAGTCTGCTCTGCTTTTCACATGCAGAGGAAGTGGTAAGGAGGTGGAGGTAACTGCTGGACCCACTGCTTTTAAAAGGAACTCTCTCTCTCTGCGATGTGCAGTTGGAGCCGTCGACACGTGAACACATCAGTCGCTCGCTTCCCCTTCGCTTCCCGCCAATGTCAGCAGTTTGTGACTTTGAGTTATCTCAGGCTTTGGATGGGTGAGTTCCAAAAAGACTTCTCACGACGACACTTATGTCGGACAAATGAAAATATCATTATATGGAAAATTTTCCTTTCTTCTTTCAAATAAGTCTAGGAAAAAGCATCCAATTAAAAAAACTCATAGATCTTAGATAGGGGATGAATAGCGGATTGTTGCCCAGTAGCTTTGAACCGATTGCCTGCTAGAGCATAATGTGCTGAGTCTGCTGTTGGAACCTGTTTGCCGTTTCAGCCCACCTGAAGTGGATGAGCGGAGGCCTGAATCCAGCAGCGTCACCATGACGGTAAGATTGAAAAATTGGTCCCGTGATAGTTTTGCGTGGCGCACATAATCGGCCACATTCTGTATTTCACCACCTAAATTTCCCCGTCGTGGGACGAATAAAGGTTTATCTTATCTTATCTTATCTTAACAGCCTGGGACTTTGCATGTTTACACTCCCCTCCAAGTTTTCACTTCATTTTGCAGAGTCCATCAGAATCAAAAAGTGGTCGATTTTAGAATTGCCATGTCAGTCTCCGGACTTAATATATTTCACCTGCGAAAGAGGAAACTAAAGAGGAGGGGGGGAGGTGGGGGAACCACCCCGGCAAGCCACAGCTGAAGGAGACTGCTTTGCAAACTTAGAAAAGTATCACAGAAGAAGAAAATGAAGGTTTGGAGGATGCCCAGTGTATTTATTGCACGCAAACGAATTGATTGATTCTGTTTAATCCCATGAATTCTGTCTGGTCCAATACTTTTGCTCGCCTGAAAACGTGGTTGCCCGTAACAAAGAACGATATCAGATCCAGAAGAAAAAAACCTGGAAATCGTCTTTTGACGTCAATTCCATCCCCCATCCCATTCTTTTTTTTTTTTTTCTTCCTCCAGCCGCCTTCACCTCAACCGTCTCGGCAGCAGCAGAACGGGAACGTGCAGGGAGCTGAGGAGGAGACCTTCCATCTGGACCGAGGCCTGGACCTGGTGGTCTCCCGCAGCAGGACGGGCCTGAAGCGAGTGGCCAACCTGGTGCTGGCCGCCAACAGGATGGAGAAGCTCAGCGAGCTCTGCAGCGACGCTCAGCTCTGCGACGCCATCATGGACGACGTGGTGCAGGGTGGGCAACGAGGGGTCACGCCCAACAGGACAACCACCTCCACGGGTTCGAGCTCACGCCTGTCCCAATTTTTTTTAATTTTTTTTTGTCCTACCCGCAGAAACTGTTGTCAATGGTAGAGGCCACGCCACCGCCACCACAGCAGCGCCGGCGAAACGCGTATATGTTCGGATGCGTAGTGGGGAATGCTGCCATCTGCTGGACCACGCGCAAAAAGCGGTGGTGAAGGCCTCGGCGAGGATGGCCCTCCAGGCCATCACTCTGACGGGAGGCCACGGCGAGCGCAGAGGTGAGGGCGCCGCGTCTGAATGACAAACGACATGACAAGACGTGTGAGTGTGTGTTTCAGGGCCAACGGGGCCAAATTTTGACCAGCCACGAGGATGCTTTCCACCTATCAGTCGTCCTCCAAAATAAAAGCAGCTTTTTGCAGATGAGGCAGATCAGACTGTTCATCCCAGATGCCGCAGCAGCAGCAGAACAGATTACAGGGTGGGCATGCAGCAGGAAACACACTTGGGGAATTTAAAGGAAAGTAAATCGAAAAAGGAATGCATTTTCTCTTTTCCTCCCACAATCCTTTGCAGCGGCCTTTATTGAACCAGAGCATCATCAACATTGGAGCCAAAAAAAAAAAATACATCAATTTTTGAAGGGAGAGCTGACAAAGACAGTGGCATGAAATAAAAAGACAATTACAAACGCTGTTAAATAACATTTGCAAAGATCACATAAAATAATAAACCTGTAATATCACAATTTCAGGATCTGCAGCAGACAGAAACACAGACAATTTGAAAGGCTTTCTCAAAGTCACTCACACACGCTGATCAAGTAGGAAACGAATAAACAATAGACTGGCAAACTGTAGATGAGGGTCTTTAAACTGGTTTCATTGAGCAGCTTCGAGTGCAATTTTAACAGCAGCACGCTGACGCTGAATTTCATGTTGAGCTCAATTTGATTTTCAACTCATACATTAGCAAAAACATATCTCAGGAGGTGTTTCATGTTCTCACGTTGTCGACCTCTTTTCGTCGAGTCTTTAACCCAAGCTCGCTGTTCTCTCCCCACCCCGACCACCAGTCATTTTCAAAATGGCCAAGTACACCTGCGGCCCCGATGCCGATGGTCAGACCGTCGCTCTGTCCATCAGCAACAGCAGCCTCCACATTTCCTGCTCCATGATTGGTGACACCCCTGCTCTGAGCCTGGAGGTAAACAGTTCAATATCGTCATTCCCACTGGATGCAAAGCAGAGAGGGAGAGTGGATTTAGCGAGCTGGCCCTTCATCCATTTTATTACATTTGTTAGCTTGTTTTATTTTAATATCCAACCTTTCTTTGTGCTAACTATTCTGTGTATCACTCTGTGCACTGACAACCAAACTTTCTTTCCATAGGATCATTAGTTTAATTTAGCTTAGCCCAGCTTTTTGTTGTTGTTGTTGTTGTTGTTGTTGTCTTTAGCTTATCAAAATTGTAAATTGTCAACTTTTTGTCCGTTAATTCAAGTTTTCCCACAAATTTTTTTAAAATTTCTTGTTTGTCTCTCACTTGCCCTGACAAACATCTTCCCCCTGTAGCCTAAAGTTATAGTGATAAGCACTGATAGAAAGTGGATGGATTCATTTGTATTGTTCTTACATGTGTCGTTGTATTTTATGTACTTTATTCCCACAAACTATGCTGTATTTTGCTCCGACAAAATTTTCCTCAAACAGGCATTAATACATTGTTGAATAGTTTGTTTAAATTAGCTTAGCTAAGCACGGCTTTTTTCTCATTTGCTTGACTTAGCTTAGTTAATGTAAATTGCAAATCCTCTGCGTTTGTCCCCTCAATTCAATTATTTCACAACTTTCTTGTTTAGTTTCCCGCTTTTCCTCACTGTAGCCCAAAGTTAGAATGATAAGCTGTGGTCGAAAGTGGATGGATGGATTTCTTCCACCCTCTGCATAACTTTGATCTCGTCCGCTTTGCGACAGGAATGCAACGAGGATTTGCGAATGATCGGGGCCGATGAGAACAAGAAGCGTTTCCTCTTCATAAAGACAACCTGCGGAATCTCCTTGACCAAATTTGAGTCGGTGAAGTGCCGCAGCTGGTTCATCAGCACTTCCTCTGACAATGATAACGAGCCTGTGGAGATGTGTAAAGTAGATGCTGTGAGGAGATGCTGCAACTTTAATATGGCCTGAGATGTGCTGCCGAGTGTACTTTTTCTTTATTCCTATCAAGATATTGCTGATTAGAGTTCACTTTTTATCTTACATCTATAAGTAACTATTTCTGTAATTATTATTTTTGTTCGTTATAACTTGGCAATCGCTAAAGCAAAACTCGATGAAAAAAAGCGTTGTTTTCTTATTTTTTAAAAACAAAACAAAAAAAAAACATTTCCGCTATCTCACCTCTAGAGGGAGCAGTCGCATGCAGGTTTGGTATTCATCAATGTGAGGCTCTTCAGATGTAAGTGGAACAGCAGCAGTCCAAGTAACCTACATTTAACTATTTGATTTCACTCTTGGACAGATTATAACTGTATTGTAGATTCAAAACAAATCAAGTCGTGATTGGATAAGCAGACTTTTTTTTCCTTTTTCCCTTTCCATTATTGTATCACCACTGCGTTTTCTTTTTGTATTTCTTTTGTGTTTAAATCTTGACGCCTTCTACAAGGCAAACAATGTTTCTCTTCCTTTTTTTGGTTTCATCCTAAGTCGCGTATCTATAAATTATTTTAGAGTCTGTGTTTAGATAGGGTTTTAATTAATTGCTTTTTGATAAATTACCAATCCATTAATTCCATTATTTGTCTTTAAAAGAGATGCTTAAACTCTCTTATAACCATTTATCTTCCACTGTCCTCAGGTCAGCATTTTCCACATATAATAGCAGTCATTTTACATCGCAGTACAGCATGTTAGAATATGCAGTATACAAAATACAATAGAAAAATAATGTTATATGTTAATTAAACTGCCAAAATTATTGAATTAAAAAAAAAAGAAATGCAAAATATTTCATCTCCAGTTTATCTGAACCACAACATTCTTTAACCCCTTTGACTCACTGGTCATCACGAGCGCCTACCCACGGATCACATTTTCATTCCAAACTCCCAACGGTGTCCTCTCGTCAAGTGTTATTCCCAGCGTTTGAATCAGACCACAATGACCATCGCCTCGCCCCATTCCCGGGTTTGACATGCCAAACGAGAGTCCTTGTCTCGCCGCGCTGTGTGAAGATTTTGAGTGCAATTCACAATAAAACCACAAAGACTACTCACTCACTCGCTCACTCACACCTCATACATGGAAGTTACAAACCCTGAACCACACGTCTGCTGCAGCCATGTGAACAATTTTACATTTGGCCAACTCAATTTCATGTTTTAACATTTGAAAAAAGAAAATCTCAATTATTATTTGAGAAAAAAAAAGCGTATTTTAACCCTGTGTTTACAGCCAGAAGCAGAAACACTCCACAAGCACAAATTATGCTTCCTGCTAAAGCTGAGGCCTCGCAATGTAAAACAACACCTTGGCTGAGGGTGTTTTCACAGAGCTGTCAGTGTCCCGTGTGACATCACAAAGGGCTGATCACTAGAACTTCCTGTTTGAGAGAACATTTCCTGAAATGTGAGCCAAATCAAGTGTGTGGGGGGGGGATTTTCTCATTCCCGGGGGCGTCACTGCTGGAATAGACCCACATGCTGCTTCTGGTAAACGCCAGAGAATTTTGCATAATCTGGGATGTTTGTTTTTACTCCACAATGTAACACGACTTTTCCTTCCGGGAACGTAAGTGTGACGCTTCAGTGCTCTGAGGTTGGCAAAAACAAAAAAGAATTAGCCGTAGCTTTAGTTTTTTGTTGTTGTTGTTGTTGTTGTTTTGCTTTTAAAGTTGCTTCGTAGGGGCTTTGGATTTGAGGCGATTGTCTAAAACGATAGTGGAATGGAGGATTTCAATGCATTGGCTGTTATTATGATAAACTCTTCCGCTCATATTGCAAGTAGAAGGTTGTTTTTTTTTTTTCCCTCTGCGAGACCCAGGCAGCACCGATTTCCACATCTTTCAGCCTCAGCGCTGAGCTACAGCAGCCGACTGCTGCATCATTTCCCACGGTGTCTGCGTCTCACTTCCCCGTGATTCACTGCTGAATATCAAATGTCGATATGTTTTTCTCCCCCTCCCCACACACACACACACACACACACACACCCGTGCAGTTCACAATTAGCTGGGCCAATCAGAGATAGTTTCGTGGGAAGTCGACGTCCCCTTATTGGTACGGACGCCGAGGGTTTGCATGGTGACACTTTCGCTCTTTTCCTGACTGATTACAGCTGCGCGGCGGCTGCTGAGCGCCTGCTTCCCTGGCTCTGGAGCCCTCCGCAGTGCAGAGAGCAGCTTGTGCGTGTGGCAAATTCAACTTTTTTAATGAGGCCGACGCTGCTGCAGAGGTCAAGTGCTCGAGAGGAGATGCGTTCATCTATATTTCTGCATATTCATCTATTTCCTTAAGCTCACATATTGAGTGGAGACCCCGTCAAAGCTTTATTTTCACTAATAAATGGCAATGTATATATTTTTTTTCAAACATTGAACTGCAAATCCAGTTGGTCTTGCAGTGGCTCACATTGAGCCACTGCATTTCTAGTGATTTCTTGAGATGCCTGAAGAGTCACATGTTGGTGTGTGTGAGCAGAGGCGGCGAGCGTTTCGACGTATACGCGAGCGTGCGCGCACGTCACATGCTCCACCTCGTTTCTTTTGAGAAAAATAAGCTGATCAAGTTCGAAAGCAGCGGTAAAACGGGACGGAAAAAACACATAAAATAAAGCACCTCCGCGATGCTGTCACATTAAACTTGCACACACACGTGCAGGGGTGCTTGACCACTCACTGAACCTATTGTGTGCGTGTGGACTTATCTTTGTGTGTGTGTGTGTGTCTCCCTCTGCCGTGCACATTCCCGGCACATGGCAACAGAAGCTAAATATAGCCCCAGCAGCCCGGCTTCACAGCAGGATCATGCTTCCTATTGCTAACGCAGGATCCTTCCCCAGTCGGTGTCCCTGCTCCTCGGCTTCCCAATATGCACCGACCGCTCTGATTCGTCTCTTTTTCCTTTTTTTTTGTTGACATTTTTATTTTCATTTTTCTTTCTGTCTTTTTTTTCTTCTTCACAGCGCGACCCCTGCTCTTCAAACCTTCCCTCCAATATGTGTTGCCGTCCCCCAAACACGGCCGTCCTGCACCTCTTTTCTCCTCTCACACACACACACGTGGCTCTCGCGACCTGATTACTCTTGTTAATACAATCGCGAGGCCACGTCAACTCGGAGCGTCGGCGAGTAGTAGGAAATGTGAGGATGTTTCTGGCTCACAAATGGATTACAAAAAATCGTCAACATGTATTGATTCAATATTGAAATACGCATCAAGGAGCTGCTCCATGTTTTGTGCGTGTGAAACTTGTGCAGTCTGTGAGCACATTTGAGTGAAGGATCTCAGTAGTTAGCCGGGTAAGACACTGAGGGATTTTGTCGGTGATAAATGAATAAGTAAAAAAAAAAATGAAATGACGAAAACGCTTGTTTGTGAATTTAGCACCGACTCAGCCGAGATGACCAGTCGTTCCCACTGAGGCCAGTAGGGGGCCTCGATCTGTTGCCAGCCTATAGCAGGAAAGATTTTGATTTGTCTGATTGGATTGTATTCGACAAACAGACAGGTCAAGTCACCTTCCTAGTTTTTTTTTTTTTGTGTGTGTGTCATGGGCCTCAACCTCTGAACTCTTACGATCTCTGGATGGATTCTCAACATAATTCCAGAGACTTTGGATGCTTCGGCCTGGGCCTGGTCGTCTGGGCAATCTCACTGAAACGGTACCGTTATAAAACAAACTAAATGAGCACTGATGAAAACAATATTCCACTTAAGAATTCTGGTCCCGTTTATTTTTTAACGTTGGGTCTTGGAGCTTGGCGGCGATATATATTGAAGGAGGTAACCGGGGTCGCGTCTGAGTGACCGCGGCAGGGCAGCATGCAGTTATAATCCCACCTCGATTTGGCACAGCGCCGCGTGAGATATTGCATTGCTCGCAGGCTGCAGCGGGTCCCGCTGCTCGCTCACATGTGCGTGCTTGCACACATCAGCGCCACGCCGCCCTCCCCCCCCCCCTGAGGTTAGAGGGGGACGGGAGCGGACGGTGGGAGGTCACTGTGGACAGTGGGGGCCCTCCCACTCGGACACGAACGCCGCCGGAGCGTGCACAAAGATTTTGGCAGGGTAATAATGAGCCTGTTGTGGATTTGTGGCTCGGCTGGGAGGGAGGAGAACGAAAGATAATTATTGGCCGGAGCCTAAATAAAGTGGCGGCGTTCGAGGGCCCTTAAAATGCGGTGGAGACGTGTGAAGTTGTGAATACTTTCGATCATTTAGGTGTATTTAAGGGTAGTGGTGTGTTTTAACACACAGCAATTGGGTGGATTGTAGTCGTGACAATCCAGCAGGGAGAATTTACTTTAACCGTCTAAATCTGCATTATTCTTTTCCAAAAAAAAAAAAAAAGGCAAATCAATTCCAAAGGCCAGGCAGCCACACCGAAATGTGCGCATTTTGCTAACAAATGTGTTTTGGAACGGTGTGAGCATCAGCGGCAGCGGCCCAACACAAATGAATGTTAATGCACGCGCGTGTTAAAAATAGACTTGAATTGTTTGAATTATTGAATAAAAACCACGCTTGCGTAACGCAGACCGATAACGCGGAAAAGTGGGGTGCCCGCCGCGCTCCTCGGCAGCCGCGCTGCTCTCCGTGCGGTGCATGTAAGGTGGATGTCACCGGGGGAATTTGGAGGCTTTCTAATGTGCAACCCGCTGAAGAACATGCACATCTTGCCTTTGCATGGGCTCAGTTTTCTCCTACATAACTCCAGTGGAGCAGAATAGATTAGTCCCCTTCTCTTTCTCCAGTCGCCTTTTGCCACACTTATCTTGCTATATGTAAAATGTATAAAGTATGCAACCTACAAAACACATATACGCCTACGTCTGCGGACACTTTGGCAGAAGGAGGAAGAAAAGCAAAAAAAATGACTCAATAGCGACAACAACGGTGCAGCAAGAGGGCTGACAGTGAAAGATGCCATCTGATGATTCAGTGTTGTGGGAGAGTAGATGTACCGTACATTCATCTGGACGCATTCCTAAAGTCCTCGGAAACAAAGTCGGAAACCAGCGTCAGCCGTTTATCGAGGCCGTCTCTCACCGAACGAAGCATCAACACCGTCGTCCCATGCGAAACACAACTTCTTTTTTTTTTAAACTGAAAAAGTTTTCTATGCACACAGTTACTATAAAGCAGAAGATCTTCACCTTTAAAGGATTTTTCCAGAAGCTCAAGTTTCTACATGAAAGGCCAAACTGTATCACTATACAGAAAAAAAAAAAGATTCTTTGTAAATGTTTAAACAGGGAATAGTAGCTGAGACTTGGGTTCCCCCACCCCGTCTCTGTTATTTCAGTGCAAGATGATGCAGGTTAGCTGACAATGAGGCTCAGTCTCGAATCCTAACATTTGCTAGCTGGCAGCTGACAAAAAGTACAGTCAAGGCTGCTGGAGGTGTCGTTTGTTTGCCGAGCTTTTAGTCCTCAGACCGCTTCTATTCATCTATTTCATCAATTTATCTTCAAAGTATTTTGTTTAAAGATAAGAGTGTCACAAAGGTGGCTCTGATGCAACCTGGGGAGGAATGTGAAAGGGCGAGTCCAGTTTCACGGCGATCCATCAAAATCGTTTTGGAATTTAATCCCGCGGAACAAAGAGATGAACCTCTGACCGCAGGACGCAGGATTGTGACTAATTTAGCTGGATTTCCTTACTGGAAACGTTACAGATACGATAATAATGATCTAGCGGGTGAAAAAAATATCATATTTTTGTGGTTACGTCCGTTCCCCCCACAAAAATCCCCTGCAAAGGAAGGAATGCCTCGTCATTTGTCCTCTCACGGAGCTCGCGACGAAAAGAATTCCCATCCAGTCGACGTGGCGTCACTCGTGGCAGAGGCCAGCTTGGATTGGCTGAGGGTTTTTTTTTCTTCTTTTCTTTGCAGCGCACGCACGCTGTCCCGCGCTCGGCGAACTCTGCGAGAGCTGGCGCGTGGCCCCCGCGATATGACATCACACGGCGTAGCTCCGTTAAAATATGCAGGGACACCGAAGAGCACGAGACCCCCAGACTCCGCTCGAATCTCCCAAATGTCCCCAAACAAATTTGCCCTTTGTCGACCGCAAGCAAAGTGCAACACTTACTGTAATGTTGAGAAGACAGAGAAGATCATCATCAGCGCGAGAAACGCAGAGAGCGCAATGTCCGTGTTGAGACCCCCGTTTGTACCCCGGCACTTCAAGTTGGCCTCGCTTTAACGCAGTGCGACCGAAGCTTGTTTTTTGACCCGCAAGGCAGAATTGAGGCGTGAAGGGTGGGAGGGGGGGGGTTAGTCACAGCTCCGGACACACTTGATGCACATATTTTTAGATTCGGGCTCATGCTTGCCCGAGGAGATCATCATCTCCGGTGTTATTACAGCCTCGACTGAAAGACGTCTCTCATAGCCCGGAAACTCGTCCGGCGATCAGCAGGTCTGTCGAAACTCCGTTGCTGCGGTTGTAAGTTGTTACGATAAGTCGGCTAAACGCATGACGGGTGTGTGTGTGTGTGTGTGTGTGTGTGTGGTGGTGAAAATGGAAAGGCCTCCATTCCAGATCGAGGAAGGGGATTTTTTTCTCGGAGGTCATTCGGAAAGATGCATTTTGTTACAATGCGTTGGAAACGCTTGGAATTGTAATTCTGCTGGTGAAGCAGTTTGTAGCGTTTTCTGTGGCATTCTACTGCATATATAAGATTAACTGAGAATTTTGCTAGTGCAGCGGTTAGCGTCGTTAGCAGTCCAGCACAAGATAGAGGGCAGTAGTGGGCTGGAAAAAAACAGCTTAGCTTAACTTAATTTAACTTAACGGCTAGAAAAAGAAAAGACGGACGATTGGTTGGGTCAATCCTGACTCCTGAGTCATTTTCATCCACTTTTGCTTTACGCTTAACAAGAACTCTCAATTCACATCTGCACTAAGTTCTTCTACGGCGTTTGAGTGTTTCTGCGTTGTCGCGGGACAGAGATGTGTTCAGAAACGGACGCCACTTTGTGCAACGAGAGAGAAAAATAATCTCTTTTAAAATATATTGCGTGGTATAGTAGAGGAGGCTGTAAACAGAGGGCTAAATGGGCAGTTTTCTGGAGACCTGTACAGTTTCCTTTTTGAGACTTAGCCATGCGATGCTGGAGTGAAAAATGAAGAAAGTTTATAATAATAATAATGATGACGCTGTAGGGGGCAGCAGAAGCAGCAAAGCTGAACTAACGAGCGTAGCTGACGCGCCAAGCTCCCTCCCACCGCGCTTACACGCAGTGCCGAAGACACACGATGCCGCCGGCTCCTGCCAACAAGACCTCTCTCTGTGTGCTACCTGCCCGCGCCGCAGCAGCAGTAGCAGCATGTGTCTCTCTCTCGATGGGGACAGTCTTGTGCGTGCCACATGTGAGCCCGTGGCTCCTCACAATCGCACTGTTGTTGCGAGCGGGTTCCCCCGAGCGATGGAAGCGAGAACGCAGCTGACTCCTTGACCAGGAATGTCAAGTCTGCCGAGGCCTCCCACATTAAAATAGCCGGCGTGCCCTGTCAGCACTCTTGTGGCGGAGCGCGCCCGGGGCGCCCGGCAGCTGCCGGCGCTCGCTGAGGGGGTTGAAGTGAGGAAGGAGAAGGAGATCGCCGACCCTTCCGAAGCACATAAGGGGACGAGGCCGGTACTGACGGGAGGCGGTGGGGGGGGTGGAGGGGGGGTACGAGCGTTACTTCGAACGTTTTTTGATTGGCTTGGGATTCATGCGCAGGCTCATGTGCACTGCTGTGAATTACGGAGGCAGCTGCAGCGCTTCAGTGTGTGTCTGCGTGTGTGTGAGCGCACGGCAACTGCAAAAGCACGTGCGCCTCACACATTTTTAGAGAGCGCTCCCACTGTCCACTGCGGAACACACCGCGGAAGCCACAATCGAAGGTCCCACACAATGTGCAAAAAAAATAATTAAAAAATCCTTTCTTTAACAAGAACGCGTTTGTGCCCTTCCACCCTTTGTGATGTCCCAGAGGGATTCGTCACTGCTTTGTTTTCATCTCTGGGCCGCCGTCAGTTATTTCTGCAATACTTCAGTGTCTCGCTTTGCCCTCCGTTTTACCCAGAGATCTTTTGCCAAGTAGCCTTCGATCGGTGGTGGAACCCCCGACTCCCCTCGGACACTGTGTGCACGACACTGAAGGTTTTCCACTCCTCTTTTATGTTCCTTCTATCCAATGTTTTTGTCCTCTTTCAGACACACGTGGAAGCTTCAACAAAGAATCAGCGAAGACTAACTCTGGGTGTTTGTGCTGGTTTTGAGATATTTGGATAGTTAACGATGTCAATGAAGGCCTTTGCTGTGTAAAACTCAAACTCACTGGCTGGTTTTACGATGAGTATTCCACGGTGGCATATTTGGAGAGAAAAAATAGAGATTCTATTGTGAACAACTTAACGCGTTAACACTGAATGACGTCTCATTCCTGCTTCAGGGTGAGCTGGAATTTTGACGACGTTAAAAGACACAAAGATGACCATTCTTGATCCCGGCAGCTACTATGGAGTCTTCTTATTAAAGCGTGATAATTCCATTTCTTTCAACAGTGTTTTCGGTGGCCTTCTCCAGCAGCGCTGTGAAGTGCCTTTCTCAGGGAGTTTTTTTCAGCCCATGTTGGACGTTCCCACCAATAGCAGTAGTGGCTGAAGTGCCAGAGGGCCCGCTTGTGGTGTTTTGACCCTGTTTTTGGTATCTTTAAAGCCTCACACTTGGACCATTCTAGTGACAGCTCAATAATCCTGGTTTGGAATTAATATCGCAGGATTTCCCAGTGGGGATTTCTCTTCTCGCTCACGCAACTAAAAACAAAAACGTGAGAGCTGTTTGGAAAGAAGAAAAAAAAGCTGCCAAGCATGCACTAATCAGAAGGGAATTAAAAAAAAAACCATTATGAACCAGCATTTGCCAGTAGCTATGAATTTGCCTTAAAGGCCCAGTGCGTGAGATTTAGTTGCATCTATGGTAAACATATTGCTAACAGTGTTAATCCACTTTCACATGTCCCACTTAATCTCACATCTCGCTTATGCCAGCTGTCAAGTGACCCCGAGATACACAGTGGTGCAATACTGCAGTAAACCTCCTCTTTATGAAAGTGTAAATGGCGACAAACTATTTTTAAGTTTGACTAAAAATTGAAAATGCTAAAAAGTTACTGGAAACTAAATGTATTTTGGGGCTTTGTCGGCAAAATGAGCGAGATGAAGCGTAAACGTTGCATCTTCCATGATCCCGTGTGGATAAAAAAAATAAAATAAAAAATCATATTGCAGAATGAATAGATTCTCTTTATGAAAACACGTTTTAAAGTATACAGTCACAACAAGGTTATTGCATTTTAAGCTGTTTTTAATTAAAGAAGTGTTATACTTTCTCTCTAGGAAAACCAAAATGAAAACATCATCTGGAGGTTTTTGAGTCACAACTTTTGTTTTTAAGAAAGTAATCTTTTTTTTTGTTTGTTTAATTCTTAGTCTTGAAACTCTTTTACATAATACATATTCCTTTATAAGTATTTCAAAATATGTTTTGCTGGTTTGTTCAGTAATATCTTTCCTATAAGTAGAATCTCATTTCAATATAGTTCTCTTTTGAGAAAAGAAAAAAAAAGAAAAGAAACATCCATCACTGTTTGTTTCTGTCCAGGGTCTTCGCGTGTCGGACAATGTTGTTGAAAGCGGTCCGTCGTCCGCCTCTTGTCCGCGACCAGAGAGGCTGATGGGAAAGACCTCATCCCGGACGCTGATCCCGACAGACAGGGCTGGGAGGTCAGAGGAGCTTGGCTGTGTCTGACCGCCGCATAGTTGGACCCTCGCTGAGTCTTTGGGGAGCAAATAAGCGTTTCTTCAAAGTCCATCACCTATCTTTATATGACCAAACACATTCCTTTCACCATTTGTTGGCTTTGGCAGCTGTCAGCCTTCCCCGCACCCCGGATGCTCTGGTGCTCCCAACTCGTCCGATGTTACCGAAGACGAGCTCTTGGTGGGACGGCGGGACCTTGCGAGTGACATAGAACCCAGCCGCCCGCTGCTGACTGCTTGGCGTCGAGCCTTTTTCTCTTTCTTCCCGACCCACGTTGTTTGGGCTCTAATCCTCGACGCAACTTCTAACATTTTGGGTAATCCCTCACCTTCTGCTGCTGCGCTGTTTGGCATCCCCCCTCCACCCCACCCCCACCTGCTGGTGTATCTCAACCGCCAAGCATCCCGGGCGGGAAGCAGAGCACTTTTTCTTCCCCTCTTACATTCGTCCAAAGTTCACCTCACTGACTTGCAAATAGATCCCAGCGACGCGCCCATCGAGGAGAGACCTGGACTGGAACAGGTATACGATGGATGCTTGCCCTCTCCTTAAGACGCGTTAAGGAGAACATCTTAAATAGTTTTGACTTCTCATCCTTTTTTATTTTTAAAATATAACCTATATCGCAAATAGTCACTGGCTTCATCTCTAGTCATTACAAAAACGACTTTGCTGCTTCATCTTTAGTCGTGTTTTTTTACCTCTCTTTTTTTTTTTTATACAACAAAGACCTATTTTTCAGCCAATGAGATGATCTCATTTATCTTTTTCTTTTTTTTACATATTGTTTCCACTTTTTTTCCCCCCACTTTCAGAGATTCACAAAACCACTCCAACCCTCAACCCTACAAACTTTTAGGATAATACACCAATATTTTCCTGCACACATACTTTTTTTTTTTTTAAACGCCACGATACTTTTTAGTAGGCTATTACAGCACGATTTGTCATGCACTTTATCTTTTTTTTTCTTTTTTTTTTCAAAGTAACCCTATACTGCACATCTGCCATGTGTCAGGACCTAAACAGCTGTCTGGTGCGGCTCTTTCTCCTCCTCAGTCGTCATCCACGTCATCCCCCTCGGACTCGTCTCTCCTCTCGTACATTTTATCCCTCTGCCTCTCTTGGATCTCCTTCATCGCATCGGCGTATCTGCAGAACGCTCCGCCGAACTTGCCCCAGGCTTTGAACGGGATGGTGATAGAGTTCCTGTAGCTGGGCTTCACCTCGCTCACGCGCAGGAACACGCCGTATTTGTTGGCGCCGACGTCGAAGAAGAACCTCTTGGAGTCCACCGTGATGAAGGTGCTCTCGGGGAGCTCGCTGAAGCCCCCGGCGGCCAAGCCCCCGGCCAGCTCCTCGTCGTCTCCCCCGTAGTCGTCTATCAGCTTAGCCAGGGCGTCCCGAAACTCTATGAGCCCCTGGGCCGGAAGGGCTATGGTCTGGCCGGCCAGCATGCCGCCGACAGGGCCGCCGACTCCAAAGCCCGGTCCACGGTTAACGGTCTGGCGGATACGGAGGAACCTCCCCCGCTGGTTCTCCTTCAAGTCCAGGTAGTACTTGCGGTTCTCTCGGACGAGGAACTCGCTCTTGAGCGCCCGCCTGGGCCCGCCGTCCTCTCCGACGCTGGCCTGGGCTATCTGCTCCGGGCTGCTGGGGCCCAGCTGGGCGTAGTGCTCGATGAAATCCCCGAGGTAGTCACGGAACTCCGCCGCGACCGACAGCGAGAGCGTCAAGCGACTTTTGGAGCCGCCGGCCCCGACCTCGGCGATTTTAATGAACCTGCCCTTGCTGTTCTGCTTGACGTCCAGGTAGAAGCGCTTGTTCTGGATGTCGAGCCGCTTGGACGCCAGCTCCTGCGTCTCCTGGTCCCGCTGGAAGTGCTGGAAGCCACCTCCGCCGCCGCCGCTGCCGCTGCCGCCGCCGCCTCCCCCGCTGCTGCCACCGCGCTCACTCCCGCTGTCTCCATCCGCCATCTTCAGCTCCACCATTCGCCTTCTACCGCCTCGCTCTCTCCTGCGTAGCTGCTCGCTCTGCGTGCGCCTCGGCAAGCGCTCGCCCCCTTCACGCTCGTCACGGTCACCCATCAGCAGGCGCGGCGATTGGTCCGCCCGCGTGCCAAAATCCCGAGTTCGCGCAGTTACGGCGTTTCTATTGGTCGGAAAATTATTAGACACGCCCATATACAAAACTCTTCAATTTCCCATTGGTTCACGCCGAAGTCGCGTTGCTTGCTTCTTGCCGCTTTCATAGGTTGCGAAATCTCCGTGTTTGTTGACATATTTTTAAAATTCCAGCCTTAACATTCTTTATTTGTCTTTCTTTTAAGAGTGTTGTTTGACCACACGAACCTTGATTATTTATTTTATTCGAGCACAATTGTTCTGGGCAAATATGCCTCTGAGGCCGGGTGCAAGTGAGAGTGCTTTAGGAAAAGTAATTTCTACAGCATTCAATAATAATAATAATAATAATAATAATAATAATAATAATAATAATAATAATAATAATAATGATAACAATAATAATGAGGATGAGGATGTTGATAATATTAATAATACCACATTGTTGCATGGCACGTCATTGCATTGCCAGCATTCATGCACTTAAGCAACTATGACTGAATCACCTTGGCGTGGTGCTGTAATGTTTCATCAGTTTGAAAGCTTGTGACATTCATCGTCATGAAACAAGAAATAATCCAATCGACTCCAACTCTGACAATGATGCAACAGCTATGCAACATACTTAAAACATGCAGCATACTTTTACTTAATCATGTTTTGTGTCTTAAACGTGTAACTAGTGAAAGATAAGCTAAGCTAAACAGTTGTGTTTTTAGTTCTTTCAATGATGATTATTATTGTTTATTGTACATCTCAAAAATGCTGGTCACGATTAACAATCTTCGAGGTGCATAGTTTTATATAGATTTTTTGTTATGTTTTAGTGTTCAATGTAATTGATTGCCTTATGTGTTTCTTTAACATAAAAGCAGTGGTGAACGCTGATATAACACGCAAACCCACTTGTAGAAAATGCATGCTCACATTTTTGCTGCATTACTCTTGTCTCTCTACAGATGGCGGTGTTGTTTAATTTCCCCGAGGTCTCTATTTTCCCCACTGTTGAACTGTGTAAGTGCTCAGCCCCCTGAGCGAGTTTTTCAGTTTGGATGCTCTGCCTTTTTTTTTGTTAAACATATATGACAAGGAAAATATTTTCGATATCTATTTTTTTTTATTTTTATGGTTGTCTTTTTTAAAATCAGTTTTGGTAATTAACAATCTGGTTGATTCTGGTACGATGTGCAAAACCTGCTTCTCTGCACTTGGATTAAAGAGTTGTATTTCTACTCAATAACTGCTTAACTTGATTGACTCAATATCATATTTTGTTTAACATTAATTTGTAATCCTAATTTTGCGTGCCACATGTCACAAAGATTAGACTTCTGGAATGGTTTGCTGGCAATTCTTTGCAGTATTTGACGTAATATGTCAGAAACAAACAAACAAAAACATCAAGAGATCAAGATATTTATTTAATCAAATGTGTCAATAAAATTTAAAAAACCCATAAAACATTTCATAGTTTCAAATTTAAATATTTCCCAAACTGTACATCAGTTACAAGAAAAGACAAACAAAACACAATCAATATTGCACACCATCCTTTTTGGATTCGCACTTCGCGATTCAAGCTTCTCACCAGGAACAGTCGCCATTTTTCAATTTTATAACTTAAAGCAGTTGCACGAGTCTGGAGGGCAGTGTCAGTAGTACTGCGGGTAAGTCGGGTAGGTTCCAGTCGCCTGATTGGAGGAAGTGGGGAGTCCGACTCCTGCTAGGCTGCTGTACTGGTAGTAGGAGTCCAGCGGGTGGTGGTTGGAGACGCTGGGCAGAGGGGAGCCGTACTGCAGGCCGTGAGGGTGGACGTAGGAGACGGGCGGCGGGACCTCCGGCGCCGCCACAGGGGCAGCGGTGTGGTACCTGGGGTAGGGTCCCGGCCTGTAGCTCTGCAGCTCGGGGTAGTGCATCAACTGAGAGGCGACGCTGGCTTGGCAGGCGTGAGCCAGAGCGTCCTGCACCGTCCTCTTTAGCTTCATCCGCCTGTTCTGGAACCAGTTTCTGATCTGGAGAAGAGAGTGAAGGATGAGCAAAGTTAGTTTTATTTACAAGGCCATACTCAGATTATTGTCACATCTGCAACTTGATCACATGTTGGAATGCTGATTCTCATGGTTTGCGCTCCAACGATCACTGGTTAGCTTTTGTCTACTCTGCTCCTTCTACTTGGAACGTGTTGCAAAAAGACTGGGAATGGACTGAGCTCATTCCTTTAAATGCCTTTACATCCAGACCAAGATCACTTGTTCTTTATAATATTACTGGAACTGTTGATTGTGAATTGCTGACATTTTTATGTTTTGCTGCCCCTTGGCCAGGATACAAATAAAGGTTGAATAAAAATAAAATAAAGAAAAGTTCTTTGGAAGAAAATGGCGTGAAGGCGAAGGAAGGAGACCCTACCTGCTTGTCGGAGAGGCTGAGCTTCTTGCAGAGCTCGGCCTTGTCCTGCGTGCCCAGGTAGGCGTTCCTCTTGAAGGCCTTCTCCATGGTGCTGATCTGCTCGGCGGTGAAGGCCGTGCGAGGCCTCCTACCCGATGGAGGGGAGGCCGGCGAGGAGGCCGGGGAGCGGTCGGAGGGTGGGGGAGACGCGGGGGAGGGCGAGCGGACCCCCTCGCTCTCGTAGCCGGAGGTCTCCTCCTCTGTGGCACTGCTTAGGCCGGGTTCAGTGGTCGCTGTGGGGGCGGAACGCAATGGGGAAACTGTTGTTAGATGGAGATGGTCTGAAAGAACATTTTTTAAACATTTAAATCTTCTTTTGTCATCATTCATGCTTTGACTTTGTTGTTCGCCAGTTAAAACAACTTTTAGTGTCTCCGGCAATCTACCGAATAGTTTCATTTTCTCGTATCAAGACTCTCTGAAGCTTTCCAGTTGCTTGGACTGCGCTCACCTTGACTGCTCTGAGAGGTTTGCTGCTGGCTGAACACATCCAGGCCTCTGGCCTCCTCGAACTTCTGCTGCCTGCAGTAAAATCCCGGCAGGCTCTCCGAGTGCGTCCCACAGGTGGCGGGTCCGGGGGCCTTCTCGCCCTCTGCCGGCTGGCTGCTCTGCGCCATCCATTCGATGGAAAAGTGTCCTTTCATGGTGGAAGAGCGAGAAAAAAATCCCGGTTGAATAATCCTGCACGGTTGAAACCCGGAAGGCCGGTCGGTGGCTCTCTGCTGGGCGCTGGCGGAGGAGTGTGTGGACTGGCTGTGTCCCGGCCCGCCGGTATTTATAGGAGTCGTCCCTCCTCAGTTCAAACTCACTCAGCCCACAGATCAAAGCGGACGTCCTCCCGCCCCTTCCAGCCTCCCCTCCTTTAGTTTTCACAACTGGAGTAATTAAGACGTCTCATTCGGCCTCAATGAGGCTGTTACAACGAGGCTCCAGTGAGTCTGGGAGCCACCGCTGCCACACCCCCACCCCTCCTCCTTCCTTCCCCCCAACAGGAGGAGAAGAAAAAAAAAAGAGATAATCAACACACCTCGTCCCGGAGCGGCTGCATCTCCTTCTGCGTCCGCATCAACACTCAAAAACCAGCATTTAAATGAGAGGAATTGAAAAGCATGATAGGAAGGCTGTGTTTGTTAACATGGTTCTTGATTGAATGATGAAAAAAATCTGTTTGAATAAATATGATCAGGAAAGTATTAAAATTCAGACAGAGATGTAAAAAGGAAATACGTGACAGATATGTGTACTTACTCATTTGCACCAAAACATATAGATACATCAACTCAATAATATCTTTACTAGATAAATGAGTGCATAGATGAACTTTATTGATGCCAAATTGGGACATTTTTACACTTTCAGCACTTTATGTAACTTTTAAAATCTTTGAAATTTATTAAAAAGGGAACCATAGAATAAATTATTCACAATATATATATTTATATATATATTATCAACAAAATATGCCTCATGGCCAAGCGGCAAATGTGTGTGTGTGCAGCAAAATGTACAAGAGAACAATGTGGCAACAGTAGTGCAATATTAAGCAGAAAGCAGAAAGACCTTTTGCTGTTTAACTTCTGGTGTCAATCTGTGAAAGCAAACAATCCAGAATTGTATCACCTTGTTGACGTTTTAAATGACACATTTCTTAGCATGTTTTCCTGTTTTTGCTCCGGACCGCTTGCAATACTTTGTGATAAACCTTGAAAGTAGATTTTCTAAAGTGAGCTGGTGACATTTACGGCCTCGGCGGCTCCTGCTCAGAGGATCAGAGAGACGAGCTGCGAAAATAAAATAAAAAACAACAACTGCACCATGTGATCCTCCATTAGTTTGCCTGCGTTGTGAAGGGGGGCCCTTTAAGGTGAATTAGCAACACAATGAGTGGTGAGTGGTTTACTGCGTGTCAATAGCTAATCCGGGATGATCCCCAGATTAAAGGCAAACTGTCTCAAAAATGACAACAACCGGGGTTTTAACAGTGATGGCCCTCTTTTCATTGAATAGATAGGGAAATAGATACATGGGGCTGATAGCCATCAGGTCGTGGAGCCACAATATCAGGTATTCACGAGGCTGAGAGACAGAAAGTAACACAGAAACAACCTCACGCCTTGGAAGATACCCGGCAAAACTTCTTACAAAACCTAATTTCACAAGTTTTCATATACTTTGCTGTGAGGGAAATTGCACAATAAGGGCGAAATGACTAAAAGTTGCAGTTTATAAGCATTGACATTTAAAGTATTGGCTGAACATTGTGTTGCTACAACAGAGAAGGGTCTTGTTTATGTTTTTTTTTTTTTTTTTTTAAATTAAATCAATTTTTTTAACTGATGAAACAACAGTAGCAATAATGGTGATGACATCCAAATCTGCTGGCAGGCTTTTCTTCAGATTTAATTATGCTGCAAAATCATCCGTTCTAAAACAAAGGGACAGCGTTTTATTCAAACAGTAATTTTATCCACTTTCATATAATAATGAATTGCTTGTCTTCTTCTTCTTTTGTCCAAGAGCAGTTTCGCACACGGCTTATCTGCGGTGTGACGCCCGGCGCGGTCGTCGGCCGCCTTTCAATGCTAAATGGGGATTTTGGGTCACAGGTGAAGTGGCTGATAACGATGAGACGAAGATGATCCCGACCGTGAGCCGTTTCATCAGCAGAACGAGGGGACGTTTTATGTGCAAATGGCTGGTGAGGAAAAACAAAAGGCATAAAGGATTAGGAGTCAATCAAGGAGAGGCCTTGTTGGATAATGAGATTTTTTTTTTCTGGGAGGGAGAGAAGAGAACGATGGACAGGAAAGAGGAAAAAGCAAACTTGATGAAGGGGATGGAAGAAGGGAGGGGATGGCAAAATTGAAAAAGGGACAACTAGAGGAAATACAGAAAGAAGGGACACACACACAGAGAGAGAGAGAATATATATAGTATCATGTTTGCAAAGTCACAAACATTTCCCATGAATAAAAAAAAACTTTGATGTGTTTGGAAAATATCAAGCTGACTGTATCCAGATCTCGTAGCTGTCTGTCTGTCTGTCTGTCTGTCTGTCTGCAGAACATCAAACAGATCGGGGACGGGACGGACGGGAGTTTAGGGACCCTCTGGTCGCAGACCGGCCGCCACGCAGACGGAAGGGCAGCGACAGAGGTGACGCAGACGCAGCAGATGAGCAGGAGCCCTTTGAACTGTGAACTGCCCCGAAACAGCCTCACCTCCGCTCAGACAGAGTCTGTGTGTCTGTGGCTCTACACCAAGTCAGTCAGTCAGTCAGTCAGTCAGAGGTTCCTGGAGCTCACGCAGCACTATTATGTAAACAAGCACAGTGACACGTCGAGCGATTGTTGTACATCTTACAGTAAAGTCTCATTGCCGTGTCGCGCTGTTATGAACACATTTGTTCAAGTCACATTTGGAAATATGTGTCAACAAATGATTTTTTTTTACTAGGTTTTTAATAGCAATACATTTTATTTGTATAGCACTTTTTCAAAAATAAAAACGATTATAAAAACAGTTACATTGAGATACAAATACAGGAAATCTTTTATAAAAAAATCCTGATAAAACTGATATTTCCCCTGTTCCTAGCAATGCAAATGTACTGCTATTATCCCTTCAAGGAGATACTCTGATTATTTTAAAATTAATGGAAGGAGAAAAATCTGGTAGGCTTTCACTTACAGATAAACAATCATGACAATAAATACAAAGAAAGGTATTTTCAAACTTCATAATGTAAACTCAAGATCTCTGATCATCTTCGTGATTTTAGATGCCGCCGCAGAACTTCAACATTTCTTTAAAACTGTCATAACTCATCACCACAAAATCTTGAGGAGTCTCTCGACTTTCACACAGAAGAAAATGTGTGTGTGTGTGTGTGTGTGTGTGTGTGTGTGTGTGTGTGTGTGTGTGTGTGATGAGGGATCATTGATCTGATCCTCCTCGGCCCCGGTCCCAGGCTGCTCCCTGTCTGTGGGGTGAGGGGCCTCCTGCCGGGCTGCTCTTTGATTGGCTCCATTCGAGGCCTTTCATCTCTAATGGGCCTGTTTGCTGCTCTGTTATGGACACAAACACGCCTCAGCACCGCCCCCCCACCACCACCACCACCTCCAACCTCCAGCAGTGACAGGAGGGCCACCAGGAGACGCAAGTCCCGGCCTGGTGGCGCTCGGATCCTCCTGCGTCTCCCCCAGTCTCGCTGTTTGTCTTTATCTGCCGATATCTGCAGATACAATCCAACGCCAAAACAGACCTCGTCTTTTGAATACAAAACACAGAGTTGATGAAGGTCTGGCTCTCAGTGCCTGACCGAGCGTCTGCTGTCTGCTGCTTATGACTCAGGTGAACTCAAACAAACAGGCAAACCTTTAAACTCATTAAACAAAATGCTAAAAAAATATATGTTTTTATTCTACGGCGTGAATAAAAAAATGCATTTTCTCCGCTTGCAGATTAATTTTGGTCAGCAATAAAAAAAAGCCTCTTGAGCGCAAAATCCACAATTTATCAGCCAAATTGATCAGCCAAATTAAGTGACATTAGTCAAAGGGTTAATGATAAAACGTGATATTTTGATGAGGTTTCATTTTTCCTTAAAGTCACTGCTGCGTCGCATTAAAAAAAAAGTTTCCATCTGTAATGGAAGCCTTTAAAATGGAACCATTTGGGCACAGCAAGAGATAAGGCCACTCCTAACAGGGCCACAGTCGGCACCAACGCATTCAGTTTCTGATGCTGAATGGATTTGTCTGTTGCAGATGAAGGCGCTGATGACGCCTAATAATCATTGATCTCCACTGGCAGCGGTCTCCAGCAACTCGCCCGCCCTGTCTGTAACACACTCCGTTAGGGCTTCTTCCCCTTGTCCCATTGATCCCTATCAGCCCCCATCAAAGGCTCCTGCTGCTTTGATGGGGGGGCCAGCGGGACCGGTCCCGGCGGACGAGCAGGCGCTGCGACTCCCCTCGTCACGGATGCACGCACACACACACACACACACACACACTGTATCGCTATTTGCTCTATGGCCTTCAAGAGGTCACATATTTGATTCCCTCACACAAAAGCAGATTTTTTTTTTCCCCACACACTGAATTTGATGAAAATAGATGCCTAAAAAGAGAAACAGCGGAGCAAAATCTCCATTCCAAACAAACTCAGATACGGTGAATGGGCTCCATTAGCATAGTGCACAACTCTATCTCAACTAGACTCAATTGAGGTTTTTAAATCTCATTTAAAGACACTGTTTTTCTCCCTGGCTTTTAGTAATGATTGAAGCAACACCTGGCAAATCCTTTTCTTATCTCGGTTTTCAACTATCTTCGGTTATTTCCTGTTATCTCTGCTTTCATTTGTATTTAAATGCATTTAAAATGTATCCTGTGCACACTGTGCTGCTTCTAAACCTACCCGTGCAGCACCTTGGTCCATCTCCGCTGTTTCAAATGCTAACTAATTCCAGTTTCATGTCGTCCAGAAGAAGATGTTCTTTTCTCGCTGTTTTTTTTTTAATTCACTAACGTTCAGGACAGTCTGTTCTCTGTTTCCCTGACCAAAAAAAAAGAAGGAATAAGGCCATTTGTGCAGGTGAAGAGATGGGATTTCACTGCTACATGTGACCCTCTTGTCAGACAGGAACGTTCTATTTTCCCTCTTTGGCATGAAGTGCAGCTGGCGACAGCGGCCAAACACCTCGGCGTCGGCCGAGTGCTCCATCCACATCACAGCTCTGGCTCCAAGATTTCAAAGTATGAGAGCAAGAACGACCACAACCCCTCGAAGTCATTTGATAATGCAGTGATAAGGCAGGAATTTATGGCCCGTAGTAGCCACCAGTCCTTCACAATGGTGTCTTCCTGTCTGCCGTTCGATCCAGGAAGCCACTGTTTCAACTTCCACATGCAAAACAGGCAAATTTACTTCCAGCCACCGAGTCTCTTGAGTGACTGCTAGGAAAGCGTGCTGACGTTTCAGGACATCATTAAATGCTCAATATTTATAGTGTAAAAGTGTTTTCACAGGCACCACCCAGGCGTAGATGTTAACCGTGGAACTCCAAATACTGCGTATTGCATACTGCAGCGCTGGTGTCGCAGCAGTTGCAAACTAGCTAACATGCTACAAGCCACGAAATAGAAAAGTCACGGATTTAAACTGATTTTCACTTTGGGTTTCCATTTCGACCTCGAGGTCCAACCTGCAATTTTCCGAGGCGTTTGATTTATTCCCCCCCCCCCCCTCCCCGACTAACAGGAAAAACCGGCGCACACGGTTCAGTCTGCGGCTGTATAAATTAACATTTCCCTCTCTTTTGTCACAGTGGGCCAGACTTGAAGTCACCCACGGTGCAGGAAGATGTCTCCTCATTCACCCGCTGAGGCTTTTGCTTCACACATACGGTGTAAAAAACATTCATGCGTCGATGGTGATGTTGAAAACATGCGGTAAAACTCATCTCCCCCCGCTCCCCGTTTCTGTGCTGTCGTTTTATTATATTCTTTTACCCCGTGTACACAAGGTAACTGTACAACAATCAATCAGTATTTCTTGTTAAGTGATTTCTCTCTGTGTTTTCTTTCTGTGCGCAGTTGACGGCGGCACAAGAAGAAGTGTGTGCAAACGTCAAAGAGAGCGAACATGAGAGGAGGCAGAGGTGTGAGGGCCGACGCTGCCTTTGATGTTAAATTGGTATTTAGAGGTTAATGAGGCTGTTAGGAAGAGGTGAGGGGAGCTCCTGTGAGTTCACACACAAACACACACACACGGGAAATGTATCTACAGGCCCACAAAGACCTCCGCTGTAAATCGGTCGAATGAAACTTGAAAGGCTCGAGCGCATCAGGGTGATCGTTTTGATTTTCTTGCAATTCGCATGTGTGTGTGTGTGTGTGTGTGTGTGTGTGGGTGGGTGGGTTAAGGTAAAAGTAAGACTGGGCTGATTTTGGGAAAGTGGGAATTCTGCCGGTCTCTTGTAAATAACTTTTACTACACTATTCATATGTTTTATTGTTGCTGTCGACAAATCTACTGAATTCATATTAGAATTCTTCATTTTGAAAAATGTATTTTGGTCCTCAGAACAAAAACTTCTAAACTTTTATACATACAGTATATACTATTTCAGGTTCATTCACTGAGGGCCACGCCATATGACGCTCAATTAGACAGCAGGAAAAACAAGTTTTGGGGTGTACACAACTATTGTCATGATACTGATGCCAAGTGTGTGTTGTTCTCCTGTTGTGGCTGCATGGTGTTAATAGTCAATAGATCCCAGGAACATGTGACTCCACACAGAGACTCTCTAGAATTATGACTTGGACTATATTTTAATTTAATTCTGCTCTTGATTTTTTTTTTTTTTTTTTTTTTTTGTGGCCCATTGAGATTTTCGTGAGAGGTCATGGTTCATTACCAGCAGATGGTGCTAGAGTTCAGCCTGCAGGGGCAACATTCTCAGAAGACGTTCAACTAAAAAATAGAAAGTTTTCTTTTTCTTGCAGCATCATTAAATCTTGGTTTTAACTCATTAAGGCTCATAAAATGTGTTATTCATTCCCTCATCAACCAGGCTGATTAAAAAACAAACTTGTGGCAGGTGTTTGGAAAATGTATTCTGTTAATGTTTTTGGAAAAGCAGCATGATAATTGTACTGTAATGAACTGTAATAAACAGCGACAAGAAGGGGAAAAAAAGACGATGAGCGATTTGTGACGTACTTCTTTTATGACGCCAACCCATAAAGGGCACATACGCTCTATCTCATGATCGTGTGTTGTAAAGTTATTCAACAGAAAAAAAAAGTTGTAAAGTTGTAACTCTTGTAAGTTGTAATGCAAAAAAACTAAAGAAAAAACTCATATACATATATATATATACGGTGCAGAATGCAGGTTGGCGGTGCACGTGTGTATGCGGAAACGCTCTTATTACGCGTCACTTAAAATCTTCAACGCAAAAGAAGTGAACAAAATGACACTGCCGCATCCAGTCAGGGTCCATCGTGGCTTCATTATTCTGAGATCTGATGTGACTGTCTTCTTCCCTCCCCCCCCCCCGTTTCCAGTGACAGGATGGAGCCAACAGAGAACTGAACCACCTGCTGACAAGCTTCTTTTTTTCTTTTCTTTTTTTATCAAATAGGTTTCCAACACGCTCTCTAAGCAGAACGTCAGTGAGATTGCGCCAATTAAAATGTTATCTTATGGTTATAATTTTTGAGGAACCAGTCACATGATAAATGTGTTTCATCGGACATTCCAAAAAACTGTATTTGTGTACATTTTATTGCATTAGAAAGCTACACACACTTTCGGAGACAGCGACAGTGAAGAGGTAGATTTAATATTTACACAAAGTTGACCTTTCCCTACCTGATGAATGGTTTAATGTTCTGTTTGTATGAGGAGCCCATGAAGTATAAAACAATAAATAAATAAAAAAAATCAATTAAATTGAATTAAATTTAACTTAAGACATGCTGAAGCAACTGGTGACTCAAAAATAAAATATACACGACCAGTTAAAAGTTTGGACAGACCTTCTCATGCAATTTTTTTACACTGCAGATAGATACTGAAGACATCTAACATATGAGCAGGATATATGTAATTATGCAGCAAAGAAAAACATGTTAAATGACTCTCAATATGTTTTTTTAAGGTGGCTATCTTGAAGAATTTCAAAATAAAATAAAACATGTTTGAGTTATTTTACACTTTTATTGTTTCCTACATAATTCCATGTGTGTTCATACGTAATTTAGATGCCTTCAGTTAGAAACTGCAATGTCAATAGTCATGACAATGAAATAAAAGACAAATTCATAGGCTGTGTCCAAACTGTTGACTGGTAGTGTAACTCATCCAGTTAAAAGCTTCTTCCAGTGAGCGAGGTTTTAGTACAGGCTTTTATCATTTGTCTTCCAATTACGAGTTTAAAATAGCGCCAAACTCAAATTGCTTGCGAGAGTGGCAAAGTCACTGACGTGTTATCATTGGTTGCGTCTAAACCGGCGTTCTGAACCGCGCCGCATCAGCTGGGGCTTCGCCGTCCGCTCAGGCGTTTCTCTCCGACGGAGGGATGAACTCCAGGCCGAGGTGAGAGAATATCTCCTCCTCTGAGGTCGCTCTCACGTACCTCCTCTGCGACGCCAGGAATACAAAGAAAGGAAATTATCTCTGGATTTTCAAGAAAAAACAAACCAAACCAAAACAGGAATTTTTGAACACTTTTTTTTGAAGACACTGTTTAAATTTGTTGTGAAGAAAAGTGGCGTGTTCACCTGGTTGCCGTCGTACAGGGCGTGACTGCTGAGAGACATGGCCTTCTCGTGCCCCGCCCAGCGACGCAGCTCTCTCTCAAACAGCTGTGCAGAAAAACACACGAAAAATGTAGAATTTTTAAGGCTGACTTAAAAATGGTGTTTTTTGGATGTTTGGATACTTCTGCCAGGTGTTCGCCGTCGTCAAATGCCCGCATTCATAACTATCTGCTGATTAATCCGTCAAACAAGTCCCATGTCTTGTTCTCAATAAAATTCCAAAAAGTCACCTTGGATCCCGTCCATCCCAGCAGCGCGAACGCAAACTGGCTGATGGGTGAGACCACCAGGTCCACTCTCACAGCCCTCCATGGTTTGGCTCCTGGATTCTGTTCGTCGTCGCTCAGAACCTGTGAACCCGGTGCTGGGTCTGCTTCGGGTGCACCGGCAGCTTCTCCGCCGCTCTCCCCTGATGCCTCTGTCGCCCTCGTTCCCTCTCCCGTGTCCAGTTTGAAGATGGAGAAGCACCTCTCGAAGCGGTCCATGTTGGAGGAGGGCTGAGCGGGGCCGTCGTCAGACTCCAGGTAGGAGTTCCTCGTGGTTTTTTGGTACAACAGGAATCCCTGGAGAGACGGTTTGTCGAGTGGGGCTGGTAAAAATCCAGATAATTGTGATGGAACAACTCAGGCTGCGTTCAGACTGCAGGCAAATCTGATTCAAATCGAAAGAGGCAGGAGTTCACCTTCGACTGCAGCCAGGAAACCACTTTGGGCATGAGTCCAACTTCGTTTCCCTCCTCTGGGTGCGTAATCAGGAAGTCCACATCGTGGCCAGTCGGCTTTCCCCTGTGGAAAGGGTTCATCCCGGCTTGAGCTCACAGAAAGAGGTTCGACATGCCTTTTAGCTTAGTTTGTGTTTGTTTCAGAGTGATTTCACGCTTAAAACAATCAAGGCTGTTCAGATCTGAGACTGGCCATATTAAAACAACTTTAATATTCATTCGTGATGCAAATCCTGCTGTGTGAGGAGCAGAAAATGTTCACTTTGACATGTACAGTCGGTCTCCATGTATGTTTTGGTTCTCACCTCCTGAATCCCCCGATCAGAGTGATCCGGGCGCCGGGTGAAACGGACACGACGGCTCTTCCGACGACCTCGCCGATGGCGTCGGCCTCTGACCTGGTGACCGGCTGGTTGAGGTCCAGGTAGTGCTCCAGCCCTGAAAGACGACCGACCTCAGTTCAGAGAGAGGAGTTGGACTTGGTTGCTGTAGGTGAACCCCGCTAGGATCGAGTACCACCTCCTTGTTGCGCTCGGTTGAGCGTTTGTCCTGATTGCTGCAGCTGTTGAAGATCGTCGATCCCCAGTCTGATCCACCGCTCGGCTGTTTTGGCACCGACTCCGAAAATCCCTGTTAAAACCTGATGCAAACATCAGAATGATTGAACATGTGCACCGTTGTCCTCATTTCAAGAGTCAGAATCACTGCCTGTTTTTTATTTATTTATTTAAAAAGGGACAGTGCATATTAATGGACAAGTACATGTAAACATGCCAGAATTAGCCAGAGACTATTTTCCATCTGCAGTCCCTAGCAGGTCAGAAGAAATAACAAAATACAATGACAAAAAAAAACAAATGACAAAATACAAAAAAATCAATAAAACGCTACAATAATTAGACAACTGACACTAACAAAGTAACACTCAGCGCATATATAAAAACTTAGATCTTAGACTTATCTCAGACAGATCTTTGTTTTCTTTCAGCCCCCCCCCCCCTTTTTTTTAGCTTGATTTTAGATTGTGAAATGTGTTACAGTCTCTTATTGGAGCTGGAATCTCCTTCCAGGCCTCAGAACCTCTGATCGGTAACACTTGCTTACTAAAGGTTGTAAATCTATGTGAAACTGCACAGTCACCTCCAGTGGAGGCTCTGGTTGTTCTACCACCTGGTGCTGGATCTCAACTTGATGAACTCGCCCAAAGGTGGCAGAGCAAGAGCATGCAGGATCTTATACACAGAGCAAGCAAATTTAAACTTCTGAAAATTTTATGACTTTGCTTGTTGTTGTTGTTGTTGTTTTTTAACTGTGCTTTATTCCCTATCCCACCCCACTTTGCCTCAAATGGCCCTTGTCACTTGTCAGACCATCATTGTAAATAAGAATCCGTTCTTAATTGACCCGCCTGGTTAAATAAAAATGACGATGACGATGATGATGATGATGATGATGATGATGAATTTTCTTATTGATGCTAACAGATCGTCCAAAAAAAAACGTCCATCGTAAATCTTATCATTATATTTTTTGTCTGCTCAAATCTTTTACACATGGGTGTTTTTCTCCAATCTATTATAAAATAGAGTCTGCTGACCTTCAGGGCCCTGAAGCGCTGCGAGTTCTTCGTTGCCTCGGCCTCGCTCGACGTCCCATTTTCTAAAACATCCTGTTGAAACGGAGAGCGCAGGTCACGATGAGGACGAGGTCGTTTCGGGAAGCTCGACAAAAGTCACTCTCCCAACTTACTTTGATGACTCGGAGCGTATGCCCGCCCAGGCAGGGGAGCCCCCTGAGCTGCGCCATGCTGGTCACCGGTTCGGGGAGAACCTTCAGCACGGCGACGGCGCGTCGGAAGGCGACGCCTCGCCCTTCCTCCTTGCTCAGCTCGGCGTTTTCAGCCAAGAGCGACAAGGCGTCCTGGACGGGGAAGCAATCGCAAGCGAGTTTCAGTTTCTCAGTTTCCTCGCACTCAACAGGTTGCGCGCGAGAGGAACGTACGGTGAGGGCTGTGTTGTGGTTGGCCAGAGAGGTCCGTCTCTGACAGGCGTAGCTGGGTACAGAAAACAACGGCACCTCGTTGTCATGAGCGCTCTCATCCTGGGAGACACAGACAGAAAACCAAACAGAAATTATATTTATCAGCTGGTAGTTGTTTTTTTTTTTTTTTTAAATGGACCTTTCAGAGCTCTTCATAGTAAAGCTGGTTCTACTTTGATTACAAGTCTTCCCTGCAGATTTTCTCGCCGTATTTCAGTGACGGATAAACCGCACCTGCAGTTTATGTCTGTCCAGGATATCAGCCGGTTGTCCCGCACGCATGCTCTCTGTGAACCAGCTGATGTCCAACAGGTGAACAGCTCTCTGGTCATTCTGGGAGCCCAGCCAACGTCTGACCTCCTCACTGCTGTTGTTTTCAGACACGACATGCGTGACACTTTCACTGCAAAGAGGGGCAACATCAATTGACAATAATCGTGAAGATGGGTTTGTTGTTGGGTCACACAAACTACGCAGAATCAAGAGAGAGGTTTGAAAGTAAGCAAGTCATCCATTGTTATCATGATGTTGGTTTTAAGGGGATCTTACTTGAACGCGTCTTCAACTTGGAAACCCTTTTTCCTGCCCAGCTGAGAGAGGAAAGTTCTCCGACTTGCTCCCATTTTCCTCTCAAGAAGGAACAACACGGCCTCTGGGAACTTGATGGAGCCTGCGTCACCTCCCCCCGTGGTTCCAGTGTTCCCAGCTGGTGGGCAAGCAACTTTTCTTCGCTTCAATGGTACCATGGTCCCCGGGTTGGCACGCTATCATACGGAGTTCATGTCCTCTGGAACAAGCCCAGCAATGCACTGAGCGAGTTTCCCCCGGTAATTCCGATGTTACCTTAAGTCTCTCCTGTCAAACTTCTATCAGTCGCTCCTTTCTGGGTAATTTATGAGGATATTTTATACAGATTTAACATAATTTAAATATATACATAAAATGAATAAATGTCTAAGCAGTGAATCTACCAACCTCCAATCCACTCTATGTAGGTCAGGTGTTTTAACCACAAAAACGTCTGCAATCAAGTACATCCGGATGCAGCTGTTCTGTGCCGGCGAGCTCCGTGTGTCTTACCAAAATAGATCCGACTGGAAACAGTGCGCACCAAAAAAGAATGTCAAGCGTTGTTTATTTTATTGGTTTATGTATTTGGGTATTTTTTTTTATTTTTTTTTTTGAAAAGCAGACATTTAAAAAAAAAAATCGGGACATTTATGATTAATTAGTGACCATTATTAGGAAGGATTTAAATTAACTTATCTTCACAGTCATTCTTCAGACAGCGTCACAAAAGGTTTGTGTTTCCGGTTAATAAATACCAACTAAATGTATCACTTTGATTAACAGGTTTTTCTCAAATATGCATTAAATGTATTGAATTCAATATAATATTAAAATAATGCAAGTTTCTTTAATTAACTGGTGTTGCTGACAAATTACATTGAGTGTATTGAGTCGTTTTGGGGTTTTATTATAAGTAAAAATGATAATGTAATACATGTAAGAAAATCAAGCCACGTCTTGAAAAGTGGAAACAAAAAAGTTGTCACATCAAGAACAATTTGTTCTCAGTCTCGACTCCTCCCACTCATCTGGTCATATGACTTGCTGCACTTCCTCATACCCTCCGACTGCGTGTTTTGCTCGGGATAACTGTGACGGTGCAGCACACGCTCATTGTGACAGTCGACCCTCCTCCTCTTCTTCCTCTTCCTCCTCCTCATCGGAGCAGGACTCTGAGTTTCAGCCGAACCTCGTGTGAGTGTGTCTGTCGTGTTTATGTGAGTGTGCCAGTCCCGGTGCTCCAGAGGCCCCGATGGAAGGTCCGACGAGCTCCCCGGGAGAGCGCCGCGCAGCCGTCGCGCTGCTCTTCACGCTGCTCACCTGCTGCGTCAGGTGCGCGGAGCCGCGCAGCAAACTCAGCAACATCGTCCTGATCGTGGCCGACGACCAGGACGCCCTGCTGGGGGGCATGGTGAGTTGCTCTTACCTGTCTCACGACACCGGTATCAGATTGCCCGAAGGTGACCATTTTGGGTTGTGTTCTACCTCATTTTATTCTAAGCTAGGAAGGAAGACTGATGATCACAAACTACAGGACGCACATTGGCAATGAGTGAACAGCTGATTGGCAGGTGCCCTGATGCATTAAAAAAAAAAAAAAAAAAAAAAAAAAAAAAAAAATCCCTCGTTCGCTCCCGAGTTATATCATTATTATATATCATATATGTTGTTGTTGTTGTTGTTTTGATCAATGCTGGAGTTTCCTCTCTGGAATAATCTTCCTAATAAGATGTTAACACATTTGTATTATTTGGACACACTATAAATGTACTTTTGTCACTGTTTATGATTTTCAAGCTTTAACTCTTCCAGAAATCTTTCATTGAAGGAACTTAATTGAATGAAAACGTTTTGGTTGAATCTTTCAATGATGTAATCATTTCTCGCTGCGTCTATTTTTACATTAGTCTGCCTCTGAGCAACAGTATTTGCCTTTTGATTTGTAGATAAGTCAGGGGTTGATGGACTTCTCTTGATCTCGATGCAGTGGCTTCAGGATAGTGATTACAAATGGCAAAAAGCAATAAACCGAAAGCAGACAATATCCATCTAATCGTTTCTGTACAATATTTAAGGAAGCCGCTCTTTTCAGTTTCACCGCAAGAGGGACGAAGCAGAGAACCAGTTTCCGGTTTTGTTATTAAAATGTTACTGTTTTTCTTTGTGGTGTTTACAGATGAGGTCTGTGTGTTTCTCTCTTCCGCAGAACCCAATGAAGTACACTAAAACCATGATAGGAGACGCAGGAGCAACATTTGTCAACTCTGTGAGTACAATGGCACAAGGGTGCAATGTGCTGCTGTGTACTTTGTTAATGTTTCAACTCCACTACTGTTCTATTTCTAAGACAAATCTACTTTTACTCCGCAACATTATGTTTTTAAGTTTTTTTTTTAAACTTTGTAATTCCATTTCATGATAAAAAAAAAAAAATAAAATATATAACCAAAATACAAAATAACTTCAAAATGAGGCAGATGGTTAGACAAGCGGTTCAATGTCAACACTATACAACATGTTAAAGTTTTACACAGAAGCCTCAGTAAGACCCTCCTTACACCTCTTGAGTTGAGTCACACATCCTCCTGTCTTGTAACACATTTCTCAATTTTTTTTTTTTTTTTTAACCCCTGCTGTTTCCTATGTCGTCGCCATGCTGCTGCCGCTCCCGCTCCCAATTCCTTGTCAAAGTTCACCGTCACGCCACTGTGCTGCCCGAGCAGAAGCAGCATTTTGACCGGCCGCTACCCCCACAATCACATGGTGAGAAACAACTCGCTGTCCGGGAACTGCTCCAGCGCCCAGTGGCAGAAGGGCCCCGAGACGGCCACCTTCCCCCTCTACCTCAGCAAGCAGAAGTACCAGACCTTCTTTGCTGGGAAATATCTCAACCAGGTTGGAAAGCATTTCAACTGTAGCTCTGCGGGCTCGTGGTTAAAACGGTCCCATATTACCACATTAACAAGTGGATCTCTATTTTTCACCCCGTGGAGCGGCATCATACAGTTAATTATCCTGAAAAGCATAATCTGAAAACGGCACATTTGGCCGTTTGTTTACATCCAGATAGCTAGCTTCCGCTTAAACTGATGTTTTTGTTAGACCTCCCCCCACAAGTCTGGAAGGGAAATAAAACAAGAATCTGAGGATTGGTATTGTCAGTAATCTTGGGAAGGGTATCAGCGACGTGTCAGTGACGTCACAAAGGGCAGATTTCCAGAACCGCAAGCTTTAGTGTGAGCAAAAGATGTAAAGGATGGACGTTTCTCATTTCCTTGTTCAGTGACAGAGTAATAGAAAGTGTTGATCCATTGGTTTTTAGGATAATATGGGACCTTTTATTGTGACATTTCAGACAAAAGCCATTATCATTCTTTTACCCATGTTCTGCAGTCTGGTGTCATCATTGGTGACTGACTAACAACTTCAAGTTTAACATCGGCCCTATAAACATCGTATGGCATGTACACAGTGCTGCTTTTTTATGTCTTAAAATTATTGCTTATGTTTTTTGTGACAACAAAGCAAATTGTGTTGTAGAAAACACTTAATATTTTGCAGTTTCCCTGTTGGCCATTTGTCTAAGTTAATATTTGGACGCTATTTTTGTGACTGTGTGTGACCCACGGCCATATTTGTACCCACTTTAGCCTACAGGTCTGAGTTCAGTTGATGGACGGTCCAAAATGTTCCTAATATTGTGGATTTCTTTTCTGTCCATCAGTATGGTCACAAAGATGTCGGAGGAATCAAACATATTCCTCCTGGCTGGGACCAGTGGCATGCTTTGGTAGGTCCTACACACACACACACACACACACACACACACACACACAACGGTGCAGTATTTTCTGCTGTATTTTTACTCGCTGCTTTTTTAATATTTCATGGTTACAGGTGGGCAACTCGCGTTACTACAACTACACGCTGTCGGTCAACGGCAGAGAGGAAAAGCACGGAGACAACTATGAGAAGGATTACCTCACGGACCTCATCGTGAGTAGGAGTCGCACAAGCGCCACGTTTGGTGCTCAAGATCGTTTATGTAAGGCTTTACTGGGACGTGTAAAACCTGTTCACCTTCGACTTGCTGCAATCATCTGCTGCCAGACGAACGCTAATATCTTGGGAGTTCCAGGCAAATGAGAGGTTAATCATCAACCAGCAGAGGGCACATGTACTAAAACATATGTATGTATGCATGTAGGCTTATATACATACATACATACATACATACATGTACATATATGTATGTATGTATGTATGTATGTATGTGTGTGTGTATATATATATAATACATATATATAACATATATGCATATATATACATACACATGTGTGTATATATGTATATACAGTATGTATGTGTATGTATATATATGTGTATATACAGTATATGTGTAAGTGTATATATGTATATACAGTATGTATATGTATGTACAGTATATGTGTGTATATACATATATATGTATGCACATTTATACATTTTTTTTCTTTACAACTTTCTACACTGCAGATAGACACTGAAGACATCAAATATATGAGCAAGATATTTGTAATTATGCAGCACAGTAAAACACGTTAAATAACTTTTTTTTATGAAAGGTGACTATTTTGAAGAATTTAAATATAAAACATGTTGTTTAAGTACATATACATATATATATTTAATATGCTGTATTAAAATACCTGTATATATATATATATATACTGTATAATTTGTTAAAATGTAAGAAAGGTAGTTTAATGGCGTGTGTATTTGTTTAATTCCGGACGGCCATTTTCACTCATCATTTAGATCATTTAGAGCTTTTGAGTCAGTATGGCTGCTCCGTTCGTGTGAAGGATATCCTTCAGCCTTCTGCTTCCTGAAGTTATGCTGCTGCTGCACACCATTGTCATCATGTGACAGGCGGGTTTGTCTGCCAACTAGTTTACAAGCACTGAGCTTTTCTCTTCTCGTGTGCACTCCGGGGGTTGGAAGCGCTGGTAGGAATGTGCCGCAGCTATTTTACTGGCAACCAGTGGTGACTGCACTTGAATTTGGCCCGTTGCACGCAGCGCTAATGGTGCAACTCTAAAAAGGTCACCTGATGGGAGGATTCTTGAACTCTGCTCTGTTTTGCAACTCGCTTTCGCGTCCAACAATCATTTATACCAATTATTTTGCAATAAAATAAAAACAATTATAATAATAAAAAAAAAAAGGACTTATTTTTGCTAAACTTATCAAACGCAGAACCAGTCGTGGACTTTTTTTTCGTTTCGTCTGTGTCTCCTCTATGCAGACGAACCGGTCTCTGAACTTCCTGGATAACAGGAGCCCCCAGCATCCTTTCTTCATGATGCTGTCCCCCCCGGCTGCACACTCTCCCTGGACGGCAGCGCCGCACTACCAGAAGAGCTTCCCTGACATCAAAGCCCCCCGAGACGGAAGCTTCGACAAGCCGGGAAAGGTTTGTTTCTGTCTGGCCGTCGTCACGTCGCTGTCACATCTGCTTTTAGAATTGTTATGTATGGTATTTATTCGCCTCCTTCTCAGGACAAGCACTGGCTGTTGCGTCAGCCTGCCAACCCAATGAAAAGCAGCTCCCTCGACTTCCTGGACAGCGTGTACAAGAAAAGGTACAATTTCAGAACATTCATCTAAACTAGGGCAATAATTCTGTTTTCTCGAGTGTCATGTAAGTCGGGAGTTCTCCGATACCTATCGGAATTCTAAAACTCCAAGTTTAGTCGGACTAATGCGTTTACATGTGTAGCGTCTGACGCTTTGGCCCTACTCCTGCAGGCTTCTTGCCTGATGAGACGAACAGACCCCTCGTTAGCGCAGCAGCTGCGTTAGGTTACTTCCCTTGGAAGGCTTCATCTCAGCTCCCTAGGAAGACTGTCTGGATAACACACATTCCAACCCTGGCCAGTAACTTTCCCATCCCTGCACCTTCTGTGTTACAATCGTCTCTTTGTCCTCCTTATATGGAAATGTGCCCGATGACGACACCTGCGGGTATAAGGAGGTGATGTTCTAACTGTCCTCAGAGAGAGGTTGCGAGAGCTTCGTGCGCGTCGGGACACACACAACCTCTTCAGGCGCCTGTTGTGATCCCTGACTCCTTCGTAATAAACCAGTTTTCATGCAGCCGAGTCGGTGTCCACGAGGTTTCTTTCAACATCCACACTTCACTGCTGCAGCCTGAAGAATCCACCATACGTGCGCTTCAGTTGTCCGATCATAATCGGACTGAGGCAATAATCCGGTTTTCTCAAGGGTCGCGTGCACGCACTGGTTCTCCTTGCAGGTGGCAGACGCTTCTCTCGGTGGACGACATGGTGATGCAGCTGGTGAAGAAACTGGACAGCATAAAGGAGCTGAACAACACCTACATCTTCTACACCTCAGACAACGGCTACCACACCGGTGCGTACTGCGTTTGTGCCTTTCTGTTCTGGCAGCTGCCCGACCGTAACCACCCGTCTCGGCTGCTCTCAGGTCAGTTCTCTCTGCCCATCGACAAGAGGCAGCTCTACGAATTCGACATCAAGGTCCCGCTCATGGTCCGCGGCCCCGGAATCAAAGCCAACCAGACGCTGCAGGTCCTGCGGTCACGCAAACGCGCACGGTAGCACGTTTGAAATTCTTTTAGTTAACGTTCCACCCTCACGCCTCCTTCTTCCAGGCTCCGGTGCTGAATATCGACTTGGCTCTCACCATACTGGATATTTGTGGCGTCAACCTGTCTTCTGTGAATATGGACGGCCAGTCCTTCCTGGCTCAGATGGTCAGTTCGTCGTGAAGTCATTTCGTAACGGTTCCACCGCAGTCTTTCCAAAGTAACCACAGTCCTCCCTCCTCACTCCCGCAACTCCCATCTAGGCGCCGTCACTGCGTAACGGCACAGCGCGTCCCTTTTTCCTGGTGGAATACACCGGAGAGGGATCCCTGAGCGCCGATCCCACGTGTCCCAGCCTCGGCCCCGGACTGTCGGTGAGTTCCAGGCGGGATAGTTTCGATGACGTCAGTTTTACAATTTGGCCTTGTTCAGACTGCCAGCCAAAATCTAAATTTTTAGCCAATCCAGATTGAACCCGGATGGCTCTTTTGTAGTGTGAACAGTCATGAAATTTTCTCAAAACCGCCTTCGGGAGGTGGTTTCAAATGGCATTCGGTCAAATGCGTCTCAGTGTGAACAGCTCCAAACACGCCGATGGGTTTTGACTGTCCGTGACGTCACTCCACGCGACGCAAGACCCAATGCGCCATCAGAGGGCGCCATTCCAGGTGCGGAGCTGTAACGTAATGGAGCAGACAGAAGAAGTAGAAAACAGCAGTCCCTGGACAGAGGAGGAAGCTCATTGGCTCATCAGTGTGTGGGGAGATACTGTAGCTCCATTCAAGCCAAGCTCCAGGCCATGTATCGCAACAAGTGCCGCTGTCGCAGTGATATGACGTCACACACTGCATGCTACGCTGGACGACGCCGTTGCTACAGCAACCTGTCAGATGGGTCAATAATGTGGCCCAGTCTGAACTCTGAACAGAGCCAGATCCCGTTTGGACACTTGCTAAAAACCAGTGTGGACAGTCAGCCCCTAAAAATTTTTGGGGATTTGAGAAGGAATCTGGTTTGAATCAGATTCGCCTGCAGTCTGAATGCAACCTTTTCGCATGAAACCTTTTACAATGACCTACCTGCCAGCGAGGCGCTTAACGGGTGTCAGTCTCTGAAGGAGTGTGGAGTTTTGAACCTGAACTGCAGGACAACATCAGCTGACTCACTTCAGCACATGACACAACCTGTGAGCGATTCCAGTAAAAGAAAAAACCTGTGGGCCGCCTTTTTAATCAGAATGAGCATGTTATACCAGTAAATACTGTATGAGTCCCCATTATGGAATGTGCTTCCAATAAAAAGAAAGTCAAATCACCAGTCCAAGCTGACTCAGAAGAATAAATTTAACCCCTTACTGACTTCCTAACTTGTGATGCAGCTGGAATTGTGGCTGTCAGTGCGTCGACTTCAGGGGCGATTCTTGGCTTGTATAATGTCCCAAAACACAAGTTTAACAAACTCTCTAAGCTTTATAGGTTTTGTAGTCTTTCACTCTGATACTTCAGTCACACAGCCGTGGTGTCACCTGCACACTCGTGCAGATACGACAGAGTTAAACCACAGAACTGAAACGAAGCAGAACTAAGCCAATGTCACGATTTCCGCTGCTGACGTGCCAACTCGCGCTTCCCCCAGCAATGTTTCCCGGACTGCGTGTGCGAGGACGCCTACAACAACACTTACGCCTGCGTCCGGACCCTCGACGGCAAGCTGGACATGCAGTACTGCGAGTTCGCGGACAGCGAGGTAAGTCGCGCGGCCCGCAGATGCCGACTGCCGACGCTTGATTAGTGCGACAAAACCCAGAGACTCCTGTGTTTTTCTCACCCCCCCCCAGTCGTTTGTGGAGGTCTACGACCTGAAGGCAGACCCCCACCAGCTGGAGAACATCGTGAAGAAGGTGGACCCGGCCGTCCTGCAGACGATGAACCAGCGGCTCATCAAACTCCAGTCCTGCGAGGGCAAAACCTGCCGGAACATTCAGGCAAAATTGGACAAATTGAACTGAAGTCACAGTGGATTGGGGCGGGGGGGTGGAGTTTCCTCCGTGTCTGGTACGTGTGCTGTGGTAGGTATGAAATTTTGAAATATTTTTTATCTTTTTTCTTTTTTTTTTTAAAGGGAAGAATGTTTCCCTGTAATTCCTCCAATGGAAATTCCTCAGGAGCTCAAACATCTGATGTCTCCGCGGCTGCTTCAGTTCCCGCCCACCTGTCTCACAAACCCTTTGCTGTGGTCCACCTGAACGTTCAAGTTTGCATTTTCAATACTCGCGCAACCAAACCGACACCTTCCGACACCTTAACAGAGCCGGTGCCGTGAGAGCTTCTGGCTCGAATTAGCCTGAATCAGCACAAGTGAGTCAGAACTTTTCTTTCTGCCCCCGCAGTGTAAAAGAAGAAGTGCAGCTGGTGGGATTCTGTCACGTCCGTCCCTGCTAAAGATATGAAACGGGCTTTTTATCGCACCTGAGCAGAAACGCTTTGTGTAACGTGGCAGCTGCAATGAAGAAGAACAACGTCTGGCATGTTTTCAGTCAAAAAAAAAAAGTTGTCGTTTTATGGTGGTACAGTGTCATGCCGTCGACACTATTTTTTTTTTTTTTTTTTTAAGACATTCTCTTGGTAAATGTCCTTTTTGCTGTCTGCTGCCATCCAAACTACAGTGGAATAGCAAAAACATTTATGGGCCCGGCTCCTGCATGCCACAAGTTCAACATACACACATTGTACCAACCGACATTGCTCTTAAACACAGCCAAAGCTTTTCTCTAACACGTTTGGTGATAATCATTGTTCTTTTTTTTTGTTTGTTTTGTTTTTAGAAATGGTTCCGCACATTTTGGGATTTGAAAAGCAGTCGTGTTCTATGTTGGCCCATAAAATGAAAGGAATGGCGGGGGGGGGATACGTTCAAGTGTACTTACGATCACTTGGTAATAATCAAGTTTCTTTCTCCCAAAGTGTTGAAGTGATAAAGTCTTGGTCACACATTGGACTGTTTCACGTCACGGTGCATTGGCTTGAAAGACTCTGATGTGTATCCACAGTTTATCCTCTTTTACGTTCGTTTGTACTAGATATATAAAGAATAGAGTTTATATAGAGTATTGAGTGCTGCAAGGGAAGTTTCCAGTGCCGGCTCCATTCTGCTGAAATACAGTTAACTGTGTGCAGACAGCTGGAACGCTGGGCAAATGTTCATAATTACGACTGTCGTTCATCAGTGCAGCATTGATGAAAGAAAAGAAGCGACTGTGTCTTCTTTATTACCTGGTTTGTCCAAGAATCGCTTTTTTTTTTTGCCTCAGATGAAGAAAAGACATTTTTACAGTTTTAATCAGTGTTCTTTTCTTGTAATCGTTGACCGAGGAGTTTTTGGTTTTAACGTTGTGACGCTTCAAAGATGTGACAAGTGTTTTTTTTTGTTCAGTGTCCGTCACAAGTGCGATTGCATGAGAAATCTTGAAGGGAACGCTTTAATTCTTGTATTTGCACTGACGAACCTCACGTGCCTTTTAAAATGTGAATGTAAATGCACTATGATCGGATCAATTGTTGATTAAAAGTACATTTTAAGAGCCTACAATTGTCCAAGTTGTGTTAAAGTTTGTTTTTTTTGTTCCTTCTGCTCGCAGATGAAATGAAATTTGTTCTCAAATACCTCATTTAACACCTATACTTCATCATAATACTACACGATCCCTTTTTTTCCTTTTTTTAAGGGACCACTGTTGACTTTTTAGTTGGTAATTATGTCTGCGTGCAGTTGATGAAAGTTGACAGTTATTTTTATGTAGGATCTGATTCTGCAATATTCTCAGCATTTTCTGACAAGGGTGGCAGGGCCCAGGCGGATCACTCGGTGAGAAGCTTTATTTACATGGAAACTGACAGGATTCAGATTCAGAGAGGAGGAGCCGTCCAGGCCTGACCGTACCATTCGCATTCAATTTTATTTCCTTCAACTCCGAGAGTTTCTTTTTAACTGAAGTACGAGCAACAACAGAGAGAAGCATCACTGTGTAAGAAAAAGAAAACCACGCCCGATTAAATTAAACCGTTGCTGTAATTTGTGTCCCTTTTTGATGAACAAACAAACCCACTGTCTACCTCCTTTAGAGGTACTTGTACACGGATTTGTCCTGCAGGGTCTGAATCTCCAGCTTGACGGGGCATTTGTAGAAGTGCGTCAGCAGCGACTCCGAGTAACCTATCAGGAAGTAGAACTTCTGCGGCGGCATTTTCTGTAGCATTAGCGCGCACACGATCAGCACGTTGCCGCGTCGCTTGATCACGACCTCGTTGGCCAGGCAGCTGTGGAAGGTTCCAAACATGAAGCGCCGTATGAACACATCCTCCACCGTCCGCGCTGCTGCTCCGTCTTCTCCTTTGAGGTTGCCTGGAGGACGAGATACAAATAAACGCATTGAGACGTGTTGCAATGAATTCACTTTGGTACACAGGTGAATAAACATAATTTTGAAATTCAGGCTTCATAGATTAAATGATTTAGGCTTTCATCTTAAAGGGCTTCTAAGATCAAATAATTGATAATAAGTGATTCAGAATTTTTCCTTTGCAAGCCAACTTCTGGCTCAGGAAGGCCCTTAAATCATGAGTCAAGCTCTGGCCTGTGGGTGGGCCAAATTCGGCCCGCGAGGCAATACAAAATCACTACTAGAGCTGGACCGCCAGTATTATACAGCACATGTACTGCTAATACTACAAATCCAAATGCTCTGCTGGTATTTTGGCACCTCAATCAGGACAGGACGTTCATTGAAGGATATTATTATTACTTAATCGGTTTACTGTTGTTGTTTCATATTATTTTTAAATGTATTATTAGCCTATGGAAAAAGATTATTGATGAAATTTAAATCAGAAGGCTGCAAATAAAAAGAGGCGTACAATTTTTATTTACATATTATTTATTTTGATCAGTTTTTTTTTATTTGAAATTCAATTTTGCATGTGTGCAATATTAAGTTATTTATTGCTTTGCTTGTTCGATGTTCAGGATTGAAGCAAAGCTAGCTTGGGTCCATATAAAAAGGATCACTGTTCTATCTGGAGGAATTTATTTTTTTCCTTCTTCAATAAATATCAATGTTGGCCCACGACTTCATCAAAGTTTTAAATTTTGGCCCCACTGTGGATTTGAGTTTGACACCCCTGCCTTAAATGATGTTGTGTTAGTTTCTCTGGCTTTGTAGGCTGTTCAACTCACTGGTGTGCTGGGAGAGCCATCCTTTGCGGTGACCGATGTGATGAGGCGCGAGGGCTTGCTCGTAGGTTAAAGGTTTGTCTCCTTTCCCCACTCGGACGCGGGCAGCACGATTCTGGACGAGGCAACAAGGCGACAGTGACACAAAGGATTAGGATCTGTGGATCCACCCATCAGTCTGACTGACTGAATGCGTTAGGAGTGTTTACCTTGCAGCACACAGCAGTGACATGGATGCCTCTGCTCCCAGGGGAGTTGCACAGTGAGCCGGACCTGGCTATGAAGCTCTGCAGAGAAAATACCAGAAAAACAGCCAGATCAGAATGTTTGGCGAAGAGAGGAACACGCTTTTCTCAGTTTAAATAAATAAATAAATAAATAAATAAATAAATAAATAAATAAATAAATATTTTTGAAATGCTTCCTGACTTAAGCAAAAACGAATGAAGACGTTCTTCTCAGCCTTTGTGCATGAAAATCATTCATTGCTGATGATGGTCAAAGTATAAACGTTTTTATGTCATGATTTCTCCTTAGTGCCATAAGCTGACACGCCAGATACAAGCGACAGCAGACGACACCTGAAACGTGGTTCTGTTCCAAATTGACACTCTTATTGAATGCACAGTAGCGAGGCAGAGCAGTTTTTAAAACAATGACAGCAAAAATGATACAAATTGATTAATTTACCAGTAGCCTCGCGTTCACTGCGCTGCCCAAGGACGCCGCCATGTTTGAAATACTCGCTGAGATATGGCGGAACTTCATATAAAGGAAATTTCTTTAATCCTTTAAAGTCTAATTTCTCTTATAATGACCAAATTATGCATTTGACGCTTTCATTATTATTTCTATAGCTTTATTCGTTGTGTCTGTCTCTCTGTGTTTTTGTTTTACATGAACCTCTAAATATTCAGTGGAACTATTTTGACCAGCGTATGTTTCCGCCAGACGACAATTGGCCTGTACCACCGGATGAAGAAAGAATAAGTAAAAAATAGAGATACCTTAGGTCTCAATAAAGTCAGTCGTGCCAATTGTTTAGAAACCATAATATGTTACGTTCTGTAAAATATATAATATGCAAGTTTGGGGTTTACATATCACCAAACCTGAAACAGTTTACGACTTTGTTGAAGTCGTGCGCATACTTTGAAAATACGGGACAGGAAATGTCAGTGTTGGTCTTGGAGGAGGAACGCAGTCGTCCTGAAATCCTACCCACTTATTTATTAACTTATGTTTGTTATTTAAGGTTATTGAAGTTGCATTTTACAGTGTAATTCTGGTATTATTTTAAGGTTCTGAAGACAGTGAAACGTTGAAAGTCACGATGGCGTCGCCACTGGAGATGACAGAAATGTACGACAACGCTTTGTTGGGGATTTTGCAGCACGTTGGAAACATCCAGGACTTTCTCCAGGTCTATTTTGGGTTTTTGTACCGCAAGACAGACTTCTATCGCCTGCTGTCTGGTGCGAACGACAAAATGGGCTTTCCTCCTGGTGTGGCTGAAAAGATGGTGTTAAAGGTGAAGTTTGTCAACACGTTCACGTGTTTCACTGTCGTGGAAACCCTCTTAACAATATGTTCTGTAGCTGTTACTGTAATTGCTAAAAACATGTTTATTAAGTCATTCTACAGGTGGGTAAGATGTAATACATTGATATCTGTAAGCTACAGTACAGTGATCTTACTGCTTCACAAAGTTTAACATACACTGCTATTAAATCACATTATTCACTGGGGTTTCATAATTTATGTCCACACAACATCCAATATACGTGGATATTCTCCCATTTCCTCCTCAGATGTTTAAAGCTTTTGAGAAGTTGGCGGACCAGGACAGGGAGCGGCAACTGATGGAGCTTCAAAAGAGACAAGAGGGTCAATGTGTTCCTCCGGCGGTCCAAGAGCTAGAGATCACCGCCGAGTCTCCAGAGGGAACGGAGGAAAAAAGCGTGGAGGCGCCGCAGACGGCGAGTCCGACCCTGGCGGCTGGCGACGCCTCCACTGAGCCGGCAGACACCACCAACACCACCAACAGCAGCAGCAACAGCAGCAGCAACAGCAACAGCAGCAGCAACAGCGGCAGCAGCAGCAACAACAGCAGCAGTGGCAGCGGCAGCAGCAGCAGTTCCTCAGGTGTGGAGCCTGAGGGACACCAGACAGAAACGGCAGCAGCAAGCGCACACCCAGAAGAGTGAGTAAAGTCTAAATGTTGTTGTCTTGTGTGTAGTCAAAGAAAGTAAATTTCTTTCTCGGACTATTTGTAAGATGTAATAGGAATACTTCTAATAATAATAATGCTAGCATTGAACTGTCATATTTTTTATTATGAAAACACACAACAGTTCTCTATTTTAAGATATTTTGTCTCCATGAATACATAATTTGCATTTTCATGCCATAGTTTCCTTTGAAATGTTACACAGTGGGCCTTTACGAGCTTCAATGTGAACTTATATGTTTGTTTTGTCTAGTGAGAACTTGTCATTTACTCAGTGATCTCCATTTTCAGGGGTCAGCCTAAGTTCCAGGCCAACCCCGAGAGCTACAACGGCGCAGTGAGAGAGAACTACAGCTGGTCGCAGGACTACATGGACGTGGAGGTGCGCGTGTTCGTGTCCAAGTCAGTTCTCAAAGGCCGGCAGGTGAACACACACACACACTCTCACACACATACGTTTTCACCACCTTCTTCGTTACTTGCAGCTCGGTTTCACAGCCGCCTCTCTCTCTCCCGGCTGTCCTCAGGTCAGTGTCAGCATGCAGCCCAGCAGCATCAAAGTGTGTGCGAGGGATGGGGCCGAGGAGAAAACGCTGATGGAGGGAGAATTCACTCACAAGATAAACACGGAAAACTCCCTGTGGAGTCTCGAGCCCGGCCACTGTGTGGTCGTGAGTACATGACAGAGACACACACGCAAAGTGCAGGATTCTCCTTTTATGGATCTTCACGGTTTTATTTTTCCTGGCTGCATTTGTCTCCCAGCTGTCCCTCTGTAAGACGTCGGAGGTTTGGTGGAACGCAGTGCTGAAGGGAGAAGAAGAAATCGACGTGAACAAAATCAACCGCGAGCGCTCCATGGCCACGGTGGACGACGAGGAGCACGCCGTCCTGGACAGACTGACCTTCGACTACCATCAGAAGCTGCAGGGGAAACCGCAGAGTCACGAGATGGTGAGGAGCCAACCAGGCCTAGCCATTCATTTGAATAGATCGAACCACTAAAAACCTATTACCATCACATTAAAATATCTGCTTAAACTAGCATCAGTAGCTTGCAAAACTAAGAAAAAAAAATTTTGTTGCCAAGAAACGATACCTTCCAAGAAAAGAGAGAGATTTCATCATTTAAATGGCAATATTATGCAGCATTAACTCTTCCAATGCAATTTCTGGGCCTCTAACCCGTCCCAGGAATGTTGAAACGTGCATCCTTTAATTTTTTTCCCCACTCGGTTCACTTTGAAGGAAAACTCCTGGGTTTGGAAACCGGCATTTAGGATGCTGTGATGTCATAAAGGGCACTGATTCGCCTCATTCACACCTCTCCCAGCAGGCTGTAAGCAGGGAACTACTGCACCACCACTGGGGAGTTTTTAGAGAGAACTAAGGAAGTGAAATCAAACCCTATTTAAAACGCTGTGTGGTCGCGCCGAAGCAGATGCTCATTTGCGTGTGAAGCGTTTCATCATTTCCACCTTGCGTGCCGCTTTCTGTCGCTGCTAAGAAGTGAACTCACGCCGTCACTCGTCCTTTCTTTTGTTTTGGCCAGGTTTCCGTTGTTAATTCATAGCTTTTCTTATTCTCTGGCGTTGCCCCCCGTGTCGTGACGTATTCCTCCCCTGTGCTGTTGAACTGATCTAAGAGCTCTTTCAGAGGTTTGGCAGCCAACGCGCCATTGTCGCAGCTAAAAGATGCTAAAGCTACAGCCAAAAATGATTGAAGCAGCACTGCCGTGATACCTGGTGTACACGTAGCCAGCAATAAGCGAGTGTCTGCTAGCTCGAACGCTTTTGCCGAACTGTTGGCTCGCTAGACCGCAGTGAAGCAGCCACTCAAATCACAGCAAAGCGAGTGTTAAAATACTGGGCATATTTTAGAAGATACGCTCCAAACTCTAGATAAAGGTTAGTTATCTAGAGTTAATAGTTACGACGGTTCACGTGCACAAATTCTCTTATAGTTGGTAATGCGTGTACCCCTCAAACTAGCACCACCTCAATAGAGAGCAGGTGCTTCTTGGCTTGCGGTGTTCCATCTTGAAGAAACTGCGTGTTTTTTATTTTTTCAGCATTCTAAACCTTAAGTAATTTTCCTCTGCTTCTTCCGAAGCAACAACACTCAGATAACCCTCCATTAAGCTCCTGGAGCAGGCCGCCACCACAGACTCTATAAATGATGACGAGAGTCGGGCCGCAGGTTCCCCACGGAGCCGCTCTGTCTTTGCTGCAGCCGGAAACCGGGGAGCCGCCGGCCAAATGTGTTTTAGCGAAGCGATGGCTGCTAACAGGTTCGTTCCAGGCAAGTGTCTGCAGCCGTTTGCCAACCAGGGTGTCAAAGATTCTGTCATCGACGCGTCCTGGCACGCGCACATCGCGAAGAAGCGCCGTGCGCACAGGAAAAAAAAAGGAGAGGAAAAAAAAAGGAGAGGCTGGCTGTCGAGAAGCCGAGCGGCGTCGCAACACATGGTGGGGATTTAAATGAAGGGACGAGTCAATCTGGCGCGTTCGCTCGCATGGTTTTGCAGAACGTTATGAAGAGCTGCAAGGCATTTGTGCAGCTAGTCACAACAGATGATTGTAGGACTGCAGACGTCCAGCGTGGTCTGACTCGCATTGCCGTTTTAAGTCAGGAGAAGGGTTTTTGACATTTCACCATATTGCGTTCGTAATGCCAATTTAAAAAAACAAAACAAAAAAAAATGTTTGCTATTCTTTGCAAATTTGAGTTGGCTCAAGAAAATAGCTCCAAACGGTGCTCATACGGACTTGATCTGTAAATACTGGCAGTGGCTTTGTCCATTGAAAAGCCAACATCACTCACCTCTGCTCCAAATACCTCTGCTCCAAATTATTGCTGTGAGGACTTAGAATTACTACTAATTACTACTAACACTTACAATTACTTCCAGGAATGACATTCAGCAGGGGGCTCAGTATGCAGAGCTTCCCTTCTAATAATGCGGAGGTGTGTGTTGTCTTGCATTCATGGTAGTGCTGATGAAGAATAATGACGTGTCAAAAAGCTTCACGCCAGCAAATAATGAGCCAATAGACATGTGGTACTTGCCGTTGTGGCCTCTAGATGGCACTGTTCGCCCTGTCGACCTGACTTCTGCAACTTTGTTAAATTGTTGTTGTTTTTTTGACGTCTCTGCCCAACAGAAAGTTCACGAGATGCTGCAGAAGGGCTGGGACGCTGAGGGATCGCCTTTCAAGGGGCAGCAGTTCGACCCGTCCATGTTCGACATCCCGCCCAGCGCCGTGCAGTTCTAGTCCTCAGCCCGGACCTCGGGCTCAGTCCAACTTGGTTATTACCGAACTCTGTGCAGGGGGAAGGGGAAGGGAGGGAGGGTGTCCCTGATGTCCAAGTCAACTTCCAACAACAGAAGCGGCAGAAGTGATTTTTGTGTGGATATTTTGTACCTATGTTCATAGGTTTTGCTCTTCGTCGACCATCCATAGTGCCTATAAGTTAGTCCACCCCGCTGTAAGTTTGTCTCTGTCTCGGTTTTCGCCCTCTGCAGTCAGATATGTCAGTGCAAAACAATGCTGTCGCGCCTACTGTTGACCTATCATGACATGAGGTGTATCAGATACAGGCGCCATTAACAATCATGAAAGTGAAGCTTTTTTTTTTTTTTTTTAAGGTGCGTAAGAGAGAGAAACACCTGCGCTCGTTATGGCCTGACTGGCTTGATTAGCACTATTGGAAACACCTGTGTTTGTTTCTGGTCCTTTTTTTAAAAAAAAAGTCACAATAGTTGACATCATGAATTCTATTGAAGAAAGTGCGCACCCACTTCTTTTTGGCATCTGGTTCTCCAGCTAAAGAAAATGAGCGTTTCAAATCCAACCCAATTAAATTGTCCGGTTTGCATGAATCCTCCTATGAATTACTGGATTGATGACTTTGAACACACGGACAAAAACATATTTTTCTTTTAGCTTTTTTTTTTTTTTTTTTAACTTAAAGCTCCACATTGTTACATGACATTTACCAAAGTTTTCCAGCAATACTATGTCTGTCTGTCCTGTCACTGGGAAAAATCACTGCTTTTGGTCGCTCTACTTTTCAGAAAGGTGTGTGTGCTAAAACCACCCGCTTTCTGCAAGTCAGTCCTGTTTCTTGTCCCCTTTCAATTGTGAAAGCTCCAATCAGTATCCTCTGAAGTTGGAGATAAACTTTTTTTTTTTGCAGGAGGCTGTAAACAGAGGGCTGAATATGTGGTTTTCTGGACTTTCTCTCTCTCTCTCTTTTTTTGGGGGGATTATTCTGTAAAGTTGCTCCATTAAAGACCTGGAATGGGGGGTCAGGGGAAATAAAGATTTGAAAATTTAAACATTACTGGAACTTTGATATTTTCGTTGTCATTGTCAGACTGCATAGATGTCAGAATCTTCTGCTCGGTGTCCGGACTAATTTTGCGACCAATCAAAACAACTTGGAACTAAAGTAAAATGAATAAAAATATTTTCTAACAAAAGCAAAAAAAAAAAAAAAAATTTGGCCAAATCCAATAATCCAACAAAATGATCGAGTCTTGAGCAGGAACAGCCTGAGAACTGATCTTTGCAAACAATCCTGACAGATTGGATGCCAAACACTGAGCTTGACTCAGTTCTCACTTAACAAATCCACTGTCTTCATGAAAAACAACTGACGGGTACATTTTAGAACTGAACGACCCAAGATGAGTTTCTGGGTGGGTTGAATGCTGGTCCAGATCGTTTTTTTTCATATAGTGTTAGTTTAGAGGTGAAGGTGAATGAAATGACCCTTTTTTCTGTTTGAAGCATTCTGGCCACACTGCCAATAAACGCACCTGACTGAAGAGAAGAGAACCTTCGCCCCAGCCAGTCTTGATCTGCATCCGCTCAGCCAGGCTGAACAGTGCCGGCTGCGGAGCTGTAACACACCCAAGTCATCAGTAAATGCAAACCCACCGAATGCGAAGACGCAGTATATAATATGCTGATGAGGGAGAGATGGAAAGATGAAGTCACACATCAGCTCCACGCGAGGCCCCTTTTTGGCAGCGCCTTCATTCTGCCGACTGGGTTATTGTGCAACATCTGTTGGTGCAGGTGAAGACTCGGTCAGGCTAATTGCTCCACATTTAGCCCCGCTGCAGGAGCCGCTGTAGCTCGTAATTTGACCCCTGACTTCCAGGTGGAGTATTTCACAGATGCGAGTGACGAGGTTCGCAGTTGTAACGGTGCAAAGCCTTGCGACCGGGGCTGCTCGGGGGGGCGGGGGGGTACTGAACACCTGCCAAAGCCCTCAGTGCGGTGACTGGCTCTTCTTTAAATGGCCAAAAATGCTGTTGCTCCAGCACTGCCTCGTTTTATTTTTCCTTACAGTTTTCAACACTTTGCTTTCCTAAAAGGTTGCTGATTGGTCACTGTTGAAAACCTGAAATGTGTGAGTTCAGGATTTGTGCGTATGTGTGCGTGCCATGTATATGTATATATGTGTGTGTGTGTATGTGTGTGTGTGTGTGTGTGTGTGTGAATATATATACGTATGTTTGTATATACAATATGTGTATATAAGCATTTGTGAATATGTATGTATGTATGTATGTGTATATATATATGTGTGTAAATGCATATGTGTCTTTACTGTTTGTGTATGTGTGTGTATATATGTATGTATGTATATACATGTGTAAATATATGCATATATGTGTATACATGTGTATGTGTGTATATATGTACTGTATATATGTGTGTTAATTTATATACATATATATGTGTGTGTGTGTGTGTGTGTGTGTGTGTGTGTGTGTGTGTGTGCATACGAATATATGTGTATATTCTGTATATTCTGTATATACGTATTCATTTGCATTCTTGCCACCTTTGCAACTGTTTCTGTATTCTTGCATGGAGGGGAACAAAATCAAAAATCCAACGTATTATTTTCACTCGCGTCATTATCTCAGTCCCCACGTGCTGCGCGGACCCCGTGCTCTGCAATAATGCAGACGCGCACAACGTGAGCCTCTCCAACTTGGCAGATTTTGCAGCTGGAGCCGAACAATGTCATAATCAGCCGCAAGATCCTCTTCATCACGACGCATTACCCAGCGCAGCTCTCTTCAATCAGCGCTCGCCCACCCACCCGTTGAATTCACTCCCCCCCCCCCCCTCTCTCTCCCCTTTTCTCTCAAAATCGGGAGGACCGCGTCATGTGGTGAGCTCATATCACCAGCGTGCGTGCGGTATTTAAAGAGTCCGACCCTCCTCTTCCTCCTCCTCCTCCTCCTCCTCCTCCTCTTCCCGAGCCTGCCACATCAGGGAAGGAGAGCCCCGCTGCCCCTCTTGCGAAGCCCCGTGTGTGCCAGCTTGCACCTTCCGTCCGTCCGTCCGTCCGGAGGGGTCTGAGGTGGGCGGAGCCTGAGGAGCCCGAGGTCTTCCCGTCCGCAGCGACGCACCGCGCATTTCGGACTCCCGCAGCCGTCCGAGGAGCAGGAGGAGGAGGGGAAGCAGCAGCAGCAGCGGCAGCAGCAGCGGCATCATGGCAACGACAACTTGCACGCGTTTCACAGACGAGTACCAGCTGTACGAGGAGCTTGGCAAGTAAGCGCGACCCCCCTCTTTCCTTTTCCTTCTTCTTCTCAATTAAGTATGAGCGTCCCTCCCCGCGCGCAAAGACAGAGAGAGCACGAGGGATGGATGGATGGACTGGATGGATGGATGGATTGATGGAGCTGCTTTGCTGCTGCTGCTGCTGCACATCTGCGCTTGATGGCTGCAGCGGCTCCATCCTTTTAATAGAACCAACCAACAAACCAACAAACAAAACAAACCAACAAACAAACAAACAAACAAAACTGCATCCTAATTCTGCACTGGATGGCTTCCACTCTGGAACACCAGGGGACTTCTAGGAAAGCGGGGGCGGGGAGGGGTTGACGGGGTGCACCGGATAGGCTACTTATTAATTAATTTATCTATGTATTCATCTTTAAAATGTTATTATTTCTCTCTCTTTTTTTTGCATGAAGATGAGGGTGGGCTCGATGAACCCTGGAGCCTTGCTGGGCGGCCCACCCCTCTCTGCCTAGAGGCTAATTAGTAGAAAAAAAAACTGGCTCTAATTTGCTGTGTGTGTGTGTGTGTGTGTGTGTGTGTGTGTGTGTGTGTGTGTGTGTGTGTGTGGGGGGGGGGGTAGGTAGGAGGGGCTGCTGTGTCGGAATTAAGCCCCCCCTCTACCCCTCTTCATCATCAGCTGGCTTTAATGACAGTGGCACACAGCTTAGTGGGGAAGTTGGAGAATAATAACGCTGCTGCTGCTGCTGCTGCTGCTGCTGCTGCTGCTGCACTTGACATGCAGCTAATCCACAGAGGTGTGCCTTGTGATACCCCCCCCCCCCCCCAAAAAAAAAAAAAAAAAATTTAGGATGTGTGACTAATAGGATGCAGACAAGTTGAGCGAGACTGAAGAGGCTATTGGGTGCCACAGTGGGTAGATGTAAAGTGGACTCAGTGTCTCTGTCAGGCTGTGCGTGGGAAGAGAGGATCTCTCTCTCTCTCCCTCTCTCTCTCTCTCTCTCTCTCCCCCCCTCTCTCTCTCTCTCTCTCTCCCCCCCCCTCTCTCTCTCTCTCTTTCTCTCTCTCTCTCTGCAATGTTTGCCTCACAGGAACATTTATTCCACAGCGCTGGAGAAAGGAAAGAAAAATCCAGCGCTGAGTGTTCGGCGCTCACAACGATAACGTGGCGCTTTTCATATTTCTGGGGGGGAAAAAAAGAATAAATATTTCAGCCGTCTTTTGTGAGAGCTGGAGTTTCCTACACCCCGCGTGTTTGGGATGCGATACATTGGCGACAATGGAGATGCTGGAGTGGCAGCGTCTGCCCCCGCTGATAACCGCGCTCTGCTGATGTTCACGCTGGGTTTTTTTTTGTGTGTCTGTTTGCGTGCGTGTGTTTCTGTGTCTGTGAGGTGAATTTAAAAGCAGCAACACAAACAGTTTCGGTCGTTGGTTTTTGGCCTTCCCTGATTCTATAGCTCGGCTTATTTAAAGTCAATGAAACACTGCGGCCAATGAGTATTCATCTAGCAAGAGAAATATACACTTGCCTGTTCTTCTGCTAGAGCTTGTTAATTGTACAAATGTGTTGGTTGTGTTTGATCAACAATCAGCAGTGCATGACTTGTGTGTCTAAACAAGTTGGCCAATATAATTATCTACTTTTATTGATGCTTATATGTTGTTGTTTTTTTTTAAAGTTTCGGTGCGTAATATTTGGCCTGATTTACATTTTTTTGTATTGGTAAAAGCTTATTATACTGCTGGACAAAAAAAAAATTTTGGTTTTCCTTCTACATATATTCATATTCAGTATATATGTACTGCAAGGGTCTTGCTCTCAGTTACCTGCCATCTTGCACCGCCATATTTCTAAGGAAGCCTGGTGTGGACAATCCAGCCCGCCTGACAGCGCATTTCATATGACTCTCAAGTAAACCAACGAGAAAGAAGGTGGGCAAGGTATTTAGTTTTGTGTGCGTAGGCCACCGTAGTTCACTGGCAAGCTTGGGAGGGAGAGAGTTGAGCGCTACAATCGAAAATTAAACCACTTGATGTCGTCCCTTCTCAAAATTACAAAAGAATTACACCCTTGACCTGTAAGACAACAAAAAGACAGTCTATCGTTATTGTATAATGTGTTGTCATAATGTCCAGCAGAGGGCGGTCAGCTGAGAATGTTCGCAATCAAGCTAGCTTCTGGTCACGTTGCAACTTCGGCATGTTAAAGTATGAAATTAAAGTGCGTAAAAACCACCAAGCATGGCGCCTCATGTTCTCTGACATTACTCTGCCCACTCAAACTGCACATCCATCAGACTTCTGAGCTGATAGAAGAACATGCTAACTCTGCAATACCAAGATAAATTCTTAATGACGACCTCGTCAGGTTCAGCTCGGCAGAAGAGAGGCTGCTCTCCAGAGGCCTTCAAATGATACACAGCCATTGTTTTTGTTTATCATGTGGCCATTTCATATTGCCTGCATTATGTTAAAGGCAAGGCTAATCATGTTTATTGCACTATTGCGCTGATTTATTTATTTTTTTCATTAAAGGAATTGGCTCCTGGGGGAAGTGGCAGCAGGATGCGCCAGCGCTCTCTCACTCCGAGCTTCCCCTCGCTGCTTATCTTCGCTTTGTTGGCTGTTTCTTTGCCAAATAATCCACTAAGGCCCACTGTGTGTGTGTGTGTGTGTGTGTGTGTGTGAGAGAGAGTCAGTGGCATGTATGGGTGACGAAGCGGCCCGCTGCAAACAAACGAATATAATGTTTATTCCTAATGCGCGGCGTTTCACGCTCGGCTGAGCTGTCACTTCGGCTTCATCCGTCAAACATAAACTGCGGCTGCAGAGCTGGTGGGCTGAAACCTGCCAACCCGCAGGAATGCACGTGACGGTAGCGTCGCTAAAAACAAAACAAAACAAAAAAAACATTCCTTCCGACGACATGCGACTTATTATTATTCACCTTTAACATTTCCTCCACTCATTAGCGATCCCTCGTGCTCTTAGCCAAATGTCACAGCCTTCATCCGTGCACGAAATCCGGAGCTGAGACCCTTAAAAATAGTGATGTTTGAGGCCCCCCCCGCCACTATCTGACTCCCACCTAGCCTGTCATGTCAGGGGAAGGGAGGGTAAGGGGGTGTTTTGTGGCTGGAGTGTCAGCGGGAGCCGTGCTTACTCACCGGGCCTCCTTCTCATGCGTACACGTTGGAGTGCTCGCGGGAGAGGCAGGGGGCTCTGCGGGGCGAGCGCGAGTGTTTGATTGCGTAACGAACAGCGAGGTGAGGTAAAATTAGCGCCAGCAAAACGACAGAGGTGGTTATTTCTGTTTGTCTCTGTCGGCTTCGACGGGGAAGATGTGGCCCTCGGCGCTTCGGCACTCCACGGCACTTATCCTCGAGAACGAGAGAAAAAAAAAAAAGTGCCGCTCCCTCTTCCTCTGCCTCTTGATATTTTGACGCCACTGATGTCGAGGAAGGCTGACTGACACGTCAGCCTTCACACGTGTCCAGAGGGGGCGCTGCTGCGCGGATGCTGATTCATTGCGCCCTGTTGGTCACCGTTAAGATTAGTGGTTGTTTTTTTTGGAAGAAGAAGAAAACTACACAGGATGTGCCCAAACATTCGGAGACAGCAGATTTCTGAGTCTAGCTTGGCAAGCCAGCTGGATGGATTCCGATATCTGTTGGATTCGGATCGTGTAAAAAGTTTCCTGTTGAAAGTGAAAACAAGAAAATTTGATTGGGCAAAATTCCTGTGTGAGATTCCAGCAGACAAATAACTTTTTTCCCAATAAGGTGAGATGCCCTCCATCACGACAAAAAGGAAGCTGATTGGCTACGGACACTTGGGCAAAAAAGAAAAAAATGCTTTCTAATAAAGTTCGGCTCGCTGGACGCACAAGATTTCTGATTTGAAAATCTCATCCGTCAAGCTTCCGTGTGCAAGTTTGCATCCATCCATCTATCTATCTATCTATCTATCCATCTATCTATCTATCTATCTATCCATCTATCCATCTATATATCTATCTATCTATCTATCTATCCATCCATCCATCCATCTAAAATGTGTGCATGTGCGTATATGTATGCATACATTTGTATGTATCTATACCAGACATGGGCAAACTACGCCCCGGGGGCCATTTGCGGCCCGTTAAGTTTTTCAATCTGGCCCGCCAAACTTGAAGAAATTATATTAACAAACCTTATTTATTATGTTTTCGTTTCCCTGCACTCTCGCGTTTCCTGCCACAGTAATGATTATGTCATAATGAAGAATAACATAACGTAAATCTGTGCTTTTTCATGAGCAGTGACTGTTAGTAAGAAGCTGTATTTCAATAATTTAATATTCAGTGTTTTAAGAGTCACTTTGACAAAGAGGACTTCAAAAAACATTTTCTTCTGATGTTTTTGCACATTTTCAACTTAAATCAAAGCACATTTTCTACACAGCCCATGATATCTTTCTCTCCTATGAGGTGGGCCATCAAAACACTCCACCCTTCTGCTCCTGCTACAGCCCCTTTGTCACATTTTAGAACCCATTGTGGCCCACCAGTGAAAAAGTTTGCCCCCTTCTGATCTATACATACATAAATATAGACACATATGCATACATACAGACACACACATACATGTATACAGTATATAAATACACACAAACAAACACACACACAAACACACACACACACACACACACCATTTTTTGTGGAGTGATGCCAGTTTGTCTTCCCTCCAGTTGCCAAAATCTCGACATCACACATTCAGGTCAGGTTTGTTGTGAAGGCAGAGGGGACATCAGGACGGCTGCGGGGTCAGCCTGATCGCCTGCTGACAAAGCTGACCGATCTCCTCCTCCTCCTCCTCTTCCTCACTGTCCTCCCTGCCTTGTGTTTCCCAGGGGGGCCTTCTCCGTGGTGCGCCGCTGCGTCAAGCTCTGCACCGGCCAGGAGTACGCCGCCAAAATCATCAACACCAAAAAGCTCTCGGCCAGAGGTGAGGACACACACACAGGTGGAAAGAAAAAAAAAAAGAAAGAAAAAAAAAAAAAAGAATAGAGGCGGATACGTCCTCTTCGTCCCCGGCTGGTGACTGTTTCCTGCAAGGAATAAGGAGAAGCCGAGGCATCGTGGGGGGATTTTCATGGTTACGTGAGCCAGTGTGTGTATGTCCTAGATCTGAGAGCCCACATTAGCATATTTTAGCGGGCGCTTTTGATTTCTGCGCGTGCCAGGCGTCCACGTCTGTTCCTGCGTGCGCGCGTGAGCCAGATGACGCTCCCGGATCTGCGCCTTCGAAAAAAAAAGAAGAGGAAAAAAAAGCAACAAAATTGCACGTTTTCCCAGAGCAAAACGTTGACGTGTCTTACTGTGTCAGTGTAGAAACCCTGTTCACCAGCCCATGTTCACCAGCTCCCTGTTCACCAGCTCCCTGTTCACTAGCTCCATGTTCACTAGCTCCATGTTCACTAGCACCTGTTCACTATCTCCCTGTTCACCAGCTCCCTGTTCACCAGCTCCCTGTTCACTAGCACCTGTTCACCAGCTCCCTGTTCACTAGCTCCTGTTCACCAGCTCCATGTTCACTAGCTCCATGTTCACCAGCTCCCTGTTCACCAGCTCCATGTTCACCAGCTCCCTGTTCACCAGCTCCCTGTTCACTAGCTCCATGTTCACCAGCTCCCTGTTCACCAGCTCCATGTTCACTAGCTCCATGTTCACCAGCTCCCTGTTCACCAGCTCCCTGTTCACTAGCTCCTGTTCACCAGCTCCATGTTCACTAGCTCCATGTTCACCAGCTCCCTGTTCACCAGCTCCATGTTCACCAGCTCCCTGTTCACCAGCTCCCTGTTCACCAGCTCCATGTTCACTAGCTCCTGTTCACCAGCTCCATGTTCACTAGCTCCATGTTCACCAGCTCCCTGTTCACCAGCTCCATGTTCACTATCTCCCTGTTCACTAGCACCTGTTCACCAGCTCCCTCTTCACCGGCTCCCTCTTCACCAGCTCCCTGTTCACCAGCTCCATGTTCACCAGCTCCATGTTCACTAGCTCCATGTTCACCAGCTCCCTGTTCACCAGCTCCATGTTCACTAGCTCCCTGTTCACTAGCACCTGTTCACCGGCTCCATGTTCACTGGCTCCATGTTCACCAGCTCCCTGTTCACCAGCTCCTTGTTCACTAGCTCCCTGTTCACTAGCTCCTGTTCACTAGCTCCCTGTTCACTAGCTCCTGTTCACCAGCTCCCTGTTCACCGGCTCCATGTTCACTGACTCCATGTTCACTAGCACCTGTTCACCAGCTCCCTGTTCACTAGCTCCCTGTTCACTAGCTCCTGTTCACCAGCTCCCTGTTCACTAGCTCCATGTTCATCAGCTCCCTGTTCACCAGCTCCCTGTTCACTAGCTCCCTGTTCACTAGCTCCATGTTCACCAGCTCCTGTTCACTAGCACCTGTTCACTAGCTCCTGTTCACTAGCACCTGTTCACTAGCTCCCTGTTCACTAGCACCTGTTCACTAGCACCTGTTCACCAGCTCCCTCTTCACCAGCTCCTGTTCACTAGCTCCCTGTTCACTAGCACCTGTTCACCAGCTTCCTCTTCACCAGCTCCTGTCTCCTGCCTTCCATTCCTGCTCTTTGAGTAATGTGCTGAACACCTCAGAATTCCACGACAACAAAGCTAAAAATAAACAGCAGCAGCTTTAATCACAGCCGAGACACGAGGCTGTCGGCCATCTCACCTCCTATACTACACATATATATATATTTTAAATTGCATTTAATCCCTCTGTGGGATTTAAGAGACTCTCAATTTGGTCTCAGAGTGAAAGACTAGACGGCTTGGCCAGACGTTCCATGTCATCGCTGATATTCTCTCCTCTCCTCCTCCTCTTGATCCTTTGATCCTCTCCACCTTTTCCTCTACGTCCTCCTGTCTCCTCCTGTCTCCTCCCTGTTATCAGCCCTGCTGTGTGCTTCTCTTATCTTTCCCCTCCTTTTGTCTTCCCTCTATTCACCTCCTGTTGCCTCACTCTGTGCCGTCATTGCCATTTGTGTTGTCAGTTTTGCCCTTTAACTTCCCTCTCTTGAACTCTACACTTCCCCTCTCCTTCCCTCATACCTGATTATTTCCAATCCCGCTATTTCCTCTCCTCACACGTCTCTTCCTCTCCTTCACCCTCGTCCGATTCCCCCCTCCTCCCTGGTCGTGTCTATCTGGAACGAGGGGCTAAATGGGCATCTGGGACGAGTGCAGCCCTCGGGCTCTTCTCACAGATGTACGAAGGAGAGTCGTTTGTATCTCGGCGCCCACTGTCAATAACCTTGAGGGGAAAAAAATCAACCGCTTGACATTTTGTTAACTTGGAAAAAAATAAATAAAAAAAGAATATGAGGTCTCACATCATTTCCTTACCCACAAATAACTACACATCGTGCGTTCTGCATGAATGGGGCATGAATGTTTTGACTTGACTGTATGGGTGGGAGTGTGATGATAAAACCAGAGTTTGACTGTCCTTCTTCAGACCATCAGAAGCTGGAGAGAGAAGCCCGGATCTGCAGATTGCTCAAGCACCCCAACATCGGTGAGTACAGACAGCACAACCACCTGACTGAGTGATCAAAGGCGAGAGATACGGGGGGGCGAAGGGGGTTGGACCCCCCCCTCGATTAACCCATAAGACCCCATAGAAATATATATATAAAAAATATATGTTTTTTCAGCAATGGTCACTAAAAAAATTTGGATCACCTTGTCTGATATTACATTTTTAAAAATATTATTCAATTTTTATTATATTATACCATTTTGTTTGGCAATATTCGTGTATTCCCATATTCGTCAAGCGTTAGCGCCAATGTCCTACTTGGTCTTAAGTCTCATTAACTCGGAAACATGAAACAACCCCGCAGCAGATTCGCTGATCTGGGCCACTGTAGAGATCCAGCGGCTTCACACCGAGGCCTTCTCATAACTGGATCCACTCTTCACATTACACATAAATGTTCATTTTTACCAAATGTGATCTTCACAGCTATTTTTTAAAGTGACTTTTTCCAAACTTAAAGACTTTTACATCAAATTCCGCTTTTTTTTTTTTTTACTTGTTCGAATTCTGTTCCGTTCCGCCGGATCCCCTCAGATAACACACGTCGGGCCTCGCCTCGTCGCATCCCTCACGCCGAACAACGAGGCAACTCGCTCTGCTTGACGCAAAAAACGCTCTCGGAGCCCCTTAACTTGCTCTCCGTCAGCTCGCCCGTTAGTTCCACTCAGTTTATCCCGGATAGATTTGTGCGATTGCCTCCCGTTAATGACTGTGAATGAGCCGACGCTCCGAGGGTGACGCTTTAATAAAGCCGTGTGCCTTTTTTAGGATGGAGGGGCGGGGGGGGGGGGGGGGGGGGGGGGGTTTGGGATGTTGTGTTGTTGTTTTTTCCCCACAGGTCAGCGACGTCGCAGCGCACAGACACAGACTGATTTGCGAAAATTGTAAAAACGTATGAGATTAAATAAAATAAAAAAATGTTGTGTCGTGCGACGGAACTGGAAGCGTCTGTCTGCGAGCACGACGGCGACGGCTGCAGCAGAGTTTTGATGGCTGACTGCTTGTTTCCGCTCTCTCCTGCCTGCCTGCAGTTCGCCTCCATGACAGCATCTCAGAGGAGGGATTCCACTATCTCATCTTTGACCTGTGAGTTCCTTTTTCTTCCTCCCTCCCCTCCCCCCCCCCCCCCCTTCCCTTCCTTCCTTCCTTGCTGCTTGTCTCTTCTCGTCTCTTCTTCCTTCCTGCCATACTGCTGCCGCTGCTGCTGCTGCTGCCTACTCCTCCTCCTCCTCTATCTCTCCCCTGGTACTTGGTTTTTCCACCACTCCTCCCTTCCTCCCTTCAGTCCTCGCCTCTTCTGCCTCCTTCCTCCCTTACATCCGCATTATCTGCCCCCCGCCACCACCACCGCACCCCTCCTTCCCGTTTTTTTTCTGAGGCAGTTCCCCCCCATTACATAACAGTCCTCCCCACCTCCATCCTTGCGGCTTCCACTTTAACGCACACACACACACACACACATGTGAGGATACGGCACTCCCCCGCACTGGAGCCAGTCTCCATGGCAACCCTGTTGGAGTGAATCCTGCAGTCGGGGGTTTCCCCCTAATGAGGACATCCCCCCCGTCTGTGTGTGTGTGTGTGTGTGTGTGTTTGTGTGTTGCTGCCTGTGTGTGTGTGTGTGTGTGTGTGTTCCCCCTGCTCCTGAGAACCTGGAGGCTGGGTGATGCGGGGTGTCGTGTTTTAAAGTCCCGCCGTGTGTGTCTCTCCCAGGGTGACCGGCGGCGAGCTGTTTGAGGACATCGTGGCCCGCGAGTACTACAGCGAGGCAGACGCCAGGTAAACACGCCGTGATTCACGTCTTCTCCGGGCCCGGCCCGCTCCATATGTCCGTCCTCTGGCCTCTGCAGTCGCCCCGCCCCCCCACCCCCACCACCCGGCCCGGCCACTCCCACAACCCCTCCTCCGCCATTGGCGCAGAGGCTAATTTTTGACGATCCTCTTTCTTTCTTTTCTTTTTTTTTTTCTTTTTCTCCTCCTCTTGTTTGGACCGACATTGGCAACCGCTCCGATGGATGGATCGCTGCGTCGCTCCGTCTCTCCGTGCACGGAATAGCAATCGAGGTCGTTTTGGGTGTTTTTTTCTTTTTAAATAACCCTCCACCCCCACCCAGAAAGAGCGGTCGAAAAAAAAAAAAAATTCAGACAGATGGAAACAAACGTACGCATGATGCACAAAATGCACACATGCCCACGCTGTAACTCCTCCCACCCCCCACACCCCCCGACCGCCACCCCTCCCTCCCTGGGAGGGAGACTTAAATCAATTTGACTGTGGAGGCGGCTTGTGGAGGCGAGGGAGAGGAGAAGAAAGGAAGGGGACTGAGACATCCAGAGAGACGGGAACAAGGGGGGGGAGAAGCAAAGACACGGTGAGAGCAGCAGATCACAGCCGCTCCTCCTGATCCCTCTGAACTCCTCTCACTCGGTCGTCACGTCCAGTGTGGCCACAGGTGACCCTTCCTCTTCTCCAAGCCTCCAAGCCTTTATGCTCATCAGAGGGCCATTCATTGATTTAATAATAGTTGATGATTCCCACTTTCTGTCCTCTATTTTCTCACCACGCGACGGTGGAGCAGACTGATGTGGCAGCAGCGTTTTGTTTTTTTTTGTCCCTCTGTTTGCAGCCTCCCGCAAAAGAAAATGCTCAGTTCTGGCGGATGCTGATAAAATCGTTTGACTGCTGTGTTATTTTATTAATCTGTTTGCGTTTCCTCTATTTTTCATGTTATTGCCTCCCATCTGCCTTCATTCTCTTTGCATAAATTGTCTTTGTGTGTGTGTGTGTGTGTGTGTGCGCGCGCGCGTGTGTGTGTGTGTGTGTGTGTGTGTGTGTGTGTGTGTGTGTGTGTGTGTGTGTGTGTGACACTGTATGTGATTTTGTGTGGGTGTGTGATTAGCATGGCTTGATTACTATCCAACAGCGTTTCACTAACGGTTTCCTCTCTGGTCTCCATCTGCACATAGAACTGCTCTCCCCTCTCACCCCCCCACACCCCCCTCCTCCACCCCCCTTCCCTAACCCACCCCACTCCACCCCGTTAAAGGGCAGGTCACACAAATACGAACAGGCAAAAATCGAAACGTGTTCCATCACAAGCGGCCAAAAGTTCTACCTCAGGTTTTCTCCTAGTGTCCTCGAAGAGAACTTGCATCATCAAATTCCTTCCTGCAAATTACTTAGATCAGGGGTGTCAAACTAATTTTAGTTCGTAGAGAAAAATCTATTCGCAAGCGGGCTACACTAGTAAAATCATGGTATAATTATCACTTAAAAAATACAAACAACTTCAGATTGTTTTCTTTGTTTTACTGGTGGTGTTGTTGGAGCGCCCTGCACTCTGCACCCACTTTCCTATTTTTCGACAAGGACATTTTGGGGCAATGAGGGTGGCAGATAGGAGACGCAGCAGGGTAGGCAGAAAGACAATGTAGCTTCGGAGTGGCTGCGCTTGGGCCTACTTGCTCGGCTCCAGTATTAACAGTTTATTTACGTAGCAAAAACATCACTGCGACATCCAGTGGAAACATTTAGAACCGCAGTTTCTTTAATTGAAAAACTCAGGCTTTTGCGAATAAACAAATTCATAATAAAGCGAAATATTACCAGCAAGATGGTCGGGGGGAGGGGCTTCAGTTAGAACATAAATGGTGCTTTATAGTGGAAATTGAGAAATCCATACACAGTTAACTGTGGTTTGGTCGCCTGCCCAGCACCCTTTCACACTTCATGGAAACGCTTCACATGCCTACTTCAACACCTCCATCTATAACAAGCGTCGCCTTTCTAGTCTAAAAGGAGAAGAAAGTGTGTTCTTCTTCTTCTGTACCCGGCCAGCAGGAGGCGCTATGTGAATGGCAGGGCTGTCAATTCACCTGTCATTGATTTAAATATATACATTTGAATACAAAAGATCTGGAAATGCAACGTAAAGGTTTAACTACAGTACATACTGCTGCTATAAATAGTACACTTTTTTTTTTTTTTACATGACTGCAATAAAGAACCTGGGGGGAAATAAAATTTGTGTTTATGTGTGCACGCATGATTCATATTTTGATGATGTAATCTGGTTAGAGCCCCCCCCCGCCCCCGATGCCCCTCCCTGCTCCTCCCTCACCCTGGTGAGCGCAGGCATGTTTTTGTTCCGATGTTAGCGTTTCGCTCCGCAGTAGCGCTGGAAAAACATGCACTTGCGTGGCTGCAGAATCCCACTTTTGCCCCAGGAGGCGGCCCAGACCAAGATCAATGTATCCGTAATCTGCATGCTGCTGTGTCCTCAGCCGGTGGCGTCACCCCCGAGAGGCTCCCGATGTTGTCCGCCGTGGGCGTGAATGTTGAGAGAGCTTTTATTAAACGCGGCCCATTTATCAATGGCGCCGCTTGGCGTGTCGCCGGCGCCGCCCCGTGGGAACCAACAATGTTTTATCTCCACGTTTGCCTGTTTTTCGTTCTCGAGGCCCCCGGCGCCGGCCAGTGGCGCAGATCTGTTAACTCGTCACGACGGGCCGAGCGATGTGTGTGCGTCCTCCTGTCAGATGTTCTTTTTTTTCCCTTGCTCTGTGTTCCCTCCTCTTTATCTGCCCCTCACCCTGTCGTTTTGTCTCCACAGTCACTGTATCCATCAGATTCTAGACAGTGTGTCTTACACCCACCAACATGACATAGTGCACAGGGACCTCAAGGTGTGTGTGCGCGTGTCTCTCATTTGCATTTGCGTCTGTCTGTCTGCGGCCTCCCCCGCCGGGGTGCGCTGCGGGGCTGGAAGGGGGGGGGGGGGTTGCTCTTCTCATGCTTGTGTTCAATGATCTTTTTTCCTTTTTTTTTTCTTTTACCTGCCTGTGACTTACAACGACCTGCCTGTGCCTGCTGTCTGTCCGTCCGTCCGTCCGTCCGTCTGTCTGTTTCCTGTGCGTCTTGCCTGTGCTCAGGCTTTGCTTTTTGGGACTCTTGTTGCACTATTTTGGATGACCTGAACTAGAATTGCGAATTTCCCTGTGGGGGTCCCAGCAGTCGGCCCAGCGTGCTTCTGGGAAAGAGTGCGAGTGATTGAGGGAGTGATTGAGCAAGTGAGGGAGTGAGGGAGTGAGTGAGTGAGTGTCGGTGAATGAATGAGCGGCTTGGCATCACAAATGAGGGAGACAAGTTAAAAAAAAAACAAAAAAAAAACACACACATAAAAAGGTAGAGGGAGAGCTAGCGTAGCATAGTAACAGCAGAGCCGTGTCTGCCGCAGACGCTTTGGGTAGAAGGGAGAGGGAGGGGGAAAAAAGAAAAAAAGAAAAAAGCTGCTAAAATATTTTGTCAAAAGTGGCGTTGCTGGCATTCCGGAATAAATTACACAGGAGAATGTGCAGGTTAGACACAGTGCCGCCCACACGGAGCTGCAGCTTCCTCCCACACGGCCTGACTAATGTTTGGCCCGTCCTCGAATCACAGAAAATAGCGTAGTTCACAGACAGGTTCACTCTTCACACTTGTGTTTGTGTGTTTGTGTGTGCGTTTGTGTGCGTGTCTGGGGGATAGAAAAAAAAAAAAAAGAAAGAAAAAAGTGCTGCGAGCGCACTGTGAGCTCATGTTTAGTGCGTGTGAGTGCGCGCGTGTCACAGCGATGATGATGATGATGATGATGATGATGACGATTGCGATTCTGTGCGCGCTGCCTTGCACAGAGACGACGCTGCCGCTGCATGGATGTGACAGTTAGTTGGGGGCTGGATGTGCTCAGACTAACCTGCTCCCCCTGCTGTTTGCGTGCAGTCACTGCATCCAGCAGATCCTGGAGGCCGTGCTCCACTGCCATCAGATGGGGGTGGTACACAGAGACCTCAAGGTGAGTTTCCCCCCTGCAGGGCTGTGTACTCGTGTGGGCGTGTGCGAGGTTGTGCGTGCGTGTCTGTGCCCGTGTGTGCGCGCGTGTAAGTGTGTGTGAGGGTGCGTGTGTGTGTGTGTGTGTGTGTGTGCGCGCTCTGGGAGGGACTCGAGCTGTGTCTGTCTGCGTCTGACTGTTGCGCCACAATTCTGCAGGCGGGTAAGTTCACTTAAGGCACACGAGCCGAGCTTGTTTGTGCACGTCAGGTGGCCTGATGTATCTCCGCATGCGTGTCTGTTCCGTCCGCCTTCTTGCAGTTTTTTTGGAAGCAACGTTCGTGCATGCACTTGACTTTTGCTGCTGTGGTAATGTCGACTGATGTTCCTGTGAAAGTGTTATTGTCTGACGTGCACGTGCAAAATGAAAGTGTGGTTTAAAAAGCTCTCTGAAGTGTCTCAATTGATGAAGGAGTCTATGATGCAATGTGCAAGTAACACAAACCTTTGTTAAAAACCTGCTTAAGCTAATAATGAACACAATACTATTCAAATGACCAGGCTAAGGGTAAGGAAGTTAGGCTAAGTTAGTCTATTAAGGATTTAAATTCTTCTGATAAAAAGGTGAATTTACCTTTTCAAATGACTCGAAGGTCCCATATTATTAAAAAAAAAAAAAAAAAAAATCCCCCTTACCAATATTTTAATAGAAAATATTGGACTGTCAAACTGGCCATGAATAAGAAAAGTCCATTCTTCTTCTTTCTCTTCCTCCACTTTTCACAGATGCGTGCTAGAATGCAGAGATCTGAAGCTCAAAGCAAGTGTTCTCTAAACAGAGGACTGTTTATGTATAATATTTATTCTTTCAATTAAACTGTGGAGGCATCTCCACGACGGTCCAATGTTGAAAACATGAATAATACAGGACCTTTACCTATTAACAATAAAAAAAAAAAGGAACCTTCTAAAGGCCTCTAAAGAAATGCGAGTAAAACAAGTGCTATAATTGCTACTAGTAACCTATATCTATCTATATTACTACTTGTATATGAAATATTTATAGTTACAAGCATGTACAAGGCTACGATGTGAATATGATTATTGCGGTTCTTTCTTTAAAATAAACATGACTGGCAAATGAATACTTGGAAGGAAGCAGTTGAAATTAAACTTACTGAAATTCTTGAATTATTTAGAAACATCAGAAATGCACGTTTGTAAGATAAACATGCTGTGCTAGACATGTTGAGTTTGGGCTTTCACAGCACTCTGTAGTATCACAGTGATGGCCGTGCGGGGAAACTCCAGCTGAAAAGCAGAAGCGTGCCGTCCCGAGCCTTGAATTGCGCCTCACATGTTGGAGATCGAGTCTCAGTTTTTGCCTCAAAATGTCACATCTGGTAACATTCACGACGAGCCACAGGAGTATTTTCCCCGGTGAAGCATCCGGCGTAGCTGCCGGGCCCATCCACTCATCTTCTTTATTATGTAGGAAGGCAACGGGAGCGAGATGGTCTCAAAACCTGCTCTCCTCCTTCTCGCCTCATGTTCGAGTTGAAGCATCCTGACCTTAAAAGAGGAGAAAATGTCAACTTGTACCTCGCAAGCGTCATGAATAATTTGCTCTGTTTTTCAGGGGTTGCACTTGTGTCACCCCGGGATGCATTTTTAAACAGTCGGCGCACGAGCGAAAATTGTGCGAGGTGACTCGGGGAGAACAACAGAAATTTCGATTAATTTGTCGTCCACGGAAATCCGAAAACTTTGATCGCTCGGACTTCCCTTCTTGTTTTTAGTCCATATTTCCACTGTCGTCTCTTTACCACCAACCACGGTCGTGTTAAATCTCACAAGTGTGACAAAGGAAGTTTGACTGTTGCCGCAAGAGCTACATTGATGCCAATTTTAATTATTAATGCGGAGTGAATTGGCTTTTTAAGGCAATTTTTCACCTGCTGGGAAAGTCACGGAAGTCACATCATCATCCAGCTGTCTAACACACATGTCAATGCAGTCATGACCCTAACTCTCTGGACTCAAACATGTCACAATCTCTGCTGCCGGCAAACGCACTAATTCACCCAGGCAGGAATGTTTTCAGAGAAAATATAAATATATAATTGAATGAAAGATTTAAAGGAGCCATAATCGGAGAGACGTGAGTTGCCTCCCACAGCATAAAATCAGTCATTTCTCTTTTAATTGAACTGTCAACAGAGGCCAAACTTTATTAACTTACATAATTAAAAGACCCGGCCAAAACGACTCGGGCCAATCCAAAATTGAAATCCTGGCACTGTGCCCAGGAGCCTGGATGGCCTCACATGGAAAGTCAAGGAAATTTTGGGTTTCTTTTTTTAATCTTGGCACTTTTTGCTCTCTGTCACCAGAAGAACTCAACAGTTTCGCTGGTCTGGCCGGCCGCCTCACCCTGCAGCAGAATCTGTTTTAAAGGCCCAGTGTGCATGATTTAGCAGCACCTAGTGGCAGGACAGAATACTGCAAATGGTGTTCATGGTTCTGGTTTCAGTCAAGTCTCAAAGGCAGCTGTGATTCTGGGTAAAACCATGAAACTGAATGAGCAAATCCACTACTGCAGATAGCACAAAATGGCTGCATCCTTACATTTGATCAGCCAATATGTACATCAAAATGCTTGTTATTAGCAACTGATAACACCAAACCCTGAAACTTACACATGTTTTTTGTTGTTTTTATCTTTAAATTTTCATAGTTTCAAAGTTTCATATAGATTTTATTTCTGATTTAATCATCTCAGCGGCCGTTTTCAAATCTTCTCCTGTGCCGAATCATGTGCACTTTTTTAAATTCACCTGCCAATCAGGGTGAAATATCTGAGTGAAAATAAGAGGGATATCTGCTCAGCTTCTCCGTCAGAATCAATTACATCACCATGACCAACAAATTATTAATAACATGTGGCTGTAGCTTCTCGGAGGTGAAAGTGGCATCAGTGGGAGTTTACGCAGCGATAAATCTTCTTAAATCATCGATCCATTCCCTTTATAGTCACGGCTCTATAAAAGTGGCCAAAGAACGAATGAAAAGATCTGATGCGCAGCCGGCGGCTGCTCCCGCGGTCGATGGCGCAAAATCAATCACCGCCAGCCTCAACCAATCACGCGACGAGGGGTTCTTGTATCAGGAAGCTCGTACAATTAGTACAGAATTCTGCCGCTCGGGGCTTCCGAGCAGGAAGCGAGTCGACCGCATCCAGAGGACAAGCTGTGTTTGGTCTCTCTCAAGGAAACAAATGAGCAAAGCACACACGCGCACGCACATTCACACAATAAGAAACAACAACAGAAGAAGAAGAAGAAAAAAAAAAAGAACTGTACGGATTTTTTAAAGTCCCATCTGTCAGTCTCAGCCTCGGAGAGAGCGTGCGGGTGCGTGCGAGTGTGTACGTGATGGAATATGTATGAGCGTTGCTCTAAAAGTGTGCTCACCATCACAGCTATTCTTAGGCCGCAGATCTGGGTTTGACTGGCTGCCTCTCGGCGAGCCGTCAACAGCGCATTTAGGTTTCCTCTCCAAACCTCGAGCGGAGGGACGGAACTTTTTCTGGGAGACTTGGGTGAGACTTCAGCGGCTCCCGTTCCGAAAGGACCCCGACTGCGGCTAAACAGATGAAGAAACCAATAACTGAAAAGTGCATAATGTCTGAATGTAAAACCGCTTGAAAATTACTTTTCACTCCAGCGAGCACGAGGTTGCGCCAGACAAGAGCTGCAAACGATTCCCAGCGCTGCCATATAGTGCTGATGATGGGTTTTACGATCTGTTTGTCAGACAAGGCCGGCCACTGAGACACCACATTAGCGGGTTGTCCAAGGTAGCTGACATTGTTGTTATGCAACACCGATGCGACTCAAAAGAATTGAGTAGAATTTTTCTTGTTCGTTATCGTTGCGCTTATGTGATGGTTTACGATCAAACGTCTGTGTGAAGCTGGCATTTGTTCTGTTAGAAGAAAGGAGATAACCAGAAAGAGGCAAAATGACGACAGACACAAAATCACAAAGGCAAAGACATGCAAACTTCTAAAACGACAAATTGCACATGGCAGTTTTTCAAAGTCAGTCTACTAAATAAGGTCAACGCAAGCCAAGTCCAGATGCTCATCTGGGTCACCACAGGAATCAAGGGTGTCGCTTTTACTTACCCTGCTACATAGATAAACGAAAGCAAAAAAAACAAAAAACTGGCAGAAATAAAATGTTTTATAGTCAAAAATGATATGTATAGTATATAATATATACATATATATATATATATATATACATATATATAGTCAGAAATTTAAAAATAAAATGCAAAAAAGCTAAAATTGCAAAATTGGTAGCGAGGTGAGTTTTTCCACAGAGATTTCTGCCAGGTTTTGCAGCCAAATCAATGGACTTTTATGTTAGATGTTAAATATTTCAAGAACATGTTTGCTTGTTTATTTATTGACGTGAATGTGTCTGGTGTTTGTTGACCTCTGCAGCCAGAGAATCTCCTGCTGGCCAGCAAGTGTAAGAACGCAGCGGTGAAGCTGGCTGACTTCGGACTCGCTATCGAGGTCCAGGGAGACCAGCAGGCTTGGTTTGGTACGAGACACACACACACACACACACACACACACACACATGCACCACAGTGTTCACAAGCGGTCAAAGAACTTGAGTCTTTATTTTTGCTTGGGGGGGTTGCGGGAGGTAAACTTTAAATGCTTTACTTAAGCTGAAAACGAACGAGATCGGAGATTTTCAAGATGGATGTGGCAGATTTCAAGTTCGCACGGGGACATAAAGATTTGGCTTTCCCCAAGTCAAGCGAAGCTGAACTGTTATGCATCGTGTCTCCAATGTCCCCTCCTGGGAACAGAAGCTAACGTTGCGCCATAGAGAATCGGCCGCAGCCGGATGATCCGCCCTCCTCTCCCATTTCTCTTTTGCCTCTGTCATGCTCCCTATAAATAACCTCGCGGACGCACTCGGCTGTCTGACTAATGCCGTTTTTGTGTTGCTGGTTGCAGGAGCGGCGTCCGTCTCCCACAGCTGCGCGCTTGCTTATGTAAAGACGTGTGAAACGCAGAGAAATTGGAGCCAGATGCTTCTTTTGTGTTGTCTGTGTGTAGGCTTCGCCGGAACCCCTGGCTACTTGTCTCCAGAGGTGCTGAGGAAGGAGGCGTATGGTAAACCCGTAGACATCTGGGCATGCGGTGAGCTCTTCATCTGTACCCCCACCCTCCCACACCCCTCCACCTTCTTGTCACTCACACATCGGTTGTGTTTCGCCGTGTAGGTGTGATCCTTTACATCCTCCTGGTTGGATACCCTCCCTTCTGGGACGAGGACCAGCACAAACTCTACCAGCAGATCAAAGCCGGAGCGTACGATGTGAGCCCGCCCGCCCGATCTCACCGCTTACTCAAGACATTATGTAGCTCACACACTGAGTGGGAACATCTGTATATGTGTGCTGGGTTTAGTTCCCCTCCCCGGAGTGGGACACGGTGACTCCGGAGGCAAAGAATCTCATCAACCAGATGCTGACGATCAACCCAGCCAAGAGAATCACGGCCCAGGAGGCTCTCAAGCACCCATGGGTCTGCGTAAGTAGCCCCCCCACTGCGCCCCCTACAGCACCCTCTCATTGATATCCCACCCGATTGGTGCTCAGAAGCAATTTGTAACCATCAATAGGTGGATTTTCTTCAACTTCTCTCCATAGCTGCCAACTATCAGAATCATTTGCCAATACACCAGCAACAAAGCAGCTGTAAATCACTCAGATCAGTCTCACATTCATCTAAAGAGTTATCACTTCAATAGTGGCACGGGAAGAAAGTTTTTCAGAGGCAACTCAATCAAAGGGGATACAAACCAAGACAACATTTGCATTGTACGTGAACACGTCTGCAAAGACAAGCAGAATCGGCGTGAAACGCTTCAGTTGTGTGGTAAAAAATGTGATATTTTTAGCATTTTCAATTTCAAGCCTTGCCACTGTGTAATGACTCATACAGTGTACTTTGTTCTCGCCGCTCCACTTTGTACTTTACTCAATGTTGTTGAGACGAAATTAGTCTCAACAACCCATTGAGTCCAAGAATCTGTCTTTAATTTATGCATCTTAGTAGTTTTAAAGACTCTAATCTACATGCACAGTTGTAGTCAGCTGAGTCACAGAACATAATGAGGCACAGTTGTACATGCTTGATTTTAGGATCATTATTATTTTGCCAGTTTCCTGAGAGACTCTGAGTCCTCGTGCCCAGGCAGGTCAGCACCACGGACAGCTCCGTCCCAGCACCACAGCTTCCTGTATTCTTGGATTTTTAGCGCCTTGTTTTCTTGTCTCCCGACAGCAACGCTCCACAGTGGCGTCCATGATGCACAGACAGGAGACGGTCGAATGCCTGAAGAAGTTCAACGCCAGGAGGAAACTCAAGGTGCCCTGAATGGGGAAAAAAAAACACACACACACACGCATAAAGTGCAGTAGTTTTAGTCTGAGGAGGAAATGCATCGCAAATGCTAAGATTTGCTCCCTTCCTTCCTGTCCATCAAAACACTCTTTTCGCCCGTGCACGTGCGACCCCGCTGGCTTCCACCGCAGCTGACGTGACCTCCTTTCGCCCTCATTCAGGCTTTCAAATCAACGCCGTTGCTGCTCCTGATTCATTCACGCAGCCACGACACTCCGTGCAACATTTAGCGCCTTGTGTCGTCGGGGGAGGAAGGGAGGGAGGGAGGAGGGGGAGACACTTGGCAAGTTGTGCTCTCTTGTGCAAAGTGTAAACTGTTTTTGCTAACAACAGAGAACAAAGGCCTGCGAAAACATGGCTCGTCACCGGGGGAGGATATGAGGAATGTAACTGTTACTATAGCGGGAAGACGATTAAAAACCTTACAGACCAAAACCAAGAGTTGGAAGTGAGACAATAGGAAATAGCCAGAAGTAGGAAGTAACAACGTACAAATACTTACATTTGTATCTGTATGTACTTCACTTGAGTATTTATTTTTCTGACTTTTTACGTTTACTCCTTAGTACTTTCTACTTCTTAAATTAGAAAAACAAGCTCATTACTTTTCAAAAGATACAAATTCCATTGAAAGTTATTAACTTAAATACCATTGTTGTTGCTGTTGTTGCTTAAGTGGAGCTATTTGAACTCAGCTGTTGTGTAGTTCAACATAAAATTGGATTATATTTTAGAAGGAGATTATTTTAGAGTACCTCGGCTTTGGGGTCACTGTTCAGTACATTTTCAGTACAGAGTAAAATAAATAGAAAATATGATTGGTTATTGTTATTGAAAGTGTAAAAATCCAATAATGGCTCACTGGTAAGAACTATCACTGATTACAGTTTGGTTGTTGCAGTTGAAATAAAAACTATAGTACTGAGAGTAGCAAAGCTGTTCAAAATGGCCCAGATGCTCATCAAGCCCCCGACCTCTGACATCTGGTCAGTTCAGTCCAGATTATTGTGCCACAACTTTTTACTCAAGTACATTTCAGAAGCTGTACTTTTCCCACTTTTACTTCAGTAAATGACTGGAATCAGTTCCTTCACTTTTACCAGTCATTTTTTTTCTACACAAGTGTCCGTACTTCAGCTCATGTACGGGACAGAATACCAATACTTTTGCCACCTCTGGAGATAGCGTCACTTGGTGGCAGTGTTGTTGGGATTACTCCATAAAAGTAATCCAACTACTGATTACTCCCTTCTCCTTAAAAAGTAATCTAATTACTTCTTTAACTACTTTTTTTCTATAAGTAATCAATTACTAATTACTAATTACTTTAGTTTTTTTAAAAAAAAAAAAAAAAAAAGATCAAGTAACAGTTGCTCAGTGCTTTGACTCATTGCTTTTTAGCTTGCAAAATATTTTGGAAAAGTAATGGAATCGTTACTTGATAAGGTAATTCTATAATTACCCGTTTTGCCACAGTAATCCCGTTACATTACTCTAAAGTCGTTTAATTACAGTTAAGTTGTGATTACTCGCCAAACACTGCATGGTGGATGATTAAAAGGGGAGACTGAGCCCTCGTTCACTCCTCTCGCCTCACTCTTTGCCTCCTCCGCCCCGCAGGGCGCCATCCTGACCACCATGCTCGTCTCCAGGAACTTCTCCGGTGAGTTGCCGCCCGCCGCTCGCACATCGCGGACAGCCGAGGGAGGGTGTCAGCGCCCCGGGGTGGCGGGGAACGGAGGGGCGGGGAAGTGGGGGTGGGGGGGGAGAGGAAGACGGGATGACACGCCATCTGTCTCCCGCCGTCTCACTCTTCACACATACGCCGCGCGCATACGCGCATGAAACATGCAGCGTGGCGGCGCTGCTGCGGGCGAACAAAGCGCCGGCGACGACATTCGCTTCGGTTTTAAGCGGCTTTTGAGCCGCGCTCGCCGGATTCCCGCTGGCGTGTTGATACTCTGAGAACCTCTTTTGTATTTAATAAAAAGGCAGAAACAGATTTACATCTGAATTAGCCCTAAAGGCTCAACGGCGGCAAAGCAGTTTTCTGTTCCAAACCCATCGCGCGCTGACCGCCTGTCACGTCGCACGTCCCCACATGATGCAAAATTCACTCCGCAGCGACGTTTCCCACCAACACTGTGTCTCTGGCCCCTTACTGAACTCAGCAAAAAAAATAAGTAAAGTTCAGCAACTTCTTCTGCAGCCTTCACCGGCCACAAAATGTGTGGTAAAACCCACCCTTTGTGATGTCACAAATGGCGTTAGTACACCTTGTTTCGGAGGAAACAAGGTTAGTTTCACCTTCAACGCTTCTGAAACTAAACATCATTTCGGCAGAAAGCTAAAAACTTGTTGCTGTTTTTTTTTTTTTTTTGCAGGAGGCTGTGAACAGGGGGCTAACTGTACTGATAAATAACTCTGTGAGGCTGCTTCGCTACACTGTGGGATGGAAAACAAAATATGCAGACCTTCAATAAGTGTATCTTAGGAATTCAAGTGTTTGCTTTGAGATGTACCCAGCGCATAGAGTATAAGTACATATTTTGGGTAGTGAAATGGGGGAAACACTATTTTTGCAACCATATTCAACAATTTCACAACATAAGCTGAAAGCAGAATACACATGCATCTTGTTTGTTGTTTGGTTTTTAAATTGCAAACACCTCTTGCAGTACTTTTCTGAAATGTGCACACAGACGCCTTAAGTTTACAGCACACAAAGGCATCATTGAAATAATAAAGAGGGAATAAACACTTTGGTATTTAGACATAGACATAGACAGACTTTATTGATCCACTTGGGATGAGTCCCTCAGGGAAATTAAAAATATACACACAAATATATAGTTTATAGTTTATATATAGTATATTGGTTTAGTATTATTTAGTATACTATTTATTATAAATAGTGTAATAGATCTCCACGTGTTTGTACCGCACAGTGTAACAGCAAAGTGGCCTCTAGTTGTAGGTGTGTGTCATTAGTTGCTAATTACATTCAGGTGTCCAAGTGTTGGACCTTCAGATTTCCTCTCTAGATGCGACCAATCAGGATATAACTGTTTTTTGGGTTTTTTTTTTAAATGAATTGCAAGACCTGGAGTTATTTTCTATCGCTTTAGACGAACATCCCATAATAATCTGTACATCAGGGTGTTTTTTTTTCCTCCTCTCAGACAGAAAACACAGTGAGTCTCCGCGGTGCCCCTGAACGGTTGATCTCTTCAGACGGAATCAATGAGCTTCGTGGTCGAGAGCCAAAAAACAAAACAAAAAAACAAAACAAAAGCAACACCGCACATGTCCACCATTGGCCTTCGGCGTCCTCTCCCTCTCTCCTCCTCTTCCTCCCCCTCCTCCTCCTCCTCACCCGTCTCTTGCCTTCCTCTCTCCGTCTTGCAGTGGGCCGCCAGACTACGGCCCCCGCTTCAGTCAGCGCCGTGGCGGGAACCACCGCCGGCATCGTGGAGCAAGGTAAAACTCCACCTCCCTCAGCCCCTCCCTCCATACCTGTCACTCTCACTCAGCACCATTAAACGGACCCTCCCCTCCAGAGTCGCAGCATCACACTCCCCCCCCCCCCCGGCTTGTTTTTAATCTCTCCTTCTAAATCTTTTCTCACAAAACCGCCTTCCCCTTCTTTTCTGTTTTTCGTCCAACGCTCCTCGGATGCTTTGCCAAGGTAAGCGGCCTCAAGTCACCACTTGGTCGGGCGCCTTTGCATGTCAGCGGTGTGTCAGTCCCTCGTGGGCGGCGTTGGAGGGGTGGGAGGGGGTCTGGTTGCACTGCTAGTTGAGTTTTTTGCACAAACTTCAGATTAGCATCAGCATCAAAGTGCCTCTTCCACAACCGGGCTGGAGACGCCACGTGCAGGATGCTGCACGTCAGAGCGGTTAGCGTTCTTTCTTTCCGTTTTTCGTTCACTTTTTTTCACTCGGCCGCGACTCCCGCTAATCCGGCCCACTCTTGAGATTAACACAGCCATTATCGCACACCTGCATCTCCGCTTCCCCTCGCGCTCTTCCGCTCCTAATCCGTGCCTGTGCGTGCGTCCGTGTGCGAGTGCGTTTGGATTATATGGAGAATTAGTTGGACTTTTTTTTTTTTTTTTTTTTTTTATATCTCCCACCCCTCCGGCCCCTCCCCATGCTGGATGCCCTCTGCTTATCTAACGTTTTGGCCAGTTGATCAGGGTTAGGAGGTGCCAGTTGGATGGAGATTTTATTTTTTTTTCCGCCGAGTGTGTGATTGAGTGAGGGAGCGAGCGAGCGAGCGCCTGTGTTTATTCGTTGGGGTTTTAATGTCTTTTTTTTTATGGGACGGAGGGAGGGTTTCTTTTTTTTTCTTCAGAGGGAGGGCTAAATTCAGCCCAGATTTTTTTTTTTTTTTCCCATCTTCTTCTCCGTCCTCCCTTCAATGCGGGAGAAGCCGGACTTCGACATCAGGGGGTTGTCGCTGAGGCTGCGTTCGAGGTTCTCGTGGCGCTTTGATGAGCAGGTGACTTTGCGGCCAGCGCGTGCACGCTCCGCCGCGTGAGCAGCGTCCGGCGAGGTCGCGATCGATTCCCGGAGGTGTATGATGTGTACTCTCCCGTCTGAGGGTGTCTCCTTCTGCCTCTCTGCAGCAGCCAAGAGTCTCCTCAACAAGAAGGCTGATGTCAAGGTAAGAGAGCTCGTCCCCTGGTCACTGATTTGCGAACCTTTTTCTTTTTTTTTTTCCCCCCTCTCTGTGTTTGCCCTTGGCTGCATGTCGACTACGCTGAAGTCCTTCTGTGTCCCGCACTACTTTCATCCTTCCAAAAATACATCGGCGAAAGAGTTTGATGAGATTATTGCAGATTTAGTCAAGAGCTTCAGCCTTTTGCTTCGTTTTTATTTGGCCTCAGAAGGACAGTGACGCTGCCCTCCGCTCCCGTTTTTGTCTTTTTTTTGTGATTTTTCGTCATTACTTTTGTCTGTAACTGGAGCCTCACAAATCATTTTCTTCCATCTTTTCGTACTTTTTACGACCTAATTTGCAGGTTTGTTCACATAAACACGATTAATGACATTCAACAGCAATAAAAACGCCTCTTTAAATGCCTTTGAAAAATCTACTGCATGTTTTTCGTTGAGTTCTTCTTGATGGATGCCGACACCCTGCAAAGAGTCAGGCCTCAGTAACAGAAATGTAAAAACCATACTGGGGGCTGCTGAGAGTGGATGGAGGCCTGCCACAGATCAAAGTCAGCCAATGTTTTCTTGTTTTATTCAACCGCTGTCCTATGATGTCACCTTTTGCGCACTGCTTAAAGTGACGACATTAGCATAAAAATGCACCAAAATTGTATATTTACCGAAATGTAAAGATCACACCGAAACATTTTTTAAGGAGCCGTTGCATGTTTTATTGATTACCTTCAGGCTCTTCCAAAAGAATGTGGACTAATCAGTAACTTAAGTTCAAAAACAAATACCAGCAACAAATACTAGCCAACCGGTGATTGAACAGAGGCTAGTATGAACTTTACAAAGTCATCTTAAACAAATTGGCATTCATGAATGTGTTTTTTTGATATTAGTGGAGAGGTGCGCTCCCCCCTGACCCGAGCTCTGTAGTTTGGCACACGGTTCGCCTTGCATCACTTCACTGCAGATACCTCGCCGCCACAAATCTTCCCCCTTTGCCAAACGTTTGGCTCGTTAATCACAGTGGCGGCTGTTTACTCTTCGGTCTCCTCAAGCTTCAGACAGTCCACGCACAACCGACCTCACCAGGGCACCCCCCCCCCTTCACAGTCACCCCCAAGTTGTGTTCTTGAATTTTATTTCCGTTTCAGTGTGTTTGTTGCATGCGCCATGCGGTTGTGCACGCGCGTATGCACGAGTGAGACGGGGGGGGGGGGAATGACAACTCAGGGCGACAAGATGACGAAGATGTTCGCTGTTTGTGTGCAAGTTATTCTTTCTGCACAGAAAGTGATGCTAACTTTACAAGACTAGCGGTGTTTTAAAGATGAATCTTTTTGCACTGAACAAAGCTCAATTTAAAAATTTCCTTTTAGCCGAGAAACTATATATGAAGTAGAAATGCTTTATATTTCATAACCTTGTCTGTGCAAGTCTGGAGTCTGTGCCAGCAGCAATGCGCGTATTAAGAACACATTGTCCTTGGACTAGCGTTAAAAATAGCTGCCTTGTAATAAATTCAGTATGCTGCTATTAGAACCAAACGATCATATCTGCTCGTTAATGTGCAAAATATGGGTCTATTGTGCAGGATAATCAGCTCAGATATGCTTGTTCCCTCGTTGAATAAACCCCTCGTATCTGCTGTTTCATGAACTGGTTTGCGCTCTGATACCTTGAGTGTCTCCTCCAGCTCCATCTCAGGTTTTTAGAGCCAGAAATGACCGCTTGTGAGAGTTGCTGACTCATAGGTGCTGGGATTATTAGGAAACTTGAATTGTCAAAATGGAAAAGACCATTTAGACAAGAACTGATGCACAGACTGAACTGCAGAGTGACAATAATAGAAGAAGTGTCACTATCTGAAGGCTTCCAGGGCTCGGAACTGGCTGCTGTCCAGTCAGAGCGCCCTTCTGGAAGACTGCAGAATGAATCTATGAGGCAATGTAGCTGTAATTCTCAATCATCAATTTTATTTTGTATTTTTTGGTAGCTCTAATAAATCAAAATCCACCTTATGTATTCAGTAATTTAGTTAATTTTGTCGGTGAAACAACTCTCCCTGCAAGAAAACGTTGAGTCAGTAGATCAAAGTCTCTTTATTCGTGATCTTTTATCGATATTGCACATTAAAAAACACAACTTTTTACTGCATGTAGGTAAAAAAGAGTGATACTATTTACCATTCATTTTTTCCTTTGACTGTGTAAAAAGATGGATGTCTGGTTGGAAAAAGGAGGCAAACACGGAAGTACCAAAGACCTGCATTCTATCATTTGGCCAGCAGGAACCGCCAAAGTTGGTTGCAAATTTGGTTGCGCTAAAAATGGCTGGCTGCCAATATGGACAGGAGCTGAGTACGTTTTTTGGTTTGCTTTAATTTTGAGTAAAAACTCTTCAAAGGCTCAAGGGTGTGGCTGAAGTTTAGTGGCCCCCTGCTGTGGGTTTGGTGATCGGGGAGCAGCATGTGTTGCACACGCTGCACTAGCGCTGCAGTCATGGCTCACCTCCGGTACCACCCACGCGTCCAAATGTGGAATCTTCTGCTTTCGAAACAGATCGGAAGCTGAAGACGCCGCTGATCGTGAAAAGACGTGTGACGCCACGATGAGTCTGTCCATCTTTTTACACAGTCAATGATTTTGCGCTTGTAGATCGCCCTCTAGGCAATTCCTGGTGAACTGCAACTAGATTTCGGTTTCTGGGAATTCTGTGAGCTTCCATACACAAGCTCATTAAGTAGTTCATGAGTAGATGATATAGATGGTGTCCAGATTTTTCAAAAAAAAAAATGAAGCTTACATCATAGCTACGTAATATGAAACATACAGTTTTCCTTTTGTTTGAGACGCTAAGTGGTTGACTTTGAAAGTCAAGCACTGGGGTGCTGCAGCTCGTCCCCTCTCCCGACTCTCCCTCTTTAAGCCCCACCCCACCCCCCCACCCCCCACCCGCTCCCCTCTTCGCCTCACCCTCTGCCCTCCCCCACTCCTCCCCTCCCTTCCCTCCCAAGGCGCTGCCCACTGCTAATCTCAGATTATTTCCCACCAGATGATTAATCTGTCATTACATAACCAGTTTCTCCTTTGCTGCTCCCTGACGTCACACACACACACACACACACACACACACACACACACACACACACACACACACTCATGCACATCAGCTAGGAGCTATTTCGGCATCCTTCCATCGGCACACGCACACACACCCACCCACCCTCCTTATTCATCTTCATCTCTTGTGTCTGTTTCTACCAGTTTTAATGGGAATGTTGTTTTTTTGTTTTTTTTAAACAAATTCCGTGCCTTTTTATCGTATGTGTAAAGGAATGTACAACTGACTATAAGGTCTGTTTTGCGAATGCCCAAACAAATCTTTTTTTTATACTGAACTGTTTTGTGGTCGCAGGTTTTGAGTGCTGACCTTTAAATCCAAATGCACGACCGCCAACAGTATGCAATAACAATTAAGTAACAGTAACAATAACAGTAGCAAGTAACAGTAAACATAAATAATAATTGAAAGCTTCCATACTTTCTTTTCAGAAAGTGTCCTAAAACATATAGTTCTGGATATCATCCCCCTGTGATGTCACAATTGGCACTGACATCTCAACCATGCCTCTCTTAGCTCCACCCTCTGAGTCCACCTGGTGCTCTATTGTTTTGTCTCCTTCAAAACAAGTGGATGGTCAAAAAAAAAAAAAAGCATCTGCTTTCATTAAGCTAAAACCGAGAGCTTTTACTGGAGGCTGAAAACAGAGGGCTAAATTCACTGTTTCTGGAGCTTGACAGGTGCTATTGAAAGCATTGAAGGCTACTACTATGTATGAAATGTGGATACACATGAAATGAGATCATTTAAAATGATGCCTAATATTTAGATGTGTGTCAGTGCTTGTTGCGTCCCAGTGCATCCAGTTGACTTTACACCATTCCTCAAGTGCGTTTGCCCTCTCGGTGCACTTTTGCACCGTTATAATTACAGCCTTCCTCTCCACCTCACCAGACTAATAATTTGTGCGCAGCGCACACAGTAAACTGGAGGGGGTTTGGGGGGGAAGGAGTAAATTGCAAACCGCCCTCGAGGCCTCCTAATTGCAGCCTTTGCAGCAACAGCTGCCACTTGTGACACCAGCAGCACCTCACTGACTCAACATTAACATGTTTACACATAGTCGTGGGTGCCGGGTGCGTTTACTGCACTGGAAACAAAATGTAATCCTCTCAAAATGGGGTTTCTACGTCCAACAGGAGGCACCAAGCACTGCGCCGGATGCCTAATGTGTTTTTCTTTTTGGCAAGACAAGATAGATTATCATGAAAATTCCATCATATTGCCATTGTGAACATTTCTTTTCTAGTATTGTTTCAATACAAGCTTCCAACGCTTTTAATTACAGACTCAATTTATAGGTTCTGTATTACCATAATTCACTTTTAGTGATTACTTTGACAGTAATGTGCCTCTAGCCTGTCAAACAGAACTCTGTAGTTGTCTGTCTATCACGGTATGAATATTCAGACTTAAGTTCATGGAATGAACCATCTGTGATGTCACAAAGGGCACTAATACTTTAACAATACCTTTCCCAGGTTTGTGACAACCCCCATTGTCAGCTGTTCCCTCATGGCCGATTTTATTTTTGGGCCCTTCCAAGCATTCGATTGGAGCCAACAAAGCTTCGGTTTTAGGAGAAGGCTGTAAACAGAGGGTTAAATATTCCCGACGGGAATTAAACTCTTTTCGAAATAAATCAACTCAACTGAATCCTAGTTATTCCTTGATTTACAAAACCAGATCAAATGCATGTGGTAGACGTTTAAACGTGTTCTCATAGCCTCGATCATCAGTACAGACATTTTAGTATTATATCAAGCAATTAATAATGTACTAAAACATGTGATAACTGCTTATCCAGCACACAACAACAGCACCGGTCCCTTAGATTTCTCGCAGTTGGCAATTTTTTATTTTATTTACTTCCTTAGTTTGTAACTGCAGGGCACGAGACACACTGGGGCCTCTGGAGACTCCATGCACAGATTCACCCCCTCAGTATATTTTGTGTTTGCGTGCGTTAGGCAGTAGGCACGGAAGCTGCCTTAGATGTATATTTTGGGTGTTTCACATGCAGCAGCCATCTGCTCCGGGGTCATTATGTAAGCCAAACAGAAAGGGGAAATAAAATGAAATCGGAAACGTCACGACGAACGAAGCGCCTCTTCTCATAACGCAGTTGTTTGTTTGTTTGTTTGTTTTGATTTATTCTCGGCTTCAGCGGTCGTCTTTTTTTTAATTTATTTTTTTTAGATTGAATAATTTCGGTTCAAGTCCCTGTTCACTTATTCAGCCTCTTTTGCCGCGCTATCGAGTTTTAGCACACGGAGCAACGTGTTGCACCTGAACGATATCCTCCTCTGGACTTGAGTCCCCCCACCACCACCACCACCACCACCACACACACACACACACACACACACCCAACCAACCAACCAACCAACCACCACCTCCACCTCTTTCATCTCTTTTGCTTCCCTCCGCACATTTCATTGCAAGAGGCGGGACTTCACGTCTCCTCACTTGTCTCCTCTCATTTCATCCGTCACACCGCGGAGGTTTTCTACGCGCCGTGTCTTCCCCTTCCTTCCTCACCGTCCAGTCGCTGCCAGCGGGCCGTGTCCGTCTCTCCCCTCCGCTCCGGCTCACTGACGCACCACCTCTCGGGTTCTCTTGTTCAAACTGCCGCTGCCTCAGCACGGCTCCCTTTTCGTTCTAGTTGGTTTGCATACAGCAAGCTGTACTTTCAAAGGGCTCAAAGACCTTGAACACACACACACACACACACACACACACACACACACACACACACACACACACACACGTAAACAAGTAAATCAGTCTTAATTACTGATTGAATTGAGGAGCAGCTGATGAAACCGATTGGACTGATGGAATAATTCACATTACAGGAACCTTTTTTGAAGGAAATGACAACAAGGTGTTGGCTCCTCTCTGTGAGTGAGTGCATTGCTCCATTTCCAAAAAAAAAAACAAAAAAACTGGCTATTTATAAAACATACGTGCAAGTTTAAAACTTGCTGTAAATAACGAGATCTCGCGTGCAGTGACTGCATCTTTCTCTTTATTGGCAACTTTTATTATCTTGTGGCCCAGGTCAGGAGTCTTTACTATAGTACTCAACATTTATTAAAGGTGGGCTTTTTATGTCAACGCTGTGCATCTCGTTCTGCTTGCACCAAGCGGCATAACATCGCAGATCAAGAGGTTTGTCAAGCTGAAAATGTCACATGTGCACTTATTGGATTTGCAGGTTTGGTTGTTTTCCCCCTGATGTGATTATGAAACATACATCTGGGGATTTATTGCACCGCGATGGCTTTTCAACGTGGGGGGGATAATGATCTGATCTCCGCCTTGGAAGTGGCGACGACACCCGAACGCACGTCATTATTTGTGCAATCGGCATTCAAACGTGTTACGTAAGGCTTTTAATTGAGCAAACAGTCCCTCAAACAACTCAACAGGTAGCAGATGTACAGGAAATGCCGACTCACTTGATGAATGTCGTGGGTGTCCATTTGGTTTGGACCCCGGTGATCCACACTGAAGCAATCAGCAAGCGTTTGGTGTGGAGAAGAATGTTGTTATTTCCCTACACCGCTGCATCACCAGAGGCCTTTTTATTTTATTTTATTTATTTATTTATTTGGTATTTTTGTTCACCCCGAAAATTTGCCACCCACATTTGTTCTCCGGAGCGTCGCGACTATTGATTACAGGCGGCGAAATAACGAGCGGAAAATGCCGCCGCTTGATCGTTTTTGCTGCGTCGTGATCGCGTCTGTGCACTGCACGCTGTCCTGGATTGCATGGCATATGCGTCAGAGTCTCCCCTATGTATTTGCACGCAGTGGATGTTTATCCGCGTTGTGTTTGTGCATATCGGTGTGTGTGTGTGTGTGTGTGTGTGTGTGTGTGTGTGTGTGTGTGTGTGTGTGTGTGTGTGTGTGTGTGTGTGTGTGTGTGTGTGTGTTTGTTTGTTTTGTGCACGGTCTGTTCAGCCTTTTTGAAGTCTGTGCCGAGTTCATCCTTCTCTGCTGAAATGAGACGGCTAAATGCTCGCTACTTAGGACGGATACATTAAGTCTTACTAATGTTTGCAACAACAACAAAAAAAATCCCCATGTGGTTTGTTAAAACGGATGTGATGCGGGTTTGGTTTTTTGTTTCTTTTTAATACTAAAGTGGTCCACAGCTGTTTATTTTTTATTTTTTTTACCAGCTGCGGAGTGAAAATGATAATAATAAAAAATAAAAATAAAAAAGCCAGACAGCATCGAATCTCTGACCAGAATTAATTTTGATTTTTCTTGCAAATGAATGAACTGATGCAATGAATGCTGCAAAACCCCTTCTGTCTTAGTAATTCTGGAGCCATAAATATTAATAGACTTTTAACTTTAACCCACGATGTTTGCTGGATTGCCGCACTCCGAGCTCGACTCTCCCCCGCTGCCGCTACTTTTTGTCTCCGGAGACGCTCATTGTCTGCCTGCTGATTTAACCTGTGCACTGTCTCTGCTCACTTTACAACCCGCAGTGGCACCTGCCGCCACCTGTCGCCGCCTGCCGGCCGCGCACTAACTTGGCACTTTTGTGTTTCCCTCCCTCCCTCCCTCCCTCCCCCCCCCCCCCCCCCTTGCACAGCCACAGACTAACAGCACGAGAAACAGCATAGTCACCAGCCCCAAAGGCAACGTCCCCTCTTCTGCACTGGTATACATACACCTCTGTGTCCGTCCGTCCGTCCGTCCGTCACACTCTGAACATGCGGGATGTGCGGGGCTGAGTGAGTGAGCGAGAGTGCTGCGTTTGGTTGGCGTACTGAGGGGTTTGAAAAATGCTCCGGCAATCAGAGGTAATGTGCTCACCAGGGCTCCTGCCAAGAGGCTGACTGAAAAGATCAATAGCACTTTGCGCATTAAATTCGGAGCGAAGGCCAGGTTAGCGAAACGTAAGGAGGGGAAGCCGTGGGCGAGAAGGTGCTTTGTTGTGGTGGCGTTCCGAAGTATCTTTTTTATTTAGGTGAGAAAATAGATATAAATAATATTTTTAGCGCCAAACATCAGTCATCCATTCATTCAAGGGTGGGAACTTTAGATCCATCATCCATCAAAGAATTCTCACCTCTGTCCAAGGTTTCAGAATTGTATCTCCTGTCAGGATTAAAGTAATATGCTTATATATTTATATGTACAGATATATTATATATATATATATATATATATATATATATATATATATATATATATATATATATATATATATATATATATATATATATATACATATAATTTTTTTTTTTTTTTAAGTACTCTATCCTGCTGTGCATATCAGAGGATTTTCTGAGGGCTGTTGGTCCTTCTGGGTGGAGAAAGTGAGAATGCTGAGCCCATTTTACTAAATATTCAGAGGAAATCTACTCGCTACTGTGATGTTATTATGACCATAATCATTTGTGTTAATATCATCATGGCATCAAGATACATAATCATCCCGTTAAAGGTCTCATATCAAACAGATTTTCGGTATTGGATCTTAGTAGTAGTAAAATGGCACCAACAAAGTGAAGAAAAGTGCCAATTTTATTTTTCATTTCTGTGTGAATGCGGAATTCATTGTGTGAATCCCGCATCGCGCGAGACGTCCAGCACGGCCTCGTCAGACCTGCTCGTCGGGGAACACGCTGTCCGTTTCTCTCATCCTCTCTCCCCGACTCTCCCCTCCTTCAGGAGCCTCAGACTACTGTCATCCATAATCCAATAGATGGAACAAAGGTACTCACCCCCCGCCCCCCCTCTCACCCTCAGCCTCATCTCTTTACTCCTTGTCCTGTCACCGCGTAGCTCCAAAGCAGAGACCCGCGGAGTGGCCCGTGTGTGCAGTCGAGTCTGGTGTCTCTCTCTGTACCTTCTGTGTGCCTTCCGTGGTGGCCGTGTGTGTGTCGATGCATGGGAGCGATGGGGAGAGTGCGGGATGGTGGAGACTGGCTGCTTGGTTGTGTCACACTGCCCCTCTGTGTTCCGACTGTCGGCGGTGTTCACTGGTTTCTGCTGCTTGCTGAGCAAAAGCCCGTGTCGTCACTTCGACCCTCACCCGCACTGTCTGGGCTGGCGGCGGCGGCGGCGATGGCGGCGGAAGCAGCCCAGCGTTGTGTGTGTGTGTGTAATTGTTTCTGTTGTCGTCGTTCAGCCAACTGTGTGGGCCAGCACAGGGGCGGCTCAATCTGTAGACGGGATTGTGCGACTGTGTTTTTTTGTTCTCTCATTTATTTTTTAGCAGATTTGTGGTTGTTGAGTTGTGTTTTAGATGAAGTGGCAGGCCTATTGAGTGTCAGGTGTTTGTGTGTGTGTGTGTGTGTGTGTGTAGCTTGTGTGCATGTCAACATTTTGTTTTAAATGTTGTTTTTTTTAAGAGTAATGACCTTTTTTTTCTCTGTGCACACGGCAGGAATCGTCCGACAGCAGCAACACCACCATCGAGGATGAAGACGTGAGAGGTGAGGCCAACACTAGCGCTTAGCTTCAGATGCTCAGAGCTAGCTAGCAGGGAGGTTTACCCAAAGTGGAACTAATTTTCAATTATTTCTCTATTTCTTGCCAAGTGTGTGACTGCGTGTCCAAGGAAATGTAACCAATTTGCAAGAAAATTGGATTTTGCTGTTCACGGAATTACTTCTTTTCCCACCTCCTATAGCATGTAAAATACAAATCATTATATTACACATATTCAAAGTTGATATTTTTCCATTAAACCAAAAACATAAAAGTATTTCGAAAAAGATTTACAGAGAACACGTCTTTTTTATTTTCAGTTCCTGCACAAGCTAAAATTTGATGGGCATTCAGAATTTTAAGCATTAGTCAACCTTACTGTCATCTTTTGAGATTATTGAATATTTTACTTGGTTTACATAATCGTGTTTCTTCAATAACGTGCCATCAAACAGTGCCCTAATTGTTTCGAGGAGGCAAGCGTTGGTTTGTCATGAAAAAAAGTGCAAAACTGAAAATCTACTGGATGTTCAAACATCTTTAATGTTTTCTTGAAAAGCAAAAATATTGCTCTCTCACTTCCCTTTCAAAACAAAATTCTGTAAATCACAGTCCTAGATTTATTACTGATAATAACTTAAACTTAGACAAATTCTGTCTTGGAAAAGGCCACGTCGATGTTGATTCATTTTTATTCTGAGATTCCACTCCATCTTTATTGTACCAAGCTACGATGCCAGGGCAAGAGCACAAATCCCACGGTAGACTCACAATGAGGGGCAGTAGTAGAGACATGTTGGTATATAATATATATTTAATATAGCCACCGTAAGTGGAAATATGAATGTTTATTATTAGCTCAAGAAAACACAGTAGTTGTCTATATTTAGTGACTTCATAGAACTTCAAACAAACATGTTTTGGTTTTTGTTTTTTGCATTTTAAGCCACTTGCTTCTTTTCATGTGACCAACTTATGGACGTTTAAATGGGTGTTTTTCAACGTGGTTGGTGTAACTGGTGTGACTGAGGTTGAAAAACTCTTGTTTAAATGACTCACATTCATGGCACAGAACGCGAAATATATTTTCCCCCACCTTGTCACATTAGTGCATTAGCTTGCAGTCTATAAATGCTTGCTCTACTGTGTAGTGGGTGAGGGAGTGGATGAGAGAGAGAGAGAGAGAGAGAGAGAGAGAGAGAGAGGGAGACAGAGAGAGAGAGAGAGAGAGAGAGAGAGAGAGAGAGAGAGAGGGATGATCGGGACGAGCTAAGCCTTCCTCTCAGAGAAGAGAGGAAGTGAGCGGAGGGCACATTAAATCTCATCTAAAAGGGCTGATAGGACAGGAATAGCGCGAGGAGCCTGAGCAGCTTCACATGCGACGCGGCGATGTGACAGCCGGTGGATGCAGGCGGACAGCCGACAGGGATCGATCCAGCGCTGAAACTTGGGGCGGCCAGGTCGGGGTGGTGGTGGGGGCTGTGGGGGTAGAGTCGTGGGGGAGCGACGGAGAACAACGCGACTTTGTGCGTGGCGGCGGGTGCCATGTGCGCAGCGGCAGGGAGGAGAGTCCACTCGGCAGTGAAAGGGAGATGACAGATAACATTGACAATGAGTAACAAACTCATAGGTGAGTTCCCCCGCAGCCGCGGCGAACTCTCCGCAGCCGGCCTCTGGGTCTGTGGCATCAGGTGGGAGGCGGGGTTCCGCCCAGCTGCCGTCCTCCTCATCACCGCCTTGTGTTTCTGCCCCCGCAGCTCGCAAGCAGGAGATCATAAAGATCACAGAGCAGCTCATCGAGGCCGTCAACAACGGAGACTTTGAGGCCTACGCGTGAGTCCTCAGTTCCTCCTTTCCACCTGAAAACCTCCATCAGGATCCTCATCTGATAGACAGAAACTTTTTTTTTTAATCATATATTATCTACACATAATATTTTCACACTGACAATAAAGTGGGCGCTGAGACTCTGCACCAGCCGGGAGAAAACCATTAACATAATTGACCTGTAAATGTGTTTTTTTTTTTTCTCCCTCTCTCTCTTTTGCATTAAAAGATTAGAGAGCATTTGCTGCCATTGTTTTTCATCCCAACTCACTCTTCACTGACTACTCAATTGAAAGTAATGTAAGGCAGATTTAGTGAGGGGACGGAGCAGGAGGTCCGCCCTGACGGAGGTCGTGAATGCTGCGAAGTTAGGAATGAATTACAAGAAAACTTCATGATGGGATGAGGTTCAGTGATTTGCATTAACTGAACTTTCTGGTTCTTCACCATTACAATATAGGTATACGTGCATTAGAATATATTCTTCCGTATAGTAAGGTTTTATACATTTTATAAATCATATACTTTCCTGTTCCGGTTCAGTGAAGAACACAAAAATTCTTGGATTGATGGGGGAAAAAAAGGTGAAATCCAGGCAAATAAACAGAAAAAAAACAACTTCAAACTGCTTGAAAACTATATAGACTCTCTGCAAAAGTGAGGCGTCACTGTTGTGGACAACTGATTTAGATATAGTCCAAAATTTTGACTGATCACAACATTATTCGTTATAAACACAAACTTGAAACGGTGCAATCGTTGAAGACCAGAAAAATAGTCACATCTGAAGTCATATCTGTGGGCTTCCGGTTGAAGATGGTGATGGAAACTATCCTCATTTGTGTGGAAGGGTAAAGTTGAGGCAACTGGCTTGTTCTTGTGACTCAACTTAAAACCCTTCTACACTAAGATGACCTGTACGGCTGAGAACCTTCACAGACATAGTCTCAATTGAGAACGATGCCAATGTGTGACAGGCATTTTCATCTTTATCACCATTTCATCTTTTTTTTTTTCGTCATTAAATGCTGTTTTTCATTCAGTTTTCCACCTCGCCGTCCTCAGCCGCGTGGTCAACCTGTTCAGGAAACGAAAAACAAACAAACTTGGGCATTAGATTTTTGCCAACTCGCCCTGGTGCGTCTCCCTACAGGAAGATCTGCGACCCTGGCCTGACCTCGTTTGAGCCCGAGGGCCTCGGCAACCTGGTGGAGGGGATGGACTTCCACCGCTTCTACTTTGACAATCGTAAGAGCGCCGCCGCCGAGTTCGCCGCCCGCAGTCTGCGTGCAACTGTGTGCTCACACCAAGATACAAAAGCTGACCCCTTTGCCCTCCTTCTCAGTCCTCTCCAAGAACAGCAAGCCCATCCACACCACCATACTCAACCCGCATGTACACATGATCGGGGAGGAGGCCGCGTGCATCGCCTACATCCGCCTGACGCAGTTTGTGGACGGGCAGGGCCGCCCGCGCTCCAGCCAGTCGGAGGAGACCCGGGTGTGGCACCGCAGGGAGAGCCGGTGGCAGAACGTCCACTTCCACTGCTCGGGGGCCCCCGCTGCGCCGCTGCAGGGATGAGGTAGACAAACTAGTTTCAACCTGCTTTACCCCCACATGCCTTTGTAAGAGCCAGCAGAGAGCGTTTTTAAAAGTAAGAGGACCCCTGGAAAGAAACTTGGGTCAGCGTCCGTCTCTGTCCGCTCCATTGAAACTGACCAGTCATCGAGTTTTTATTGCCCGTTTTGCTGCTCAAGGCTTCCGATTAGCGCAGTCGGAGACGCTATGCACACTGTTCCTGCGGGAAAAAAAGTCAAAAGACTGTCTGTCTGTTTGTCCCCCTTCTCTTTCAAGGTTTGGGAGCGTGAGAAGCAGCCGGGTGGGTGGGAGAGGAGAGATAGGAATGCGTGGATGATCCAACGGAGAGAATCGGCTCTGCAAGAGAGAGAGAGACGTGCAGGTGGATGGACGGATGGATGGATGGATGGATGGATGGAGGGCGGACGGCACGAAGGGCTTTTTGGGCGTCGCCGTGGTCCTGCTGCACCACCCACCTCGCTCCTCTCTCTCTCTCTCTCTCTCTCTCTCTCTCTCTCTCTCTTTCTCTCTACCCTCCACCCCCACCGCACCTCGTGATGACACCCGTGGCCCAAACCAGCGGGACCCACACCTCCACTGAGGGAGTGTCAGCTGACTGAACTGTTTAAGCCTGCGTCTTATCTACTGTGGCTGCAGCCCGCTGTACCTGGACGACACCCGTGCCCCTCTCCTTTGTTCCGTGTTGCAGAAGCCTCCGACGTGACGCTCTTTTGTGGAAGACTCACTGTACCCCTACACGCCACCCCCCCGCCCCCCTACACACCTAGTGTTCTCATTGGCTGCAGCTCTATCCTCGTGCTCTTTGAACTGTACAGCATATTTCTTAAAACCTTTCTAACCTATAATCCTGGCATCTTCTTTTTTTTATGACGAGCATGACTCCCTAGCTGTGTTCTTGATTACCAGTGGCTGTTTTTTCGTTCTTTCTTTTTTTTCCTTTTTCTGCACGAATGCGGCTGCCTGTGTGAAGCGAACAAACAGAACCACGTGTCTCACCGAGAGAAAAGAGAGAGACCGGTGGGCGTATTAAACCACATGTTTTGTTTTTTGATATTCAATGGAGCTACTATTGTTATGTTCTGCTTCACCCTCCCCCACCGCACCCCCCCGCCGCCCCCATCCTTTATCTGGAGTGTAGTTGACCCTGAACTGACGCCTCCATGTGTCCGCTAGGCCCCCTCGGACCCGCTCTGTGAGACAGTTAAAACCATGCAGCATGCGAAGATGTATTACCGTCGTTCTTAATTGATTCTCTATGTACTGAACATTGCAACTAAACTACTGAGATGACAATGGTTGAAATTATAGTATGACGCTGTTAATGTAAATTTCCAGTTTTATCGTGTTGACCTAACCACAGTTATGCTGTTGATGGTATTTAATTGCATGATAGTCCAAGTTAATAACCTGGTAAGTTGGGTGTTATCGTGCACTTTGTTGATTTTTTTAATTTCTTTTTTTTTTTTCTTTCTTCTTTCTGGACTGAACTGTTGGTGAGCTACAGTATAATCTATTGCCTCTCATTTCTGGGCTTTGTAATTGCATAAATTATTTTTGTGTTGGTAGTATTGTGTATGAGGATGCTGATGACTATGAAAGAATGCCTTTTTTGGAGATATTGCAGGATCAGTTCAAAAAATGGCTCTTTGCAGCAATTTCTAATTATAATATTTATCTGTTTTTATGAAATATGACATAAATTATAACACAATAAAATATTAGATGCTAACACCAAGGTCTCGGCCCCTGTGAAACCGTGTACTGTACATCGTTTATGTGAAACTACACCAATCTCACCTCAGGAGGGCGCCAAAGCTTATCAGAAAAGTGTGGCATTTTATTTCTTCATTTTATTTGAGTCAGCTGAAAGGGTTCAAGTAATCAATGATTCTGCCCTAAGGCTGCAAGGGTGAAAACAGACCGACTGTTAGAAAGTCCAATTCTTAAATACTTGTGCCTGAAACACTGAATTTGAGTATTTCAAAGATCATTTTATCGTAACACAACTTAACAAAGGGTTTAAGGGTTGCAGTTCATGCCAAGAATATTATGTGGCTTGGTGGCCATGTGCTCAGATCAAACTACTTGTGTCTCAACCAATACATGTTAACATTGATGTTTAATCATTGAAAAAAAATGCTGAAAGAAACAAGTTTATATATATACATATTAAAAAAAAATCCTCTATCTTTATATGTAATGACTGAATAAATTCATGGAATCATGCTTGAGTTTGCATTAATTTCATTAAGTCGACCTTTAATCAGACCATTAATTAGATTCACTATTTGAAGATGATTGTCTAATGAAAAAGATGTTTCATTAAATCTGACACATCAAATATTATAAATGTTTGCTCATAATTAAAATAGTCCAGCAGTTTTCCCCCACTAGTTACTATCCTAAAATGACAATTGAAAATTTCAACAACTCCTTGAATGACTGATGGTAAGATGACTGGTTTTCAGTTCACCGGCACTGCACGACAAGGAACATGAATTAAATGTTTGGTTGTCAAGTTCATTCGTTGTCTTTTTACGCTGTCATTCTCAGTACAAAGGTTGACATTTACTGCCCAGTTGTTCTTCCGTGGTAGAGATGTAGTAATTAGTCGTTGTGCGTTGAGGATGGCGAGGCTAAACAGTTTGGACAGCTGTTTGTTCTAACCTATCATAAAGCCTCTCTGGGTTGTACCTATACAGAATTTTGGGAGGCTTTTTTTGAAATTAGTTGTAGACTTGTAAAGGGTGAAACGTTTTTGTGACGTTTAGGCTGTGAATTGAAGCCAGAAAATGTGGTTATTTCCTCAGCTAGCATGCTAGCAACTCTTTAATGTGAATGTATGTCTGAAATGCAATACATACATTTACATTTACTTCCTCATGAACATCCAGACATTAGTAATGAGGTACTTAGGGGACTACCATTGGTGCATTTAACCCCTCAATGGAACACTTTGCTCTTGGTTCTCCTTTAGCATGGTTGCTCACTTCACTGCTGCTCAGAAACGTAAACTCCGGCTCGAACACGTGTTTACGTCGATGTCTCTTATCATCTTAGTGGGTGTGTCTAGTAAACTTTTAAGTGATTAGTGAAAACAAACAGTGGAAGTCTCTGGTCAATATTACATTGCCATAAAAAAGACAAAAGGCAAACTGACATGAAAAATATGACAAAAGTCTGGAAATACAGTAAACAGACAGATCGTTGACATATCTGCACGTTCAACGACAATCACAAAGTTTGGTTTGTGTTTTTTGTTAATTTTGTTTTGTTTTTAACCACGTTGTAAACTATAAGCTATTATGTTTTGTCTTTTCAGGGCAAGCGCTATATTTTTTTTTTTAATATGTATTTTTTTCATTTATTATTTTTATTTAATCCTCGGGTTTTTGTTTTTTTTATGTATTTCATCTATCACTCTTTAAATTTACACATTCATTTAATTCTTTCTTTACTTTTTTTTTTGTTTGTTTGTTTGTTTTTTTTACTTATGCCACTCCAGCGATGCCATAGGAAATATAAACACTCGGGCGGGAATATATGCCACGGTTGTATACGGCGTCCTCGCCTGCTGATGCAACCCCACAATCTGCGATGACGCGATCGCTGATAACGCGTGCGAGCCCCTCTCTGCTGGCTGGGCGCGAGCACACACACCGCAGCCAGCTCAGCTCACGAGCGGCGCCGCACGAGACGCACAGTGCTGAGCGTGCTTCTTCATTTCTCGAGGCCAGGAGGCTGAGGAGAGCAGCGCGAGCTCCGACAAGTCCGCGGAACAGGTAAGGAGGAGAAACAAGGGGGGGACTACACTTTCAAAAATTTGTAACGCTTCCGCTGAAGTTTTCAAGACAGCGAGTTAGTCTGTTGGGGAGGCGGTACTTTTGTTTGTGTTTCTTTCTCTATCACGCGATTGTCAGGCGCGGCTTTATGTGTATAATAAGGATCTCGGGTAATGTTTTGTAATTCCAACATTTTTGTTCCAAAAAAAATGTGTACCTTTAATTGTTAACCTTTAAAGTAGTAAAGAACTTATGTTGTGCTGTATTGCCGGCGCAGTTTGGTAGAATTTCGCTTTGCAAGACAACCCCAGTTCACGCCCCGCGTTCCAAGTCGGCAGGTTGCACCTTTATTAAAGTTCCTCAGACTGGCTCGGCGGTCTTTTGCTGGGGTCAAAGGTTTCATTCCTTCTGAAACAGTGACAAAGGGTGGAACATACAAATTGCGACGTCTGACTCTGCACTATCGCAGTAAGCCGGCGTTCAGCCGAGCCGGTGTGTGTGCGCCTTCAAAGTCCGTTCACGCAATCCTACAACTCAGACAATAAAGTCGTTTGGAACTTGGCTTTGAAGATTTTTCTTCGTTATACACGTTTGGACCACAAACCCCACCCTCTTTAAAAAAAAAAAAAAAAAAAAAAAAGCAGATAACCACAGTAAGCAGATAATGCAAAGCAGGAGACTAAACAGCAGATGTTAACAACTTCTGCACTCAAATGTTTTTAAGTAATAATAAGTGCCCAAGGGAGGCAGAGATAATCCCAAAAGATTTGCTATTGTTGCGTTATGACATTTCCAAAATGTTGCAAAGTGCACTTAAGACGCCTAACATGCGTCACACCCCCTTTGCTTTTTGGATAATTTGCTTATTGTCACGGTTGTCGTGGTTCAATGCTGTTCTAACATGGTTGAGTCATATGAAAATAAACAAGGAAAGGACATTGAGCGACCTTTGATGGGGGTGATAATGTGCAGTCTGTGTAGAAGAATAAATAAATGAATCAGTCGGTACAGTGTGAAAAAAACATTTTGCCACAGATTACTGCTGGATTGTTTCTTTGGTTTTGCACGTGTCACGTTAGCGCTGCTGTCTCAGCAACCCCACCACCATCACAACTGCCTGAAGATGAACAGTTTAACAGCTGCTTTCTCTCAGAAGACATTTCCTCAGTGCCTCAGAGACCATCCTACCCAAACAAAGACTTAACTGTCGTCAAGCAAGCCGAGTCACTCTTGGTAAAGGTAGAATCGATGACCGTAAGTGAGCATCTGGACGGACAAAATTCATGGATGGTAATAGCGATGTTACTAAACTGATGCTAAACAATAAAACCTACACAATGTTGAAATAATGGCATCAAATTGGCACTTAAATTCTATGTTTCTCTTTGTGGAAGAGAATTTGTGTAATGTTCAATTGAATAGGCCAGTTTTTTTTTTTTTCATGGCACGAGAAAGAGATGCTGTGGCTCTCAGGAAATAAACCATGAAGAAGAAACGTTGCTCGAAATGCTAAATATTGATGATTATAGTGTAACTGACTACAGGCAGTTAAGGATGTCACTAAGGTTAAATAAAGGAATGTCATTTAAAAAAAAATATATATATATATAAAGACAGTAAGATCTAGTTTTACACCAAACAGGGTTGTTTGTGCTGCGGAGAAAGCCGGCCCCACTGGTTCAGCAGGAAGTGAAGAGAAGGAGCACCTACATCAACCCAGGAGCCTCGAGGGTCCCTGCGCGGAACAGCGCTGCTCGTCCGCAGACATGCATCGCTTAAGGACTACATATGCAAGGCTGAGGCCTTTGACGGCTGCGCCGCACCCAGCCAAGACCTTATCGCAGCCGAGACTGTTCTCGGTTGAAAGCGGCTTAAGGACGTTGCAGCCGGCGAGGCACTTGAACTCATCTGTGACTGCTGAGCCTTTTCTGAACGGGACTAGCTCCAACTACTTGGAGGAGATGTACTATGCCTGGCTGGAGGACCCGAAGAATGTCCACAAGGTACTGTATGCCATTTGAAAACTGTCAAAAAAAACACAAAAAAACAGCTTCGGTTCTGCTCCACACAACACTTTCATGTCCAAGCCGAAGGCCGTCCGCAATGTTTTGTCCCCTTTGCTCTGACTGCATCCTCCACATAGGCAGAAAAAAAGGTCCCTCACCCCCAATGCATGCATCTGTATCTGTAAAGTAGGGCAAAGTTAATGCGATACTGTAAATGCTGTCAAAACTGTGATTGTTTGCTTTCGCATGTTTGAACAGGACGGCAGCCATCAATTTTTTTGGGGGGGAGGGGGAGAAGTGAGTGTCAGGGAGAGCAGCGCGGTCGATAGTACACACTTTCAGACTGTCCTCGCTGAGTGTGTGGAATATTTTAATAAGACTTACGCGTCATCTGAATTTGATGGTGGGGACACAATAGCAACTTGTAGGTAGTTGCGGTTGTGCCTGTTCACATTTAACCCCAGAGTCAGTGAAGGTTCTCAGCCATCTAGGTCATTGTAGTCTAGAATCCCGGAGATTTAGTTGTTTGTTGAAAGCAATCAATAAGATTCAGGAGGAATTTACCTTCTAATCCAGTGTCTTCTACACTCTGTGTTGCTTTTGGCTATATTAGCTTCTTGGTTTCAGGGTAAACTGTCTTTAGACATTTTCATCGTAGCTGTGCGGAGCTGACCTTGATTTAACCTCACTTGCAAGAGCTGCTGAGAACAGGACAAACTGGTCAACAAAAAGAAAAATACTTGGTCCATCACAGAATCCCCCCACATTGTTGAAGAAACACTGCATAAAAAATATGTTAAAATATTCTGGTCCATGATATTTGTTTTAAATTGTTCCGGAATGGTCTTAAACCTAAACCAAGATTGTTAAAGCAAACCCAGATACAGAGCTGCTACAAATAAATGAAAAAGGTTTTGTGCAGTTTTGACAAACTCGACTCTGGCAGTGATTGGAAAGTGACTTTGGGGAAGCCAGCCACACTGTGAACTGTTCATCCTGAGATTGTTTACTGAGACACTAAGTGTTGCAGCTTCTATCTTTTTGACTTCCCTTTGACTCATTTTGGCTTTGACTTGTGGCTACCTCTCCATTTAAATAAGAATCCTGAAACGGCTGAGCTTGTCAAATGTTCCAGTGTTCAGTTCTGTCAAAGGTCTGCTTTTTTTCTTAAAGATCTCATGGTGGACGACTATACATTTCAGTAAAACGACAATTGCTATGACCGAGAGCTTATCTTGGAGAGATATGCTCATGATTGTTCCAATGTCAACGGCCAAAGTCTGTCGAGCTTTGGCTGTTGCACTTTGGAACGTGTTTGGAAGAGTGGCAAGATTTTGCGCGGCATCTCTTCCCATCACTTCCACTTCCCATCTGTCACTCATCGATGGGCGGAGCTTCAGCAAAGGAGCCGCAAGAAACGATGATGGAAGCGGGCAAGAATGTTCAACCCGTAGCCGTGCGCTGCGTGTCGCTGGATAAAAGCTCTCTCTTCTCGCTTGCCTGCTGCAAGTTACAAGACATTAGATTGCCCTGCTGCAGAAAGTCTGCTGCCAGCATCAGATTTTATTACTGTGATAGAAATATGAAGCTGATTTAATGTAAGTTACACTAATTCCTTCATTTGTGACGTGGTTTCACGTGTGTGCAGTAAAGGATACAACACTGCCTTATGGTCACTAAACCAAAATTACAAGTGTCCTATTTTCCATTTGCACATTGATTTAAAAAAATTAGGGGAATTATTTGATCTTGAACTGTCTTTGCATTTGGAAACAAATCACGTTGTCGATCGCAAATGCTGGCAGAATCCTAGCACAGCGGCGCTCTAAAAAGTGTGGAAGTAGTGAGAAGTGAGGTTGCAAACAGCACACCGAGCTCGCTCGATTGTTCTGACATACTTCCAGCGGGTTGCTGTAGTCCGAAAATAAAGGGCCGCTATTGTGGAACATGAATGTACACCTGCAATTAGCCACATTTGCTTTTGTGCGAATGGACTGGCACTAGGTACTGGGCTCTGGTTCAGTGTTTAAATGCCTGTGAAAAAAAAAAAACATTTTCCACTTGTGCTTCTTAGTGTTGGATCGCATCATATTTATAGCGAGATTCTTCATTTTTTTTAAAGTCTGATTTTAAAAATGTGACTGATTTGTTTTCTTGTTCTGCCCTAACAGTCGTGGGACGCATTTTTTCGCAACACTAATGCCGGGGTCCCTCCCGGCGCCGCCTACCAGAGTCCTCTAGCCCTCCAGGGTTCTTCTCTGGCACTGACCTCTGTTCAGAAACTGGCCGGGGCCAAGCCCGACGTGGAGAAGCTGGTGGCGGATCATTTAGCGGTGCAGTCGCTAATTCGAGCTTACCAGGTGAAAACATTTTTTTTCTTTTGTTTTATTTGGTTGCTTTTAAAACAAATTTGAGATTTCCAAGAAAGGAAGTGGTAGAAGAAGAGATCGTAATAAATGGGTAATAAAATGTGTTTCACGGTAAAATGGTGTTGGACAAGAAATTCTTGTCACTTTGCACACACTGCACACATTTGCTTGACAAATTTGCAGTTCCGGTATTCATATACATCCTGGAATGTATTTGTATATTGTTGTGTTTGTATCTTCCATAGTTATTTCTTATTATAGTGTTAAATTTTTTCTTATTATAGCTATAATTTTGTTCTTTAGTTAATATATATATATATTTTTATATATATATATATATATATATAAATATATATATAAATATATATATATATATATATATATATATATATATATCCATATATATATATATACACACACACACACACATACAACACACACACACACACACACACACACACACACACATATATATATATATATATATATATATATATATACATATATATGTATATATATATACATATATACATATATACATATATATAAAATAACTAATTTTTCCACTGTGTTGCAGTTGTTGCAGTAGGTTCTGCAACCTCACTTTTCCTCAGAGTCTCATGACAGACAGTAAAAATCAGCCAGCACATCACTGACAACAGTGTCAACTCTAAGCCAAAGTTTTGAACTTGTCACACACTTACTGCGTAAATTGCTTTGCACTGTGTGCAGGTGCGCGGGCATCACATTGCAAAGTTGGATCCGCTGGAAATCAGCTGCGTGGACTTTGACGATGCACCGTGCACTGTTGGTTTCCAGAATGTTGGTGAGACACACGATTCTGTTTATTTCAGTTTCGGTTTCACCTCTGATTCTGTGTTTTTGGACCATGTTTTTTTTTTCCCCCCTCTTGAACATTTGAGACCTTCTGTTTCTTTCTTACGTTCTTGTTTGCTCTCTTTTATCGATTACACATCATCTCATTTCTTAATGATCAGCACTTCATAAAAGAAAAAACTTAAACATATTTCAATATCAACAATGAAAAAAAGATGTTGTATAACAATATTTTCTGCACCTTTCATTTAGAGAATCCATTCTTTGGTCCGGGGTGAATTTGTGTCAGCACAACAGGAAAACACCTGTGTTTGTTTTTCTCTTCTCACTTGTGTTTGGCACTGAAATCTGCTTGTTGGGGTGGCTCTTGACGCGCCACCTCTCTTATTGTTTATTTTTGTTTTGTGACATTCGGACCTGCCATTACTGCGCAATGACTGTAGGAAAAAACAGCGACCCATTATTACATCGCCACATTTACAATTACATAACGACGGGCTGTGTTGCAGCTACTTATTTGACTAGAGCGAGCCTTATTGTACACAAACCTCAAAATAGACATATCCTCTTAAGAGTTCTGTCCGTGTGAGCGTTGTTATCTTGCAGCAAAGATGTTAGTAGCTGATCCTGTAGGTCCCATAAATTGTAAAGTAGATTTTCTAGGGACCTGATTCGTGATCTGTTTGTTGGCTGTAACCCATAGGCGCTCAGTTTCCGTCGTCATGTGTTATTGTAACATGATAATCAATGTTATTCACCTCCCAGACCTCCGCCAGTCTAAGGTGATAAGCAGGTTTAGCCATTACTTCAGTTCAGGTCAACGGTCATAAAAAACAATGTTTTTCTTGCCATAAGCTGCTGTTGAATCTTTCAGATAAAAAAACATACAGTTTGGATGAGTTGTCCTGCGTGCGTGTTTGCGTTTCGCCGGTGGCGAGCCTGCACTAAAATAGCCTTTGTGTGGTACGTCAGGTAGGGCCTCATAGTTTGAAAGCAGACAATTGTTGCGAGGTGCAATGGGCTGTTTGCGTGGCTATATTGCTGCATTGTTCACTTTCATCCTGCTCTGCTTTGTCCTGAACAGAGCTGAGGTTCACAGCCATGGTACAAAGAGTCACTATAGTCCATCATATTAATCTATAACAGCAAAGAAGAAACGCTCAATGTGATACCTCTCATGTTCTCCATTTGTTTCTTTTTACCTTAAAAAAACATCCTCATCAGCCGGCAGCCAAGGTAAACTCCAAACCTTGCTCTTCTTGTTGAAAATACCCTTTGACCTACATTCAGTCTGGTTGGCTCCTGATGTCACGTGATTCCGTTGCACAATTGTTTTGTCTGTATTGGGTTTCATCTCCTCTCTGGGCCCGGGGGTTAGGGGGGGGCTTGTCGTGGCCATGCTTGGTTCTCTTGGGTTCTTCTTGTGCATCTCTCGGCTCCAGCCAACCTTTGCTCGGCTGCCAGATGGGTCAAACAGGACACTCATCCTCGCTTATCTTGTCAGCGCTTCATTAGAATGTTGCTGTGGTTAGATAGCACAGGGGCAGGGGTGTCGACGCCGCGCCAGATCATCCTGCCTCTGCTTTGAACCGCCGAGTCCTATTTTCTTAAAAAAAACAAAAAAAAAACGATTTGACTTACTGTCGTTCGATTGTTACGCAGAGGAAGACGCCAAAAGATCCATTATGTAAGACAGAGCGCTGACTCTGGCGTATTGGATTGAAAACACCCCATCCTCAGCACAACACCCGGCACTAATTCGCTGATGGAGGTGTGCAAACACACTCATAGACGCGGCCCCTTCCCTGGTCAATACTTCTGCTCGCTGCCACTGGAGCATCTGACATGCTTGACCAACTGACTGAACGGCTGCTTTTGCACACCGGCTGGTTTTCACCCAACCAAACATTTTACACTCTTGATCAAACTTCCTGTTAAATGCAAACAAATTTTAGCCTTTCGAACGAGTCATTCTTGACCAAAACAATGGTCTTAATTATTTACACGTTCTCAATTGATCAGCGTAGATCTCACCCTCCTGTTTGAGCTGTGACACCAGTGCAGAAATCACACAATGACATAGATCCGTGTTCAGAATCTATTCTAATCAGTACTTGTACTAGATAAGGTATCAAATCCTAAGACACTTACCTTTATGGTGACCAACAACAAAGCGCTATCTTTGGTTTTCTCACATCATCGGAGATAAAATATTCTTTCAAGAGTTCCGTAGAATTATAGCAGCCACAAGTATTGTGGTACTATGAAGATATCAAGAGGAAACTTTTCAAGTGTCCAGATGACATTTGGATTTATTTTGTCGAAAAAAGAAAGCTGCACATTCTGCACTAACAAAGCGCATTACTAAGCAGAGGTGGTTTTAATCTGGTGTTGCACAAGCTTGGATGAATCTGCAATACAAAGGGGCGTCATTGCAAATCTTGAAGATCGAAGCTGTGTAACTTTCTTCATTTTGCAAGTGGGTGGAAGATATATGACGTCGAGTGCCATTTGCCGGCTGTTTTAGGGAACATGTTGATTGTCTGCCTGGAAGCCCTTGCAAAAGAGCTTGCTTGCACTGTCTTAATAAGCGGTAAAGTCTTGGAAGACAGGAACAACCCCGGATGCTTTCACATTTCCCCCGACTCATGCTAAAGTCTGGTAATCTCTCATCATCATTTTTTTCAGTCTTAAAAAAAGGTCTTTCTCACCCTTTCAAGTTGTGTGTTTTTCGTGCTGTAAGATCTTGATTGACATATTTTTGTAAATATTTGACTTTGACCTGTCCTGTGCTTTTGTACTCTTCCTTTTTCCCCCACTCGAACTTTGACCTGGCTGTGCTTGCCTGCGCTTGTTTGCTGCCGCTCCCCCCCCCCGTTTCATCAGGTTTCTACGGGCTGACGGAGTCCCACCTGGACAAAGTATTCCGGCTGCCCACCACCACTTTCATTGGCGGCGGCGAAAGCTCTTTGCCTCTGAGGGAGATTATACGCCGCCTTGAGGTAAACACACTTTGAATTGGGTCAGCGGGTTAAAGATAAGAGCTGACGGCTGACGGATTACCCCATGTTTTAGTGAAAGCCGGAATAAGGAAGGAACACATCTTTAATTCTGGACTCTCCAGATTTAAATCGATGGCTGTTCCACTGTTGAGTAGAGTGAAGGCGGAAGAGAGAAAAGCTCAAAAGAAAATCATTCCAAGTCACTTGAAGCTTTTTAATAAGTTAAACGTTGTCAAAAGTAATTAATTGTGCCTTATAAATGAGGCTTGTGAGAGCTGTGAAAGCTACAAGGGTTAAAGTCCACACTGGCACAGACCAGTGCACCTGTCCTCATTTAAGGCAGCCTAAGGCTACTAGTGAGTTGTAAAAATGTTTTTCAACACACTCATCACCTTATATTTAACCTACGGATTGTCCCTTTTTTTCCCCTTCTCCTTCAGGCCGCCTACTGTCAGCACATTGGCGTGGAGTTCATGTTCATCAACGATGTGCAGCAGTGCAAGTGGATCAGGCAGAAGTTCGAGACGCCGGGCATCATGCAGTTCAGCCCCGAGGAGAAGAGGACCCTGCTGGGCCGAATGATCCGGTCCACGAGGTCTGTAGCGTTCCTCAACACGCTGCGGCAGGTCGCCATGTAAAAAAAAACAAAAAAAACAACAAAGGGCTTTGGACGTCCCACAGGTTCGAGGAGTTCCTCCAGAGGAAGTGGTCGTCGGAGAAGCGATTCGGCCTGGAAGGCTGCGAGTCGCTCATCCCGGCCCTCAAGACCATCATTGACCTGTCCAGCAAGAGCGGCGTGGAGAGTGTGATCATGGGGATGCCACACAGGTAGTGAGCCGCTTTACAGTGTTTACACACAGACATTCTTGTACTTGCTGCATTGTAAGGACCGAGTAAAAAAAACACAAAGTAAAAACCGGCATTTGTAGCCAACATATTAACACAAAGAAAGCATTTCTGAACACTAGATGGTATTACCATACTATACATTCACTCAAATTTTGGAAAACACAAAGTTTCAGGATAAGGTTTTTAACCAACAAAGTTAAGACCGTTAAGACTAGCATTGATTATTAAGGGCAATTTAATGCTTTTCATCCAGAATACCCCCTAAAATCCCCTCTCTGTATTAAGTGGACAACAGATATGTCAATTTCATTATCAAAAATATTTTTTATAAGCTGTAATAAATGGCACTTGTTCACATTTAAAAAAAGAAAAAAAGAAAAAAAGAAGATGTAATTAGAAGGGAAATTTTTGTCTTATAAAAGTTGCTATTGAAATCCCAAATTGACAGGACAATGTAATAAATAAACCAGCAAACTGGGAATTTTTTTCCGACCTGTCATAGTACTCCTGCAGAGTTGCTAAGAGTATGCGGCGAAGCCAGGAGAGCTCTGATTGGCTGCTGAGCTGCATGGCCCTTAATTAGTGGGATTCCAACACCTGCGAGCTAGCTGTTTTAAAGCTTGTTAACCCTTCGCGTACTGAAGAAGGTTGATTAGAACGTTAGTGTTTTCACACAAATGCATGAAGTCAATTGAATTAATATGATTAACGCAGATGATGTGTGTGTATACATATATCTATATATACATATATATATATATATATATATATATATATATATATATATATATATATATATATATATATATATATATATACATATACATATATATATATATGTATATATATATATATATATATATATATATATATATATATATATATATATATATATATATATATATACATATATATATATAATAATTTGATTTAATTGTTTATTTGTTTTTCAACACACAAATATATATTGTTCATATTCAGCCCCTGCTGGAAGCCCAGAGGTTGGGTGCTCAGAGCAGGGTTGTGCTCTTTGCTTTCTGCCCTGCTCCAGACTGAGCAGCAAAGTCTGGAGAGCTCTGATTGGCTGCTGAGCCCTTAATTAGTGGGATTAGCAGCACCTGCCAGCGAGCTGTTTTAAAGCTTGTTAACCCTTGGTGTTCTGAAGAAAGTTGATTAGAACGTTAGTGTCAACTGAATTAATATGATTAACGCAGCTGATTTTATATATATGTATATATATATGTGTGTGTGTGTGTGTGTGTGTGTGTGTGTGTGTGTGTGTGTACATATATATATATATATATATATATATATATATATATATATATATATATATATATATATATATATGTATATATATATATATATTTATATATATATATATATATATATATATATATATATACATAGTAGTAATAATAATAATAATATTATTATCAATATTATTACTACTACCACTTATAATAATAATAATAATGATAATGATAATGATAATAATAATAATTTGATTTAATTGTTTATTTGTTTTTTAACACACAAATATATACTGTTCATATTCAGCCCCTGCTGGAACCCCATGTTGTGTATGAGGCTGAAATGTCTCTAAACGTCCTCTTGCATCTTTGTCCTCTTCCCAGAGGGAGGCTGAACGTGCTGGCTAACGTGATCCGGAAGGAGTTGGAACAGATTTTCTGCCAATTCGACTCCAAACTGGAGGCTGCAGATGAGGTTTGAAAATTATACCCCAATCATGGGGAGTCATGTTCAATTTTGGCATATTGAATTTTTTTCCTTGGCTCTGGATTTAACTTTGTGTTTGTTCCTTTGCTCTCAGGGCTCTGGTGATGTGAAATATCACTTGGGAATGTATCACAGGAGGATCAACCGAGTCAGCGACAAGTACGTCACCATGTCACTGATGGCCAACCCCTCCCATCTGGAAGCAGTGGACCCAGTGGTGCAGGGGAAGACCAAAGCAGAGCAGTTCTATTGCGGAGACACTCAAGGAGACAAGGTGTGAGGCTTTTTTTTGTTTTGTTTTTTTGCACAAAGTGAAAACATGTTTGTGTTTGTACAAGGTCTGTGAAATAATGAATGATTCCACAGGTGATGTCTATCTTGCTGCACGGCGATGCTGCATTTGCGGGCCAGGGTATCGTTTATGAGACGTTCCACCTGTCCAACCTGCCGTCCTACACCACACACGGCACTATACACGTGGTGGTCAACAACCAGGTACAGTTTCACGATCTCATCTGTCTTAAAAGTCCCATATTATAGACATTTTCACATCTATTCTTAATATTGCAGTCCATGTGGGTGGTAAAATAGCCGCAGAGAAGAGAGCACATTGAGCTCTCTGTCTGCAAGCATGCTCAGTTTTAATAAATAATAATATAAGAACAAGTTTGCTGTGGGCCTCAAAGTGTTGGATAAACACGTGGCTGGATGTCACATCACTCATCAGGAAGACGTCTATCAGCCCTTCAGGGCTGACATGCAGTATTGTGTGTTTTAGCGCACGCTCTATGAGGAACAATTCAAGCGAAAGAAGTTAGGGTTGGACTTTTCAAGCGGTGCCACGTTCATCAAGCATGGGGAATTTGCTGTATTCACCTTCTGCAAACACTACATTGGACCAGGCATTTCATATTGAAACATGCAAACTGGGTTTGTTTTCAAGGTGGCAGCAATTCAGTGTGAACAAAACAGCATAAAATGTTGCCTCTGTTGTTGTGTATTGCACGATGTTCACCGCCTTTGGTCGAAGAAGAACATTTTCATCAGTGTGTCCAGTGAAGTTGTGTGTCATTATTTTCTCTCGGGACCCTGCCGCCCACTGTTTGTCATTATAACACTGTCTCCTTGTGCAGGGCGGCCAGAACTACTGATGTTGTACTACGTCAGTTCACTTCAGTTTATTTCATGTCCCAAAGGGCAAATTGGGTTGCAGCTCATAGGACCCCACAAAGTAAAACATAAAAAACACTCAATGACTCAATCACCCATCACAAATATAGATCGTATAGATCGTGATATAGATATAAAGCGTGATCTATATAAACAGAATACGATAAATATAAATAGCACTCTACCATAAAGACTAAACCTCCTCATTTAAACTGTTAAGAGTATAGTGCTCCATATAGTGCATTAGGTCAAATAGAGTGCAGTCTCACACAGTGCATTGGCCAATCCAGACAGCGATAGAGTAGACGTTGCGCATCTTTACTACTTTGAGCCATTCAGTGCTTGAATGGAAGTAGGCGCAGAGGAGAATTTATATCTATTTTTTGCGGCCCGAGGGGACACACAGGCAAAGGCCGGATGGTCAGAACTTTCCTATGCACCTGCCTGCTAAAGATTTGGACCATGCTATCGAACTGGATGCCTGCTAGCCTAGAGGCCACCTTGATAACTTGCCCTGGGGAGTTCTTATCTACCATACCAGCATATGACAGAGAAAGAAATGACAAACATTTTAATCAAAGTATTATTGACATGAAACCTGGCCAGCTTCCTCAAGCAATACAGGCGCTGCTGGCCTTTTTGGCACAGCATTTCAGTATTAAGATCATTGATAATTGTACCCAAGTATTTACAGTTACTTTTTCCGACGCATGGACTTGTGTTGTTTTTAATTAATTGTGCACCGAAAAAACAGTACTTTGTGTGTGTTTGACTAATGGTGCAGACGTAAACGAAACCAACCTGTCGCACTATCAACACAGATCGGTTTCACCACAGACCCCAGGATGGCGCGCTCGTCCCCCTACCCCACCGACGTGGCGAGGGTGGTCAACGCTCCCATCTTCCACGTGAACGCAGACAACCCGGAGGCCGTGATGTACGTGTGCAAGGTGGCAGCCGAGTGGAGGAACACCTTTCACAAAGACGTCGTGGTGGACCTTGTGAGTTGCGCGAAAGAAGAAGTCGTTGGATGCCTCAACTTCCTCTGAAATCCCTTCCTCCTCCTCCCCCTCCTCCTCCTCCTCCTCCTCCTCCCCCTCCTCGCGCAAGGTGTGCTACCGACGCAACGGCCACAACGAGATGGACGAGCCCATGTTCACGCAGCCGCTGATGTACAAGCAGATCAAGAAGCAGAAGAGTGTCCTGAGCAAGTACGCAGAGAAGGTCGTGGCAGAGGGAGTGGTCACGACGCAGGAGTACGAGGTGAGAGCCAACAGTGTAGAAGTAGAGAGTTCATAGAGAGAGTGAGGACTCGCGTTCAAGTGGAAGTGCAGTTTCATTCTCACTTAAATGGGCAGGTTTGTCAGTAAAGTGCTGCTACAGTACTGGACATCATACTGCTGAATGAAAATAATGTATTTTTATTTTTGCTGTTGATATAAAATATAACCATCGAACAGATGGATCTAAAAGAAGTAACAAAAAAGTTGTTTTTTTGTTTTGTTTTTCAAATTTGTCTCGCTAACCAGACTTATCTCCTCCAGAAAGAAGTTGCTCGCTACGATAAAATCTGCGAGGAAGCTTACGTTCGCTCCAAGGACGAGAAGATCCTTCACATTAAACACTGGCTCGACTCGCCGTGGCCCGGTACCACCCTAACCAGCGCTTAGTGCATGAATGCAGTCCTAAATGTTCGCCACCGCGCGCGCTTTCGGCTTCACGTTTTGCGTGTGCACGCTTGTGTGTGTGTTTTCCAGAGTTTTTCACTCTGGACGGACAGCCTAAGAACATGAGCTGCCCGTCGACCGGCATCAGTGAGGAGCAGCTCGTCCACATTGGGAACGTCGCCGCCTCGGTGCCGGTGGAGGACTTCACCATCCATGGAGGTGCGCCGCCCTCCCTTCCGTTTTTTTCCACTTCTCCAAGTCGCCGCCGAGGCTGAAGGTCTCCCTACCTTTTCTCGCAGGTTTGAGTCGCATCCTGAAGGGGCGGGCCAACATGGTGAGTCAGCGCCTCTGCGACTGGGCCCTCGGCGAGTACATGGCCTTCGGCTCGCTGCTCAGCGACGGGATTCACATCCGGCTCAGCGGCCAGGACGTGGAAAGGGGCACGTTCAGGTATTTGAACGCGAGCGACAGACGCTTGGCGACCGTTTCATCTCTCTGAAATGGTCCTGAAAGTTCTCGTCAAGTCGTTTCTTCCTCGGTGGTGTCTTTTGTCCAGAGGTCACAGTAGTCATGTTTTGCACTTGAGTAAAAGCACGGAAAAAGTGAAGGTTGCAACAGAATAATCTGGACTAAACTGACGGTCAGAGGTCTTAATGAGACTTAATCAAGACTGTGTTTTTTTTATTTTTCAACTGCAGCACAATCAGTAATAGTTATTATTAGCTATTATTGGATGGAGTAACAAAATCATGGTTATTTTCAACATGTTTATTTCTCTCTGTACTGAAAATGTACTGGAAAATAATCTCCCTCTATCCTCTTTTGATCCTTTTTCATATTGAACTAGGTTACAGCACAGTTCAAATAGCTCACCTTCAAGGCACATTAACTAGTGAACTCAAGTGAACACAAGAGTAACCAGCATGTTGTTTCCAATTTAAGAAGTAGAAAGTACAGATATTTGTGTATAAATGTAGGGAGCAAAAATAAATAGTAGTCCCAAAAAGAAATACTTAAAGTACAGATACCTGAAAAAACGACAGTAACAAAGTATTTGTACTGAGTACTTCGTTACTTCCCACCTCTATTTTTGGCTTAGCTAATGCGTTCTCCTCCCTCCACTGTGTCATTATTTGAAAGGAACGTTTCACGTCGTCGATCGAGTCTTAACGGGTTTGTTGCGTTGTTGCCTTCACTTTGACCTCGCAGCCACCGGCACCACGTGCTTCACGACCAGAACGTCGACAAGAGGATCTGCATCCCCATAAACCACGTCTCTCCCGGCCAGGCTCCTTACACCGTGTGCAACAGCTCCCTGTCCGAGTACGGAGTGCTAGGTAACTGAAGCGTATCGCCAGACTTTACTTCTAGACTTTACTTCTTCGCGCAGTCTTACATATGACTGACACGTGTGTTTAGCGCATTCGCCATCTTCATGGACGTTGTGCAGCGGTAAAGATGGGGAACGCGCTCAACAACTGTTTTATTTTAAACCCTAAAATCTTTGCGTGCAGGTTTCGAGCTGGGTTTCGCCATGGCCAGCCCCAACGCACTGGTGCTGTGGGAGGCCCAGTTTGGTGACTTCAACAACACGGCCCAGTGCATCATCGACCAGTTCATCAGCTCGGGTCAGGCCAAGTGGGTCAGACAGAACGGGATCGTCCTGCTGCTGCCGCACGGCATGGAGGGAATGGTATGCGGTTGGGAAACTGCACCCGCCCTCATTCTTCACCTGAGTGACATTAACTACTCTCGGAGCTCTCGGAAACCGTCCGTGATGACCTTTAATGACCTTTGTCTCTCCTCTCAGGGTCCGGAGCACTCGTCTGCGCGGCCTGAAAGATTTCTGCAGATGTGCAACGACGACCCAGACGTGTTTCCTGTAAGTTTCTGGATGAAAAACAGACCAAAGCAAATCATTTCAATAAAGTGTCTTTCAATTTCACTTTCAATTTTTTCACAGGACTCGTGAGCTACTGAATATTCATCTAATTAAATACAGATAGTGTTACTCTACTGGTACTGTCTATGAGCTGTCGGATAAAATTAAACACAACGAGCACAGAGCAAAACCTAAAGTAAAAACTAGCGCTGGCCAGTAGTGCTAATGGGCTAATTGCGTCATTGTTCCATATTGTTTATTTTTGGTTTCTGGAGCCGTTGGATTAGAAACAATATTTTTTTGTTATTGTGAATAATTGAGCATTGTCATTGGGTGTATTATACAGGATGTTTGTGTCTATGAGACATGTGAATATTCCGCCTAGTGCGTTTTACGAGCGTAGTAGAAAAAGAAAATTGTAGTTTATGCTCTCCTTAAATGCGAATTGCATGTCCAGATTACAGTTTCTTTCCAGACTGTTCTTTTCGTCCTGAATTTTATCAGACATCAGTCTGACTGACAGATAAAGTGACTGCAAGAAGTCAAAGCGAAATTAAAATACTTAGAGACCTTGAAGTGCCATCTGATTGTCCTTCAGGTTTTACCTGATCACCAAGCTGTCTTGGCAGTTCACCACGTTGATTTGGCAAATATTCAACATGCAAGGCAGTCAGGCAGGACTTCCCACATCTTTTTACGAGAACAACAAATGCACATGGCCTAACAGCACTTCTAAATTTAGTTTCACATTATCATGTCACTGTAAAGTGTGCATGCCTACAACTTCCTGTAATGTAAAGAAGTTGAGTTGAATTGCCAAACAGCAGCTTACATGTCTCTTCAAACAATGAGAGTAGCCAGCGCTTACATTTATTATATTTCAAATAATTCAGAGAAAGCCAAAAAATTTTTTTGAAATGGCCCATTTTGAAAAAATCATATCAAAATCAGTTTGCATCACGTTTCCGGGCAGCGTGTGTCAGACATGCTTCATTTCAACTTGCTGTCAATTTGCTGATGTCACTGAATTCCTGTAAAAATGCAAGAATTTCCCTTCCTCCTCTCAGAAAATTCCTGAGGAGTTTGCCGTCCGTCAGCTTTACGACTGCAACTGGATCGTCGTCAACTGCTCTACACCGGCCAACTACTTCCACGTTCTGCGCAGGCAGATCCTGCTGCCTTTCAGGAAGCCTGTAAGAGCTACGAGGCAGTGGAAGAATGTGACTCAGCGTGTTGCGCCGCAAGTGACTAAACACTAAAAACTCTTCTTTTTTCTTTTTTTCTTTTTTAACTCCAGCTGATAATATTCACTCCCAAATCGCTGCTGCGCCACCCTGAGGCCAAGTCCAGCTTTGACAGCATGCTGCCAGGTACACATCGACAGAGGAAAAGCAAAAAGGCAAATCCTGGCACAGGTGCAAAACCCTTTTTGTTTTATTCCGCAGGCACAGACTTCCAGCGTGTGATCCCTGAGAGCGGCCCCGCAGCTCAGAGCCCCGACAAGGTGAAGAGAGTCATTTTCTGCACCGGCAAGATCTACTATGAACTGACCCGCGAGCGCAAAAACAGGGGGATGGAAGAAGCCATAGCTGTCGCACGCATTGAACAGGTGGGCTCTACTCATTCTAAATGAAATCATGCTGCTTTGTCTGTGTGTTCAAGTTCAATCCAAAAATGTTAAAATATCCATCTATGCATTTTCTACACCTGCTTGCTCCTGCACTCAGGGTCGCGGGGGTCGGCTAGAGCCTATCCCAGCTGTCATGGGGCAAAGGCAGGGTGACACCCTGGACAAGTAGATAGTAAAATATATTGAAAAAATAACTTTAGAAAATAAAAAATCAAAAAATATATATATATATTTTTTTTTTAATACAGTTATTAATGTTATTATTATTTTTAAAACATATAGAAATCATATTTAGAAAAGACACAAAACACTTGGGTAATCTGCTGAAGTTCATAAAACTGTAAACACTTTTTTTTTCTATTTGAAATGTAGTTTTACAACAGGAAATTAAGTTTACAAAAAAGAAATAAGGGAATGATTAAGCACAACATGAGTCGGACTAAACTTGTATTTTTTTTCCCTTCCAGCTCTCACCGTTCCCGTTTGACCTGGTGAAGGCAGAGACCGATCGATTTCCAAACGCAGACCTGGTTTGGTGCCAGGAGGAGCACAAGAACCAGGGTTACTACGACTACGTGAAACCTCGCATCCGCACAACCATCAGCCGCAGCCGCCCCATCTGGTGAGTTTGACTGTCATAGGGATGCAAATTGTCGATTGATTCATTAATTGTTAGTTGATTGACCTTATTGAGTGATTAACGATTAATTGATACTACCCGTGTAAAAAAAATGTTAAATTGATTGCGACTAATTTAATTTAATCGATTAAATTCTTAATCGACAATTAATCGATTACATGTTAACATCCCTAGTCTGCAACAAACAAATATATATATACAGCGCCTTGCAAAAGTATTCACCCCCCCTTTGCTTTTATCTATTTTGTTAGATTTCAGCCTGTAATTTAAATGTTTTTCATCTGAATATTTTGTGAGATGGATCTGCACAAAGTAATCTAAGTTGGTGGAGTGAAATGAGAAAAAAATATATAAAAGAATAATTTAAAGAAATAAAAAAGTGGAAATTGGCATGTGCATGTGTATTCACCCCCCTGAAGTCAGTACTTTTTAGAGCTACCTCTGGCAGCAATTACTGCTGTAAGTCTCTTCTGATAGGTCTCTATGAGCTTGCCACATCTTTCAACTGGGATTTTTGCCCATTCCTCATGGCAAAACTTCTCCAGCTCCTCCAAGTTGGATGGTTTCCGCTTGTGAACGGCAATCTTCAAAGTCAAACCAGAGATTTTCAATCGGATTAAGGTCCGGGCTTTGACTAGGCCATGATTCTAGCACATTTAACTTCTTCTCCTTAAACCATTCATGCGTAGCTTTAGCAGTGTGCTTTGGGTCATTGTCCTGCTGGAAAGTGAACCTCCGTCCCAGTCACAAATCACAGGTGGACTGAAACAGTTTTTTCTCCAGAATGTCCCTGTATTTAGCACCATCCATCTTCCTCTCTATGCGGATCAATTTCCCCGTCCCTGCTGCTGCAAAACATCCCCGTAACATGATGCTGCCACCACCATGTTTCACTGTGGGGACAGTGTTCTTGGGGTGATGGGAAGTGTTGGGTTGCTGCCAGACATAGCATTTCCCTTTGTGGCCAAAAAGTTCAATTTTAGTCTCATCTGACCAGATCACCTTCCGCCATACATTTAGGGGGTTGTCCACATGCTTTTTAGCAAATTCAAAACGTGCCTTCTTATTTTTAACACTGACAGGTATTCACTGGCCACTCTTCCATAAAGCCGAGCTCTTATGGAGTGTACGGCTTATTGTGGTTCTATGGACAGACACACCAGTGTTTGCTGTAGAACTCTGCAGCTCCTTCAGGGTTACCTTTGATCTCTGTGTTGCCTCTCTGATCAATGTCCTCTTTGCCCGGTCTGTGAGTTTTGGTGGTCGGCCCTGTCTTGGCAGGTTTGTTTTGGTCCCGTGTTGTTTCCATTTGGCGATTATAGATTTGATGGTGCTCCGGGGGATCATCAAAGATGTAGATATTTTTTTGTAACCCAGTCCTGACTTGTATCTCTCTATAACTTTGTCCCTGACTTGTTTGGAGAGCTCCTTGGTCTTGATGATGTGATTCTTCTTGCTAAGTAGAGTTGCAGCCCAGTGGGGCCTCTCAGAGAAGGTGTGTTTACACTGACACATCATGTGACACTTAGATTGAACACAAGTGGACTTCATTGAACTAAATTCTGTGACTTGTGAAGTTAATGGATTGCACCAGCACTTTTTAAGGGGCTTCATAGCAAAGGGGTTGAATACATATGCACATGCCAATTTCCACTTTTTTATTTCTTTAAATTATTCTTTTATATATATTTTTTCTCATTTCACTTCACCAACTTAGATTATTTTGTGCAGATCCATCTCACGAAATATTCAGATGAAAAACATTTAAATTACAGGCTGAAATCTAACAAAATAGATAAAAGCAAAGGGGGGGTGAATACTTTTGCAAGGCGCTGTATACAGATATACAAATATACATATATATATATATATGATTTCAGTAAATATCTGTGCCGCCTCTATTCTACGAGTGTGTGATTTATGTGCCTGTGTGCTCCAGGTATGTCGGTCGCGACCCTGCAGCAGCTCCTGCGACTGGCAACAAGCACACGCACCAGACGGAGCTCCAGCGCTTCCTGGACACAGCATTCGATCTGGAAGCGTTTGCAGGAAAATTCTAACTTCCTGATCAGCCCTGATCGCTCTACTCGCCGCCTCACAGATTGAACCCGAATGCCAAGTTGGCTCTTCTCTCCTCACCAACAGCATTTTGCACTGACATTTTACTCTGGATATTTGAACATATCTGACACCTGATACCTACGGGTACAACGCACAATGACTTACTGATATCAGACCTTGTTACCTTGAAAGCTTTATGCTCACAGTGGTGGATGCTACTCTACACAGGACACGCAAGTAGAAAATATTTAGTGCATCATTTTGTGACGAAAGAAATTTGACAATAAGAATTTTTTGGGGGTAGTTGATAATGTTATCATCTAATTCAATGTTGGACCATTTTCAGTTCTTTGCTAGCCAACTAGCTGTGGGATTTGTTCCTTTGTTGCAAATAAATCTTTCTTTAGATTGAATTGATAAAGATTCTGAACAACTAGTGTGAACGAAATGTTTGTTGATGTGGGTGAGGTGTTGGCTTGGGTTTGTTAATTTAATGGCTTAATACGATTATGTTGTCTGCATGGTTATAGCTGAGAATATTACAGATGTTTTAAGTGCCTCTACATTGTGTTTGAAGAAGCTTGAACTTATTTGAAACATGCTAAACATTTAAGCTTCTGTTTAAAAAATTACTGATTTTCTTTTATAACATGATTTTTTGAAAACATGGGATCAAAAGGGCTCCACGTACTTCTGCACTTTTATCAGGGTACAGCAGTGACAGGGCATTGTTTATCTCCTGACTTCAGACCTCACAACCATCTACAGGATCACAAACACAACCCTGCTTGAGGTTGTGCTGTAGCTTCTGCATCACAAAAAATAATGTTATACTATTTGTTGGCTTTAGATTCTGCTTGCCATTACATGTAAAGTAGTGTTCAGTGTCTCTTTGTGCCAAGTTTAACAGATTACTTGAAATTATTATTTTTTCATTTTGAATAAAGAAGCATTGCCAGCGGTAGAAATTTTACAAGATTCCTCAGCGTCTCACTTGTAATATTTGAAAGTTCTATTTATTTTCATACAATGTTGCTTTATTGTTGTTAATAAATCTCTATCTCCTGTTCTTGCTGTCTTTTTGTTAGCAGTATTAGTGTTATACGTATTTCATTCTAGTTGTTCTGGAGGTTGTGTGTGAGGGCGGTATGTGAGGGAGATTCAGTGTTTCAGCTTCACTCGCCCCCGGTCAGGACACAGTGATGAGGGGTTGAATGCAGTTTGAGAATCTTTAATTCAGGCACAAGTAGGCAGTTGCAGATACAGGCACGGACCACAGGGAAGGTTGTACATCACCGTTGTTTACCATTTCTGGATGAATGTGTATGTCTGTGTTTATTGTATGTGGGTTTCTGCAATAAAAACACAACAAGAATGATTAGCAGAAATGCAAACATTATACCGCACTGGTACAAATGCAGTAAACATGTACCCCGACCCTATCAATTAACCTCCTATAAACTGCTCCCCACCATCACATACAGCGCAGGTAATTAGTTATCTAGGGCAGACCGCAGTAACTCTGTGAACTCTGTGCTAACACTACACAGGTGGTTAATCCCAATCAGGCCCAAATTAACTAATTGATTGAATCAGTGAGACGGACCAACCGCAGTTAGCAAACAACAGTGCAAATCAATGACAAAGAATAGTAGGACTTTCTTTTTCAATGACGATTGAGAGCAGAGATGTTTTAGTAGCGCTTTGTCACTTTTATAAAAACCCACAAAGAAGAGACAGGTGAAGAAGAACAGGTAGGAATGACGGTGGTGAACAGTGGTACAACACCGCCCCCAAGTGGTTATGTACACAAACAATATATGTCTGGAACCTTTCCAACGCTAGTATAGTAACTATATCGGAACAATTCCTGAAAAAAATGATCAAGCTCTTCTAAACAGTATGGTACGTAAGGATGATTCCTGTCTATCGGTTTTTTTGTTTTTGTTTGTTTGGGTTTTTTTGGGTTGTTTGTTTGGTTGTTGTTTTTTTGTTTGTTTTTGTTTTTTTTACTAATGTTGGTATTCATTCATTCACTTCACAGTACTACATGTACAACACAAGATGGCAGAAGAGAGCATTAACGTTCACATATATATATTTGCATACTAAAAGTATCGTTTCATCTCATGGGAAAGATTAGGCGACTGATGTCACTTTTTATTCTCAATGTTAATACCTTTCATGCTTGCCCAAGTGGCCATTCTGTCGTCGAATGATACTCTTTCCAATATTGGCTAGTTACTGTTTAGCTATTTACATTTAATTCATAATTTGAAATGATTTAAAATGTAGAACAGCGGAGTTACAAACTAAAGCCGAGGTTTCAAGTATGAATAAAGAAATACTCGTGTGAATTACATGAAAAAACAAATTTTACTGAGTAGTCCTCAGTCAAAAGCAAGAGATATTATCGCTGGCCGTTATAAAGCCAGAGATAATAAAATATATATTGCAATAAAAATTAAAACGCAAACGCAAACACGGATCAAAACCTCAATGGGAAGCTTCAACTGTTCTACAAAAGGAAACTATTACGCTGCCATGCAAATACAAAAACATCACACAGCGAGACGTCCGCGAGTCGGGATTTTATTTTTGAAATATCCAACCGGATGTGGGTTTAAAAACGCCAAACTTAACATGTCAGCAGAGAGAGGTGACAGTCAGGACGGCGTCAGGCCACAGCGCACGATTTATCCCAAACTCCGTAAACTACCGGCCAGCGCTCAGCCGCGGATATGGAAAAGCGATCGTTTTCCCACCTTATGATAGTTTCCGGTGTTATGTGATTGCCGGTAGCTCGCGACGCTAGGGAGTAGGTAGAGTTTAGCTAACTTTAGCAGGATTGTTCCACCGGCCAGCCAGGGGAAGTTCACTGCGCCGAGGGGGTTGAAAATAATAGGAAAGCGCGGAGGGCCGGAACACATCCCGCCATGGAGGACTCGGTGTCGGGCCTGGAGAAGAATGTGGCTGACCTCACGGTGATGGACGTGTATGACATCGCCGCGGTGGTGGGCCAGGAGTTCGAGCGGATCATAGACCAGCACGGCTGCGAGGCGCTGTCCCGCCTCATGCCCAAGGTGGTGCGCGTGTTGGAGATCCTGGAGGTGATGGTGAGCCGCAGCAGCATCAGCCCGGAGACCGAGGAGCTGCGGCTGGAGCTGGACAAGCTGCGGCTGGAGCGGCTCGACCGGCTGGAGAAGGAGAAGAAGCACAGGAAGGTGGGAGCACCGCGCCGTGACAGGCATTATTTGTGTTGTTGTTGTTGTTGTTGTTGTTGGGTGTTTTTGTATCCCATTCTCAAAACAAACAAACAAACAAACAAACAAGCCCAGTGCAAACCCTGTTGCAAACACAGTGCAACAGTGCCACAAGCTGGCACCAGTGGCGGAGACAAATGTTTCCTTGGAGTGGCAACAAGGATGAGATCATTATTACTCACGTGCATGGGGTGGCAATAAGTGGATACCTGAAATACTAGTTGTTACTGTAGTTTTTGTCTTTATTAAATGTTTTCAGGGTGACCTTATAACAGTCGGCCTGTCCCTCTTCCTATGAATTAGAGGACACCAAATCTTCACCAATGTTAATATTAATAATAAACCTATAGTAGCGTGTTCTTACTGCCCTAGGGTTCGGGCTAGTGTTACTTTGTTTATAAAGTTATTCTTTGAGTGTCTTGTTTCCACCAGGAACAAAATCCAGGCCAATCATTCAGTCACAAATACATTCTGCATACTAAATACATACGTGTGTTAATAAATACAAAAAAAGATGCTGTCGATAAATGAACGAAAAAAGAACTCCAGATGCTTTAGTGCGGAAGTATGAAGTCTTTCGTCAAATTACCCCGGGGTGACCACAGCCACCACTACCCACCATGTTTTTCCATCCCTGCCTGCCGCAGGTGGAGAGGGCTCTCTGATCGTTATCTTGTCATGAAAGCACTGGCAGCACCTTGTGGTTAATGAAAATCCCCATAATTATTGTGCCTCTACCCACTCCATTCAGATTATCACACGCCGAGAAGGCTTTTGTACAGTGAACGCCGAGTTCAGCACTCGCAGTAACTCTGTTTTTGTATAATTATGAAGCAACACAAAATATATAAAGAAACTCACACTATAATGAGACATAACAGATTATTGTCATATGTGTAGAATTTGTAATTTTCATAGAAATTGGGATTATTGTGAGCTCCCGTTGGGATCATACATATATTCCATCATGACAAACTTACATCAAACTTCAGCACATTGGGATTGGGAGAAAGTATTGATATATGCAAGGTAGGGATGTTGACATTTAATCGATTATTGATTAATTGTCAATTAAGAATTTAATTGATTAAGTTAAATTAGTTGCAATTAATTGAACATTTTTTACACGGCTGGTTAATATCATTATAACAGTGCAGTGGCAGGAAAGAGCCACTTTTTTTTTTTTTAAGTTGAAATGTGACCCATTAGAAGTCAACTTAAAGTCAGGGAATAAATGTTCAGGGTGTTTTTACTGTTCTATAATGTAAAAGAAATGAGTCACATTGGACCCTCAAAATTATTTAAGGGTTAAATAATGTGTTCCTTACACATTTTTCATTGTGAAATTTAGGTTCTTTGGAAAAATCACAGCTTATCAGTTAATTGTTAATCGATCGATGAGGTCAATCAAACTCACTTATAATTTGCATCAATAATGCAAGGTTCATCTCTCAGGTCATTTACTGCAGTACGTGATGCTGCACATGGTTTGCAACATGCCAACTCGCTCTCTGTTCCAAAGTACACCCCGCTCCATCCCCTGAAATGCATTGATTGTGCCATATACAGTGTCAACTATGATGCAGGATTCTTCCATAACTGCTGGAAGAAATTACTTGAATTCCACAGCAAATAACCCCCCCCGCCCCGAAGTTCATTGCAACATATATTGCCTCAGGTGTAGCTCTTACAGCAAGCCCCTTAATTGCTGTCCCTGCTTGTTTTGCTATGAACGCTGATCGTTTCCTCGACTCAGCAGGAAATGCTTCCTCCTTGTACTCTGTTTTGCGTCTGCCGAGTTTAAGATCGCTTCCTGTTTGAGATTCCATGGGAACAGACACTCCCACAGACGGCGACTCGGGGGAGGATTTAAGAGTCGAGCAGCGACAAAAGAGCTTCTTCCACCGGGCGAAGCTTCCTGAATTTCACAGGAGCAGCTCGTTGTCATTGCCCCAGCTGTGAGTCAGACTCCGGGCTGCTGTAAAAACAGTTTAGTGGTGAGCTTCTCGTGACTGAGTCACTGTGGACGCAGCTCGCTGGCTCACTGATTAACTGTGTCCCATGAGTGTAAGGAACCTTTCGGACGTGGCGGCTGCAGCAGTGGCACCGATCCCAACAAATCACAATATTTTTGTTTTGCGAAGATTTTTTTCCTATTGTTGCTATTTAATGCGCTGTTGCTAATCGCTATAGCTATTCTCTCTTTTACAACTTGAAACTTTTCTTTCTCTCTCTTCTTTACTTTTCTTTTGTGTTAAGACAGCTGAAAAATGCTATTAATATTCTCTTATTAGCTTGTGAGATCATTTGCTTGTAAATGTAGGCCACTGTCACTTTGTGAAAATTGTGTCGGTTTCGACAGAAAGCGTTGGTGGGATTGTCGAGAGTCCACTTCCAACACATGGCATTTCCGAGGTGGACAATGATTAAACTGAAGTCAGAATTCACACCACCGCATTGTTGTGTCAAACCCTGAAAAGCTGCCATTTGAAATGGGACGGTTTCAAGCCAGACGGCAGCCTGCCTGTTGACTTAAAATCCAGATGGGAATGACGATAAGAGCTCCGGGGTTGAGTTCGCCGCGGCTGTTAAGTCATGTGAGGCCAGAGTTTGATCTCGGAGCACAGCGGAGCTTTTCTCTTCGCCAACATCAACAGCGGCAAATCAAAATGAATAAATAAGCGGAGAGAAACTAATTACAACTCCGTTCTTCAACAAGCTTTGTACTCTCGGAAACCCGTTTCTCTTTTCCACAGATTGGCTCTGACACATTTCGATATGTTTGTATGTTAAGTGATTCTGACATTGGTGTGTGTGTGTGTCTGCATGTGTGAGAGCAGGAGCTGGAGCTGGTGGAGGATGTCTGGAGGGGCGAAGCTCAGGACCTCCTCACTCAGATTGCGCAGCTGCAGGAGGAGAACAAGAGCCTCCTCACCAACATGTCCATCAAAGAGCCCATGAGTGAAGAGGACCTGCAGAGGCACGAGGGTGAGGGCCGTGCACTGCAGCCCCCCCCCCCCCCCCAACCCAGGCACAGTTCTAAATTGACACGGTCTTAAGGCATACGTGAATGCTGCAGGAGTGATTCCAGAGGAGTTTTTGACTTTTGCTAGTCAATTGCTGGAGGAAGTTAAAATGTTGAAACATTCTGTGGTATTGCAGCTGGCAATCAGCAGTGAGTGAAAAAATATAGACGTATGATTTAGGCGTGGGAATCGCTAGGTACCAGACCATTGAATTCGATTCCGATTCAGAGGGCTACGATGCAATTAATCGCAATTAATCGAGAATCGCGATATATCCCAATTCTATATTCATTTCATATACATATATATGTATCTCGATTTATCCCAATTCATATATATATATGAATTGTGATAAATTGCGAGACACACACACACATATACATACATATATATATATATATATATATATAGAGAGAGAGAGAGAGAGAGAGAGAGAGAGAGAGAGAGAGAGAGAGAGAGAAAATTTCCCAGTTTCCCAATTCTATTGTTTTTTTCCTGCATGTTAGCTCTGTTAGCAACAACTCTGAGCTTCCTGTTGGTGCAAAGAGCATCACTTGACACAGCACCAAAAGACTGCTGAATATGGACAACAGTAATTAACAGCAGGAGTATTTACATCACTGGTGCGTGCGTCATCCGTTGGGGATTCTTTTTTTCTTTTCTTTTTTTTTTAAATGCTTATTTCTCTTTTTCTGGTATGCTGAGGGCCTGTCACACACAAACACATGCACAAAGGGAGCTTTCTCCGCCATCTGACGGCGAGCCAGCCTCGTCGCCGCATCAGAGCCTCTCCCGCCGGTCCACACAGAGGCCGCAGTCACGCCGAGACGCCCGCAGACAGACCGGGCTCAGTGGCACGAGCGCACCTGCGAAGAGCCGCGCTCGCGCACGCACGCAAATTGAAGAGTTCCCTCCGCGCAAATCCGCCCGCTGGCCTTCCCCCCGTCGCCCCCCACCCCCGACGAACAATGAGCGAAGTGGAAGCCGCTGCCATGTACCGCTGTGTTTCCCTCGGCAGGTATGTCGGAGAGGGAAAGGCAGGTGATGAAGAAGCTGAAGGAAGTGGTGGACAAGCAGAGGGACGAGATCCGAGCCAAGGACAGAGAGCTCACGCTGAAGAACGAGGACATCGAGGCAGTAAGGCCGCACTCTCAATATAATATAATAATCGTCTGGATGTCTTCCTTTCCTTCTTTTTTTTCATTCCGTAGTCAATCTTATCACCTGGCTGAAACTGTCTCAACTGCATGTACACATATACAAGTGGCAGTGTTGAAGGTCCCGCATTATGCAGGATTCCAGTTTTCCAGTGAAGTCGGCCAGAAATGAGAAATCCCTCATGATTAATGGTATTTTTTGCTCTACTTTTCAGAAAGTGAGTGCTAAAACCCGGTCGGTGATGTCATAGAGGGCATCAATACCTCGTCTATACCATATCCAGTGTAGTGATGAGTTTCTTTGTTTTGGTCTCCTTCCAAACGTGTAAAGTTCAACAAAACATCAGTTTTAGCAGGAAGCTAACCAAGTATTTTTCCGATGGATAAAAATGCTATTTTAAAAATGTATCAAGTTTTTTTTTTTCTACGCAAGGCAGCTTTACTTGAGTCTCAGTTTAAACCTCTAACGGAAAAGTTTTTTGACTTCATATTTCCCACTGTCTACCCCACCAGACTAAGGTGAAAATCTCAACTCTCGCCTGTCGTTTTGTGCGTCCGTCCAGCTCCAGCAGCAGCAGTCCCGCCTCATGAAAATCAACCACGACCTGCGGCACAAGATCTCGGTGGTGGAGGCGCAGGGCAAAGCGCTGATCGAGCAGAAGGTGGAGCTGGAGGCCGGCGCTCAGGCGCAGGCCCAGGAGATCGGCGCGCTGCGGCAGGAGGTGGCGCGGGCCAGGGAGCGGCTTCAGGGGGAGCAGCCCGCTCAGGACCCCCAGGAGGAGGAGGCGCCGGCTCTGCCGCCGTCACCTGCGGAGGTAAGCTGCCGGTTAGCTCCTCCCAGTTCCGACGCGACAAACCGATGAGCTGGAAGATTTTTTTTTTTTCCACAAATCTTTATTTAGACCAAACAATACGGCCGCACACTCGTAACCTTGTGCAAATATTCATTTATTTTGAAAGCTTTCGGTCCTTCCGACCTTCTCCAGGCACAGATAGACAACCAGTGACTGTGGCTGTATGCAAAGGCGCTGTGACCGTCACCTCGCCTGATTGTGTTAATGCAATACACCTGTGCAGGCCTGGCAGAAGCCAACACAACATCAAGGGCAATGTAGTCCAACTGGGGAACTTGTAGTCCCAAGACAGGTATCACCTTGCACAGGGTCGACTCAAACCAAAATACATATACAACATAACATCCTTACAACAATATATCCATACATCAAAAAATTTATTTTTTTTTGTTGTTGTTGTTGTTTTTGATACCTTGTACAGGGTATAGTATCACGTCAGTGATGTCACTATATGTCAGAACTAGGGATGCAAAATAACGATTAATTCATTAATCGTTTGTCCATTGACCTTATAGATCAGATTAATTGCTAAGCGGCAATTTTTCTGGGGACCCAAATTTCACAACGAAAAATATGCAAAGAACACATTATGTTACCCTCAAATAATGTTGAGGGTCCAATGTGACCCATTTTTACATTAGAGAACTGTAAAAACACCCTCAAAATGTCTCTAATGGGTCACATTTCAACTTTTTTTTAGAAAAAAAAAGTTGTTAAAAATAACTTGTTCTAGGTATATTATGACCATCACAGACTGTACAGGTGAATTGTTCTTTTCTGCCACGACACTGTTATAATGATATTAACTACCTGTGTAAAACAATTTCAATTAATTGCGACAAATTTAATTTATTCAGTTAAATTCATAATCGACAATTAATCGATAGTCAATTAGTGGTTAACATCCCTAATCAGAACAAATTATACAAACATGACATACAAAGGAAAGAACAGATATTAAGCAACAGCAACAAAAAAAATAAGGCACAGCTTTTAATAGGAGGGTATTAATGAGAGGTCAGTAAGGTACTGCAGAGTATTGTTCCTTTTTTATTATCTATAAGATTCAATGTATTTGTGTGCAACTTGAATTCTAACAGAAATATTGGGAAGCTTAGAAGGGATGTGGAAAATATTGCTTCATGTGAATGAAATTAGAATGAAAGGCAAATAGAAAGGTTGATGGGATGAGCCGGGAGAATAACCGTCGGTCCGACCCGCGGATGATAAATGTGTGACCTGTTCCCAGCAGCGTCCTAGTTCTGCTGCGGTGCCGCTCAGGCCTCAGGGCTGGTCAGACACACCTGACCCGCCGTCAGACACACCTGAGCCAGCCTTGTCCGGGTCCGACCCCGCCCCCGCCCCAAGAGCCTCCGGTGCGGAGGGTCACGACGAGGACGAGGACGAGGCAGCGTGGCTTTGGGTAACGGCGTGTCGAGTGTAGTGAAATTGATTTGGAGTGGTGTGGTTGCACTGAGAGCTTAATGAGTAACCGACTACTAACCCCGCGTTGGAGTTGTGTGGCGAGCGCTGCAGTGGAATTAGCGTGGTTGTTTCTAGAGCCGACAGACAGACAGGCAGGCAGCAGGCAGGCAGCAGGCAGGCAGGCAGGCAGGCAGGGTGCGTGGGTGACGCCACCGCTGACCTTTCTAAAAATACAGCACTTCAGCGGCTCGGCCTTCTAACAGCACTTGGACTCGTCCCCGAACACATCGTGACTGTCAACTGACTGTAGAAGAAGCGGTACGTTGATAAGGTTCAACTGAAATGAAACAAGCTTGTTTGTTTGTTTCTTTATTCTGTAAATTTTAACTATTCAATTATTTTGTAAATTCAGTAGGTAAAAATGATCGTGCATTCAACAGGTTTAAAGGTCCCATATTGTGCCAATTTTCAAATATTCATTTTTCAAGTCATACCCCACTGATGGAGCTTCATGTGATTAATCATAAAATTCTATGAAAAAAAAACAAACTATTAAATATAAATATAATATATATATATATGTATATAATACATAGATACATAGATATCAATCCGATATCAGCATGCAAATGTAACATACTTTCATTATTTATTCTGTAGTGTGGAATGTTAAAAAAGGCAGCATCAAGTGATATTACTCAAACAAAGAATAAGAGTCAAAAACAGTTGTATTGGAGAACATACCACTTATTATTAACAATTATTTAAAAAAAAACTGCGGAATAGAAAAAATAAATGAAAAAATAAATCAGGAGGCCGTGAACAATGACCCAAATAACTCACAGTGCAAACAATTCAAAACAAATTAACAAGTTTACTGCTCGTATATTCTGAAAACAACTGAGAGCAGGAACAAAAAAAAAACAGCAAAACAATATTGTCAGTTAACTAAGCTCGTGATGACCCTGACTACTCCATCTCCACTTTCTGCAGACCGAGCATGATGTGGAGATTCTTTTTTCGCCGGAGTAGAATGGACCGCTTTCTATCGGAGTGTTAATATCGGGAGACTTAAGGTGACGTCCGATATAATTCGATATTCCTTTTTTTGCTGATATCGGACCGATATCCGATATCAATATCGGATCGGGACAGCCCTAATATACAGTACATATATATATATATATATACATCTGCATTAACAGTACATTTAGCCTGCTGTTTGCAGCCTACCGCAAAATGCTCCAAGCTCGTTGCTGCTAAAGGCGTCGGTATCTGTCCCAATTTAAACACCACAAAGGGCCGATTTGCACCACTGTTCTGGCATATCTGTTCTTAACAGAGGGACAAGCAAATTCATTCATTCATTTTCATTTACTGATTCATTCAAACAGGTTTCGAGAAAAAAATAAAATATGAAACCATGCTTAGGCAAGAGAAACCAAAAGCAAATGTGATGCGACAACTCTATAACAGTCTGTGGTGTGTGATGAACAAGAAATACATTTTCTCTCATTCCTGGGGATTTTGTTGACATTCTTGTAAGAAAACCTTGGGAAAGTGGATTTTGAATAATATGGGACCTTCAGTCGTAGCCTGACTAAAGCCTTGACTTATAGCAGAGTGTCCCTGTTGGAATTCTGTAGCATTCAATTTTTACTCCAACTTCTGTCTCGGCCATGCATAAAAACAATATTGTGGCATTTTGCATATTGTAATTATTTTTTACATTACTATTTGCAAATTGATGTAAATAGAAGGAGACTAGAGGAGCTACCAAAGAAGCTCACAGGATGGAAAATCTCTGCTCGATCAAAGTAATGTCAGTTGGACATTGCTCTGGTGTTTATCGTCCTGATATTCCTGCCCAGTGCATGAGCATGCGCTGCATACGCCTTCATTCCGGGAGAACCGCCAGTGTGCCTGCAGTGTGCAGAGTGTAGAAACTAGAGGCTGAGCGTAGAGGGAGGAGGGAGGGGCGCGCGAGCCTATTGGAACAGGGCCCGATGTCTGACTTAGAGTCCGACTCTGACCACCAGGAGGCGATGTGCGATGAGGACATGCCCGCTCTGTTCCAACATTTCACCAAGGTATCCTCAGCTTCTCTCCTCCACCGACCCCCCCCTCCACTGGCACGCTGCAACTGGCCGCGCTCTTGTCTCCCCCCCCACCAGGAGGCGCTGTGCGACGAGGAGTCGGCGGGCCCAGACCTGAAGGACCCCAACCGGCCCCGGTTCACCCTGCAGGAGCTGAGGGACGTCCTCCACGAGAGGAACGAGCTCAAGGCCAAAGTCTTCCTGCTGCAGGAGGAGCTGGCGTACTACAAAAGGTGCCCAGCGGTCAGAATATGAAGTCGTTGCGAAACGTGGCTTAATTTTTGACTGACCTGCTGAATTTTTCACCCTGGCAAGTGACGAGACGGAAGACGAGACTGTCACCCCCAGCACTTCACCCTCGCCCGAGCCGAGGAGTCGCTCTCGTTCCTCCACGCAGCCGGAGTCGGGAATCAAACGCCTGTACGTAAAAATACTACTGCCTCCATGTGTCAAACTAACCTCCACCCCTTTTAAATTACAGTGTTATTACCTATGAATACGTCCGTACACGCCTGGTCTCGACCTGAGTCCTAACTGTCCACTTGTGGCTCCCTGTACAGGAATACGCAATGTAAAAAACCAAATGTCAGTAAACACATTGTTTCCTAAATGTGTGAAATTTACAACACAAATATTGTTTCTCACAAAAATCGTAAATTAAATTAAACTAATCTACAGATTTATTTCTTTAAATGAAACATTCTCTGGAATATTCTCTGGAACATTAAATACTCATATTTTTTCTGGCTGTATTGGTTAACATTAGTGTCAGAATGGCCTCAGGTTTAATGTAGAAGAGGAAAGCAGACTGACTCTGACTGGGATGCCGTTTTAAAAGTTAAGACTCATTGTGACATCTTGCAGATCTTATATGAAAAATAAAAGAGATTTACCTTCTTCTTTAGTTTTATTCTGGCGATCAAATCAAAAAAATCTCATAAAACTCAGAGGTCAGAGGTTGACGTGGTCCCTGTCTCCCCTTGTTCGCCCCCTTTCTCTCCCCTCTTCCCGTGCCTGTGTTTGTGTGTGTGTGTGTGTGTGTGCGTGACAGGATCTTCACAGCCATCATGCCAATGGTGGCGGCTGGTTTGATCCCAGATGACCCCTCTTTACAGCCAATCAGACGCCTTGCCTCGCTTGTACGTCTCCGTTAAACGCGGTCGCGGCCTTCAATGTCTGGCTCCGCTAACGGCCTCCGTCGACCTGCATGTGCTGTGTTGCCGTCCCAGGATCTGATTGGCTGATTATGGGGCTGTCCCCTCCCCCTCTCTCCCCCCCACACTGACCCCAGTAACAACTTGACATCTGCGATCTAAACCCTCAGACATTGGCTTCGTAGCTTACACCAGTCAGTGACTGCCCAGCACTATTAATAGACAATAAAACCACGAGGTGTCAGACTAAAGGTATTAAAGGTAAAAAAAATAACAATAACTTGACTCAAACTGGGATAAAATGTGTTTGATTTAGTGTCACATATTAATGCAAAACTAAAATGCCTTGAAAACAGATCAATAAATATAAAAACTCAGGACAGGATCAGAAAACAGTGTGGACCTAAACGAGGAGAAAAGAAAAGGTTGCTGCCGGCATTTTACCAGGATCCTTGGGCACTGATGTGCTCATACACACAGCATATCGCACCGTTATACTGACAAATACCACCTTTTAGATTGGGTAAATTAATGCATTCCAATTACACAGTGGTTTTACGCCCACTGGCACATCACTTTGAGCTTCCATGTATTTATTTTCCATCTCCGCCTCCAGTCGAGCAGCCGTGAATGACTCATTATCCTAAAAAGCCTCCTGGAAATGTTGCGTGTTTAGCCCTCTGTTTATAGCCACCTGCAAAAATACTCTTTTAGCTTCTTGCTGAAAGTGACACTTTGTGAGCACCCCCCTCCCTCCAACACCTGGTGTTGAGGCATCAGTGAGGCAGGGGGCCCTTTTTGACATCACAAAGATTTCAATGTACAGAACTATGTGCACTCTAGATGTACAGGATGGATTTTTCACAGATTGTTTTTGTTGAAAAAAGTGAATAGTGAATTTTGCCTCAAATGGGACTTTTTTTTTTGTCCAAAGCCACTGAGGTGTTTGGTGTTATCTTAAAATGTTCTTGTTATGCTGACATACATTAATCAGATCATTTTTTGGTTTGGTCGCCCAGATTCATACTTGCCTCTGGCCTCACAACTGGGTGAAAAAGTAATGGAAATAATTAACCTAATCTGTCTTAAAAACTTTACTTTGGATGCTTGAGATGGCCTGAGTGAGCATCTACAGTATTATATTTTGTTTCTATTTTTTTCACTGTTCAAGCACTGCGTTGTTTTGAAACAATCGCCTACATCTGTTTAAAGCGGAAAACGGCAACAGGAATGAGCTGCAAACCGTCCCTGTTGACTATTTGGTGCAACAGCAGCATGAGTCAGTCGGAAACCGGCATTAATCATTTGGACACGCTGGGCGGAATTTATTTTTTTTTTAGCACTGTGGTATATCAGTGGGATGTAACAGTGGAAATCGACACATCCTTGGACGAGAAGAGAAAACGAAAATAGCCGTTGCAGCAGCAGGAACGGCGCCCTGCGAGGATGTCACAACTTTATATTTATTGATACTGGTGGGCTGTAAAATGTAACACGCTAACGTCACAGGTCAGATGATGTCGTCAGGCCGACATACTGACGCTCTTCTGTCTTCCGTCCGTCCTCACAGGTTTAGCTTCTTCTCCCGCGACAAGCAGCGCAGCTCGCAGCGGGCCGCGCACCTGGACTTCGGCTCGTGGGCGGGGAAGGACGACGTGTACACGGAACAGGCCCAGGAGGCGCTGCAGCACATGTGAGGGGCAGCCGAGTTCCCGCAAAAAAAAAAAAAAAAAAATCAATCCAAAACTCCGAGCACTCCGATGTCTCGTCGCCCAACGCTGAAACGGTGATGCGACGGAAAGGGAGAGAAGGCGAATGGATGACTTTGACTGAAGCTTCAGCTTAGGTAAAGAAATTCTCCAGAGTGGAAAAAAAAGGAAAATATTTAATCACCTGAGAACTGCACTACGCATCAGCGACTAATGGCACATACAGATTGTAAAATGAAATGACGAACAGCGGTGGCCAAACTTATTTTTTTTAGTTGAATCGGCCCTTTTGGATAACCCTGAAACCAATGAGATATCTAGAAAGTCATCATCATGCTGCGTAAACCACAGAACAGAGCCGCCAGCAGGAGATTCAGGTCATTTCCCTCGCGAGATAAACAAGCTCGGCCCATTTCACTGTCGGTGTCGCACAATCTCCTTCTTTCTCTGAAGAAGCCAGACGACCCGCGTGACCAGCGCCAGGTGGGACTGTGGTTGGGCTGAAATAAATAGGCCAACAGCGTTGGGCCAAATTATTAGGACACCTGACACAGCTGAACACATGCAACCTTTTTTTTTGTAGCCTCCAGAGCACAGCAGGTATCAAATAAGGCGAGCCCTGCTGTTTGTATGCACTTTAATAGGTGATCATATATGTGATTGCACCTGATTACACAGCTGTACACTCTGCTGTGTTCGAAGACTCGTGCATTGGCATCTACTTGAACACAAAGACACTTTGACAGTGTGACTGAACCCGATTGTGTGACACTGACAGTGAAAGAGGGACGGCTTATTTTTGTTTTTTTTTGGAAGGGAAATAACCTAAATCTATGGCGGCTTTAATTTCTGGTTTATAAAGTATAAGATCTTTGTCGATATTTCATTCGATTTATTGACATTTTCATTCTTAGTCCTCTAATAATGCTCTAATAACTCGGGGCCACCGCCTTGTTTGGAGGGTGAAGGTTTGAACAGAGTCAAGTTGAAGGATGGAAGGGAAACGTCGCAAACAGAGGTGGACGAAGGGTATGTGAGTATGGCGAAGGAAGCGGTGGTGTGAAGGAATGGGACAGAGACATCTACAAAAACACAGCAAAGCAAAAAAAAAAAAAAAAGAATCCAGAATTTAAAAGTGTGTATTAATTCAAAGAGAGTGGATTTTTATGATGACTGTTCTAGGAAAAAAAAAATGCCTTTGGTTGCTTTATCTGTTGTCAAACTGGAAGCAACGCTTTTGTCCCGCGCTAATTTATTGACCCCACCCGTCCTTGTCCGCGTGTGCAGTGCGTCGATCCGTCACCAGCATTTCACAAAACTATGCAGGCTCGTGTAGAAAGTAGGAATCCAAATGTGATAACGTGCAAAAGCAACAAGCGAATGCTTTTTATTATAATGCGCCAGAAAATTGAGCTTTAACAACTGAATTACTGACACTCGCAGAAAGCAAACTTCTTGTGGATTACCACCATTTCCATTCTACATTTAAACGGTGTCAATTACTGACGTAAAAGCTAAAAAATAAATGGATTTTAATGTTTTATATCAAAACTACACAGATGACCTTGTCTCATAATTTAAAGACTTCTGTAAGTAGTCAGTATTATAGCAAAAATAACCGCCAGTAACGCTTTTAAACAAGTCACCAGTGCCGAAGTTGCAGCTGCACGCCAACACTTTAATGTCCACAGCACCATCAGTGTCACCAGCTCGACCGGACCTGCAAATAACACACAACTGCCCTTGTGGTCATAAAGTCCACAGATGCAGTTGGTAGAATACCATTTATTTTAATAATGATTAATAATTAACATTATTTAAATCATCTTCAGCGTTGCCTCTCTACTTTCAATATTTCACTGCTTTGTAATTGATATACTGAACAAACTCGCTGTTTGATTTGATTAGATTAGATTAGATTAGATTAGATTAGATTGATAAAATGTAGATTAACACGAGGTAGCTGTTGTTAAGAATCGTGAACGCCTTCTCACCGTTCTAAAAAGAAGCACATTTTACTACTGAAGGCTATGAAGAGACCTGAAGAATATTCCGAGGAGCACATTGGTTCTCTTCGCCGCTGCAGCTAACATGTAGAGAGAGGGCAGACAGCACTGTGCACTTGCAAGTGGATTTTTTTTTTTTTTTTTTGGTGAAAACTAACAAGGGAAATAGACGCAATGTTGTGTTCACATGCGGCATTTACACAAGGTCCGATTTATAAACTGGTCTCAAATCCACATTGTGTAACTGTTCCGGTCAAGTGTTGTTAAAGGCCCAGTGTTGTTGGGATTTAGCGACATCTACTGGTAAAATGGCATATTGCCTTTTTCTGACGTCGTACTTATATTGGACATATTTCTTCCACCAGCTACAGTGTTCAGGAAAAATCCTAAAACCTGAGCAGATCCATCTGCCCTTAACGGAAACGCAAAGATACTTATTTTAGTTTATTCTAACAGATAACATCCATATTCTGTTGCATTTAAATGTCACACAGTGGGCCTTTAAATCCAGCCTGTGCCAAAGAGACGTGGCTAAACACAAAGTGGTTGCAGCTGAACGCTGCTGTGCTTCACTTGTGAAAACCCTGAGAGATGTTTGTCGCTCCTGCTTCTCCACGTTTACATTCAATTACAGCACTGATGGCCCCGCAGCCAGCTTTGCACCATAAAGCTGCGATCGTGTTTTAACAAGTGTTACTAATAAACCCTACAGACGCTGGACAAGGACAACGATGAGATTGAGGGCTGTCTAAAAAAAATGAGAAGCAGCTATGCGTTTGATGTATATTTTGAGGCGAAACAATGCTATTTATTGCAAAAACTCTCGTATTGAGGACAACACGGTGTGGAAAATAGTGAGACACTAAAAGGGAAATTGTCCATAATTGTCCAGCTCATTATTATTTTTATTTAAGTGTTTATCCCAACATTGTTCCCCTCCCTTGAAATGTAAAGATGTATATCAAACCTGCTGCCTCGTCCTTGATAAATAAAAAAATATGTAAACACTAACTGTGTAGTTCTGGGGGTGTCTTTTATTTGACTGTTTCCCATTTCTATCTTATCTTACCATTGGTCAGCCTAGGATAACAATATTTATTGCAATCACAAATGTAATGGTGTTGCTAAGCTATCACCCAACATAGCTAGCTAATGAATATATTATAGTGTTTTAGTCATAAACTTTTACAAATTATATGGACTTATAAACGTTACATAGACCACCAGTGTAAAAAAATACGTCCTTTTTTCACAGTTACAACACACATCTGCGCATCTACTCAAATTGTTTAAAGTTCGGTTATGACACCGGGTAGGCGGTGGTTGTAATGTGATGAGAGTCGAGTCGCGCGCGGAAACAATGGACAAGTTAAAAGTCTTGCCAACGGGAAAGAAGAGAACGACAGAAGTGCAAATGACGAAGGTATGCAGGTGTGTCATCTCAACAACTACTACTACAAATGCAATGAAACTGGACGTTTACTGTGGGTTAGCATGTATATGAGCCTTTCGGCATTGTTGCTAATTATACAAAAGAGTTTGTTGTTTTTCTTGCTGAATCAGTTCCTGTTTAAATTTGAGGCAGCATGTATGACATTAGGCTAATGGATATGGTGCAGGATGGTAGGATTTGGACGAAATAACATCCCATGGAGTTAAAAAAAAAAAAAAGTTTAATATAGCTTGAGATTTATTATATGGCGTAGCTTGAATAACTTGGACCGTTGATAATTGTGTGCCAACACACTCTGAAAATGTAATCCAAGTCTCTCTCAGCCGCTGTGTGTCTCCAACTGCTGACCGATTGGATGAAGAGTTCACCTCTCCTCCTCAGGTGGGTCCCCCCCCCCCCCTCTGTCGAGGTCTTTAACCTATTGTTCATCTTCAAGCCGTTCAACAAGAACCAGAACAAATTATGTGCAGACTCCTGATGTTGCATATTTTATTCATTGATGCCTGAAACCCCAGCATAGAGATTTATTCTTTGCTACAACAGTAAAGATTCATTACGTCCTAAAAATGGCCAACGGGTCAGTTTGTCCCTCAGATGTTATTGCTATTGTTTCACATGATAAAAAGGCAAATGTGGGAACATTTCATCATTTCACATTTTATTTGCCTCGAATATCTTTTTAGATTTTTGTGAACGTGGTGTTTTTTTGTTGTTTTTTTTTTGACACATTTTCCCAGTTTTAAAATGTGCAATAACAGCCATGTCTTCACATCGGACAATTCTGATACAAATTTGCTTCTAGGCCAAACATAATGTACCATAAAAATGTTAAGGGGTTGTTAGTCTATCTTAGCAAAAGTGGAAAGAGAAGACAACAGCTTAAGTACAAAAAAACGTATAAGTACCCAGAGAAGTATGACACGATGATTAAAGAACATTTTTTCAACAAATTCAGGCCAGCGGTTTCCCCTCATTTAGGATTTTTTTACTACGATAGGCTAAACCAAACACCTCTGTTATATCATTTTAATGGGAGCAAATTGCAGCGGTCACTCCTGTCATTTAACAAGTGCTCAGACCCCAAAATTGCAGGAAACTCTTTTCACTTGCGATAATGCCAAGACAAAAAGAACCTTCATTAGAGGGAATGGTGTACAACAAAGTAAATGAGAATTTGTGACGTGAGATTTTGTTTTTTCATTTGTGACGTGAGATGTCAGAATGAACACTGTGTTTTTGATTGTTTTACCAAAAAAGTGATTTGAGTGAATATGTTCATCTCTTAAAATCAGACTGCTGAGTTGGATGTGACAGCTTCAATCACTCATTTGCAATGGAATTATATGGTTTAGAAAAACGTTATTTAATTTGAAACAAAAAATAATGACAGAACAAATATTTTCATTTAAAAATACCTGCAAAAGTAGTCTTTTCCAAATATACATTAATATGAATATACAATTATCAGTCATTGCATTTGGTCTCCTACTGAATCTAATTGAAACACAATATAATTTCTATATAATTTTAATACAGGGAGTTTAGCGTACTTTAGGCTACACTTTCTTGCTCATTTTAGAATCATCTAATAAAATACAAAATGTACCTGTTGGTCATTTAAATTTTCAATCTATTTACATGCAACGCCTTGTTAAGTTTGTTAAGATTAAGACAGTTTTGCGAGAGAAAAGACTGAGGACAGAGCCCTCAATCCGCCTGCCCACGGTGGAGCGACTGCTTTTGTTTTAGTGTCAACAAACAGAAAGGGTGTGGCTAATGCAAGACTCATACGCCAGAAGCTTAGCTTTTGTTAGTTTGACGGCTAGAAACAGCAGCTCAGCCCACTCTGCTTTTAGGGGTTGAGAACATTGCTCGCTACCAGTGAGCCGCTGAACATGACTCAAATAAACCTGGCATCTCCGCTACTCGGGCGGCAGCGTCAACACACAGGATCAAGTTTACAGTTCACCTATGAAACGTAATTAGCTTTCTAGCGATAATACCTCCCAGCGCCTCCAGCATGTGAACAGTACCTGCTTCTTTGGTTAGCTCGACGGTTCACAGAGTGCCGAGGAACCAAGACATCCTGGTCATCAGCTCTTTGTGAGGTCATAAAGGGTGCTCGTATCTCACTTGTCCCTCCCATGTGTTTGTTGCATTCTTTGAGAAGGCCCTGTTTTTCTTAAAGGTACAGGAGCCTAGGACACCTTTTTCTTTTTGTTTGTTTGTTCTTGCTGGAGGCTGTAAACAAAGGGTATATACAGGGATATGTTCTTTTTGGATAACGAAAGAATGAATAAATGAATGAATGAAAAGTTTTAAAAAAATCTGAAAATAGATGGAATGTGGGACCTTTAAAAAAAAAAGGAAAAGAATAAACACTACATGGCTGACAGTGATTTTTAGTTGATTATAATGTAATTTACCGTAATATTCCTTTAAAAGGCATGCATCCGTTCACAGAAGTGACAATGGTCGTGTCATAATTCAGCAACACATTTCAGGTCAGACAGTTTTTTTCCCCTCCCCAACATGGTGCAGCAGACACATTGCTTACTGATTTGGCTCAATTTGTGAAAAATGAAATAAATAGTTGAACAACAAAAACGACGACGACAAAAAAAAAAACAGAACCATAGTGAAAACCATTTTCCCCACAAAAGGCTGCAAACTGTTCACTAGAAAAAAAAAATCATACGCCTGCAGTTCTGAGCCACAATAAATACTCACCCAGTGCAGTGATACTAAGACAGCAAACCGAGTTAAAAAAAACAAAACAAGTACATTTCAGGTGAAGTGTTGCCAGCCTGGGCAAAGCCGTTGAGAACCTTAGTCTGTTTATAATCAGCAGATTTACGCCTTTAAAAATGTCAATGTATTATTACATTTCCACTGATGAGAGTATTGTAGGCATTGGCTTTTATTAATATATTATTTGAACATTTACTACACGGTAAGTCAATTATGCTGCATTTTTTTTTTTTAAATATTAAAAACATGATATGAGCTATAAAAAAAACAAAACAAAAAAACGAAATACAAACTAAAAGAACTGAGGAGGACAGAGGAAACACTCTTACTGTACATCTCAATGATCAACACTAGGGTGAGCGACGCTTGTATGCTTTTCCATCCCGCGTCTGGTTGAGCGGAGCGCAAATGTAGAAAACTGGAACCCCTCCACGCAATACTGGTTCGTAATGCGACATTATGATGACTGAGATCAAACCCCACTGAACTATATATATGTATATATATATACGTGTATATATATATTTTTTTTGTTTGTTTAAAAAAAGGGGTTTGTTAGTTTGTATCTCGCGGCTCTTTGCGAGCCTCGAGGACTCTTGGGGAATTGGGGGGGGGGGAGGGGTGTAGGGAGGGAGGGAGGGAGGGGCCGTTTTTGTAATAAACGAGTGAAAACTACTACATAAGAAAAAAGCCGTATAAAAATGCAGAGCGCTTTAACTACCTGCATGCTGTCGAGGCATTGGTCTATCCGTCATACAAAACGTACAAAACAAATGTGCTGCAAAACAACAACCGGAAGAATTCAGTATACACATAAATAAAAAGGACAGTTGTCGTCTGGACCTCATTTGAAATATGTCAAGTAACCCCCCCCCCCGAAAACCACCCGCGACGCCCCGCTTTAACTTCGCTACTGGATCAAAAATAATAACAATAATAATAATAATAATAATAATAATAATAATAATAATAATAAAGGGAAACACATTCTGTCTCTAAGGCATTTTTCTTTGTACGCGAGCTGACCAGAAGTGTGGCTCCTTCCGGTCACTGTTTGAGCCAGGGATGGGCGGCGATGGACGCTTTGCTACGGTCGCCGTAGTCGTACAGCAGCTCTTCGCCCTCGTCGATGTTCCGCGAGGCCACGAGGATGAGGTGGGGGACGCCGCCGATGTCGTGCAGTTTGGTTTGGCAGTTGCCGTTTTTGCTGTGATTGATCAACCTACCCATGCGGCCGGACTCTTTGGTGGCGTCCACGCTGTTGGGAGACGGGTGGGGGTGTGGGGGGTGGGGGGTAGAGAGAGAGATGTTGAGAGGTGAGACTTCAGGGGCCAGAAGGTGTGCGGGGATGGGATGGGTGGCGGTCGCCTACCAGTAGGTTTTGCAGAGGTACTGGAAGTAGTACATGTAGCAGCCGGTGGCCGGGTTCTGGGCGTACTCCGCCTCCCTCATCTTGGCGTCGTTGATCTGCAGCAGGTCGCCGTGGTACTCCACCACGTACTCGCCCTTCTGGAAGTGCCGCGTGGCGAACACCGCTCTCCCTTTTCCCTCCATGTGCTGGACCTGCCGGGAGGTGGGGGGAGGGGGGTGGTTTGAAGAAATCATTTGGGCGGAGTTGTGTAATTTTCCGGAAATAGTGGTAGAAGAAGAAGAAGCTGCACTCCCGCCTATGTTGTAAACAAACCCTGCGTTGTCTGCGCGTCCTCCGCTCGATCACTCTTTGTGCCCCTCACGTTTTACTTTTATTTTTTGATCCGAATGGGTGTGTACACGAAGGCCATTCAGATTAATGATCGGCATAAACCAGCTACCTCTTTCGAAATGCAATCCGAATGGACCAGATCGGATCAGAATCTTCTGATTGCCGACCTTTATTACGATTATTTGTGTCCATGTAGACGCAGCTGCCGATACATTTCACTGAACTCCATTATAACCAGCTTCATGATTTAATGTTCTGGAATGCTCGAAGGACATTACTAGTGCACCAAAAAGCAGTAAGGATGTGTTGACCACATACAGTATGGGATGATTTGACAGCTGTTGCTTTGAATGTCAAATTGAATGTGACTTTCGAGAATGAATATTCAGTGCAATATGCGGTTCACACAGAATTTTGCACACTCAGAATTCTCTCAATCACTTTTTAAGAAGACATTGGAAATTATTATTAAATTATCAAATTAAGCGCATCTTGACTGATTTCCGTTCCCTCATAACGATCGCAGAGCATTCAAGGTCATTATTTCATACTGGTTACTGGTTATAATGGAGTTCAAAGCAGAAATATGTGTCCCCAAAACTTTTGAACGCTGGCGTGTGTACTGACAGGAAGAGGCTGAACGGAAGTCTGAGCTCACCTCCATCCCCTCCTCTATTCCCTTTGTGATGAGTTCGTCGATGTGCCTCTTTTCCTCGCACTGGAAACAGAAGGGGTCAGGGAGGTCAGAGAGGTGATGCCACTCCAGGGTAGCAGTAAAAAAAAAAAAAAATCACTGGTTGAAAAATTTAAATTGAACAAGTCCTGGCACTTTTACCTTGAGCTCCGTTTTATTTTTTCTGGAGCTTCTTCTGATTGGATAGTAGTCCGTCACTTTTCGGTTCTGGGAGTTTTTCCGTGCGGTGCTGCAGTAGGCGCACAAACCGTTTTGTTAACCACACACTCAAACCACACGTCATCTTGCATTTATAACGCTCGACACACAAAAAACAAACAAGCAAAAAACCTGTTTCTTACATTCTTATTGTGGATTTATTGGCTGTGACCTTAAGGCGGACCGCTCTCCTCTGGCGGCTGCGCAGGACGCCGTTGGCGTTGGCGTGGAGCGGAGAGTGAGACAAGCTGTTGTTGAGGGGCAGCGGGAGCTCGACGGGGGGGCGGAGGCAGGCCTGGGCGCAGTAGAGCTGCGGAGGCGACGGCTCTTCCTCTGACCAGCAGGGGGAACATTGGCTGTAGCTGCTCTCCTTCTCTGGGACGTTGCCCTCAGAGATCCTGCCAGGAAAAGCTGGGGAACGGAAGCAGCCGACAAATTAACCTGAAGGACTTTTTTTTTTTTTTTTTTAACGCGGAGGTTTGGGGTCGACTGTTGAGGGTTTAAGTCAGACTCAAATATGCAGTCGGGCCAAAATGTAAAACTTGGACAAAGTCGTTGGTATTTATTGAAGAAAATCTTCCTCCAGATGGAACAGTGAACCTTTTTACATGAACCCAAACAAGTTTTGCTTCAACCTGAACGTGGAACAAGCAAACCTTAATACTATACAGTACATAACTTAATATTGCACACATGCAAAAAAAAACTTGAATTTCAAATAATTAAAAAAAAAACTCATCAAAATAAATAAAACATTTTTTATTTGCAGCCTTCGGGTTAAAATTTCAACAGTAACATTTTTGATTGACGTGTGCCAAAATACCAGCAAAGCATTCTGGGATTTGTAGTATTAGCGGTACATGTGCTATATACTATGGTATACTACGAGCTCCAGCAGTGACTTTGTATAGAGTTTGGCAAAAGTGGTTGTAAAAAGTTGTCGACGTGCGTGCGGGCGGCACTCACCCCCTGCCTGCCTCTGAGCGTCATCCTGACAGCGGAGCGGGGAACACCGTCCCTCTGTCAGCGTGATTGTCTTCTCGCCATGGTCAGGTGACAGGGACGTGTCGTGGTTGAAGACAGTGACGGAGTGACTATTGCATACAACTTCCTGTAATCACACAGACAGAGGTGGGACGTCAACATGTCGGACGCTTCACGCGGCTCCTGTTTTGAAGGCAATTTTCCATGTTTGTTTTTCATCCTGGATTCCAGCGGAGCAGGAAACCTATCAAGGCAACTCTACAGATCTTGTATACTTAGCTATCTGTTTACAGCCCTCTTCAAAAAACAAAACCAAACCCTAAAATGTTTGTTTTGTAGGACCTTCTGCATGTTTGGAAGGTAACTACAACAAGTTAGCTGTCAAGTGGTTTTAAAAGATAAGATATCAGATAAGATATCAGGTACTATTGTGACATCACAAAGGGATGATTACAAACAGAACTGCATGATCAGGCACTTGGGTAAAAAAAATTAAAAAAAATAAAAAAAAAGATATGGAAGTGAAATGTACGTTTTCCCCTCATATCCAGGCAGTTCACCGACGGGCACACAAAGACCAACTAAGTGGATTTTGCATAAACAATTTGCATAGCATGGAACCTTGAATTTAGACCCATGCTCTGGACTAAGCTTACTCACAAGTGGACCTGCTGTAACAGTTAATATAAATGTTTACTATTGGCAAATTAAGACGTTTTAACGTGAAAACATTGTGCATTTCCAGTGTTTTTATCCAATAGAAAGAATACGCGTCATTATGTTTCCACCCATTGGGCTCTTGATAAACTCAATCAGGTCAAATGTGTAATTCTTTGGACAAACCACTCAACAGCAGTTACTCATTACCTCTGTATTACAATTGAATTAGAAAGGCGCGAGGCCTCAACAAACACACCTCGACAGCGAGCCACGAAATCCTCTAAATTAAACGTGCACAGAAATGAATGAATGTGTGAATGAATCGTTTTTAAAGGAAAGTGAAAAGGCCTGGATGTGCTATGCTGAAAGTGTGTGGAATGGCCAGTCTCTCTCCTGCCACTGCTGTGGGTGGGGCCAAAGGGAGGGCACCATGCTGGCTCCACACCCACCCACTGACTGGTCCCTTTAACTACACATTCGTGCAACAACGTCGGACTGGTCGAAGCAAGAAAAAGAAAAAGAAAAAAAAGAAAAAGAAAAGTACGACTATAGATATCGATTACATTCACACGATGCCACCACTACCACCCCCGCAAATAAACACCAAGTGCCGGTTTATGTTTCGATCTCGTGATGATCGGACTGTTTGCTGTTGAGCTAGCAGGCACATGTAACTAGCCACTGTTAGCAAAGCACTCAAACAAAAAGCGCTGCTCTCCATAGCTGCTGTTCAAGCGGGCTACTCCAACTTGGCCTCACAGTCATTAAAAATGGGCGGGTATGACATTTTAACTGACAAAACAGGAAGGCGTCCCGCGCAGTCGCCTTGCTAGAGAAAGAAACCGACCGTCCGAGGCGGCTCTCATTCACGGTCCTTGACCTGTGTTGATGATGCCCCACAACAAGCAAACTTACCCCGTTCATGTCCGACTTGTTTTCGTGGCTCCTCGCCTGGCCCTCGCCTCGAGTTTTCAAGCGGGAAAAATTCAATCAAGTCCGAAGCGAGTCGGGGGTTTCGCTCGCCCTGGCCGTATGGCAATGTCCTCCCTCCGAGCTGTCACCCTTCCACGGTGTCCGCGTGCCCCTGCCGTTGCTTTTAAACTGCCAGCAGCTCAGCCGATGAAACCTCCACAGCTCCCGTACGCCATTTTTCCGCCAGTTAAATGGAAGGAGGCGTTGCATCGCAATGTCGCCCTCGGCAGGCCGTCTGCGGTAGCGTCGTTGAAGGACTGACTCGCAGAGCGCTGTTCCTTGTACGTTCGGAGTTGTGGAGTTATTAAGGGGTTATTTCAGCAGTCATTCTTTTTTTTTTTTTTTGCCATTGCGTTGTAAAAGTCTGTTTGAAATATGACAAGGGAAAGAAAAACTGAATGTAGATACTTGCAGAGCAGTGCATGTAACAAATCATTATGCACTGCATGATTAGATTAATGACATACAAATTCATCCACCAGTACTACAATTGACTAAATGGGATTACATGTGACTCGTATGATTAATTTAGTGATGATTGATCGTGTGATTGTTTGATTAATTAATTGATGATTTGATTAGGTTTAATTAAAGGGTTGTTTTTAAAACTGTGTGTAAGACTTAAATAGCATAATGAGCCTGTTATGTTACCCTTGTTTTTCTTTAGCCTTATTTATTTATTTATTTATTTATTTTAAATGTATTATATAGTCGTCTTCTTGCAAGTTGAATCGCTTTTTATGTACTTTTAATGTCAAAAATTAGGTCCACTGTATTTAAAAAAAGAAAAAAAAAGTTGGAACCAAAACTGCTAAAATAACAAAAGCCGTTGGGCAGTTTAGGATGGCCAGTATTTTTATTTTTATTTTTATTTTTTAATCATGCTTGAAGAAGATGCTTTTCTGAGGTGACCTTTATATGATCAGGTAGGACGTTACAAAGCCTTTGAAGAAAAAAGAAAGAAAACGACCTCCCACTGTTTGGCGCTTTGTCCGGAGGGCGTTGGCCACAAGAGCTCCCACCTTTATAAACAGAACTGACGATATCACTGAATACATAGAGTTTCTATATGTACTCTTATGAAAATTAGAGAAACAAGTTAACTTTTAAAGTTAAGGTTAAATGATTGACTGACTAAAATGACTACAATACTTGTATTGAATACATTACTTCTCTTATGACATTGCGTATATTATTATACTTTACTTATCAGTGAGTAATACGATAATATGTTTGTTTGTTTGTTTTTTTAAAAACCCGTGTGCCTCTATATTAAAATCACTTCGAAATGTACTGTAGAGATTCCACTCACCACGGCTTGTTACCTGGTATACCCACGTTGTATACCTAAAAACATTATTTTAAACTATTGTCGCAATCGCTTATATATTCTATATTCCATTTGTAATAGAGGTGCCACATTTTAATGAACTGTGTTTTCCCGAAGTTATTATTTTGTTTAGAGATTATTAGAGATTATTTCTAATTTATATTTTTGTTGGCTAGACTAGTGTTCTGTGGAAATGTGAATTAAATTATAATATCACATGACAAAAAGGAACATACTTCACAGCATGAGAAGGCGGTTTTTTAAAAAAAATAAAATGCCAAATTAGAAGAAGACGCACAGGAGAGAAAGACGAAGAAGAATTTATCTCTTCGTCACTTCCTCTGGAGGCGCCGCAGGGTCACGTGATGCTGTGTTAGCTCGCCGATTCTGCTATGTTTGTCGTTTGTGCTAACTTATTAGATATGGTTATTTTCCTGCAATTATCGATGTATCGTCGACGAAGGACGTCTCCTGGGCCTTCGGAGTGCCACTACCGTCGAGGCTGGCCGAGAAGTTTGACTGCTAAAATTACCGCTCTTGGCCTGCATGTCACGTGACCAACATGCGGCTGAGCATTTGATAAAAAGATGGCGTGAGCGCAACCGAGCGAGGACAGCGAGGAGCACAACAAACCTTTCTGCAACTCACCGCCGCCCCGAAAGCGAGGCGAGGCGGACTTCGATTAGTCAGGTGAGGTGGCTCCGGCGTCTACTTTCTGAGCAATACTTTGCCTCCCGCCTGACAGGCAATTGTCAAGTAGTGCTTTTGTAAAAATATCATTTTATTTATAAGATTCGAGGTTGTGGGAAGCTGCACGCTAGCTTGTCTGGCTCTAACGCAGCTTGTTGCTATCGCTAGCTAGCGACGGCAGTTGCAGAGTGCGTTGGAACCCCGTCAACATCGGCTATGATGATAATAGCTATAGTAGAGGTTAAATCGGTTTGCCATTCTGTTGTCCTCTGTAACATTGCACTGCGTCGTGAAGGACGCACCGTGACACTTAGGTCACGGTAGGTTTTTGCTTACTCAATGTTACGGCTGTTGTAAAGCTTTAAGCTCGCTTACGCTAAGTAGCAGCAAGTCGTAAAACAGATCACGCAATATTGACATATCTCGCGAAAAGACACAAACCCCCGACTCCCTAATACATATAGTTTAATACTAATAGTCTAATGTATTTTAAATTACATTGAATTATTGCCTATTCCCAAGTGTGATTTACAACTCACAGTTTTGAAATGCTAATATTTGTACGAGCAAGGTAGTTAGTGACCAGTGGGGTGCTCGTAACGTAACACGTTTTATTTATTTTTATTTATTTATTTATTTTTATTATTATTATTTTAAAATATAAATTATTTTCTGAAGTCATGTGTAGTCTTGATTCGTTATTGCGGTGTACATGAAGATGGAGGTGTCTCTTGAGTAAGCCTCGTCCTGTAAGCAAGCTAGCGGCGCGTAGCTGTGTCACCCTAGTTTATTAGGGCTAGCTGGTCGGATGGGTGGCAATAAAATGTTAGGCTGGTTTGGCTTGTGTTTGCTGTTCAAAACGTTAATGAGGCGCAGCGCACTTCACCATCGTCCTCGCAATTAAATGTGGCGTCTGCGCTATTTAAACAATGAACCAGTGATTCAAATGGGCAGATGGGTCAGAAAGTTGAGCGCACCGTGGGAGGGCGTTGAAAACACGTGTTGTGTTTTGGGTCACTTTGGAACCATTGTCGGACACGACCTGGCGTGCTCATGTTTCTGTGGAAATTGTTGCCCTGCGTGCTTTCAGTATCACTTTGAGGGCTGAAGTAATGTATGATCGCCGACAAAAGTGTTTCGTTTTCATTTTTTTTTTTTTTTTTTTTTAACGGCGCAAGTGTTGCGGAGAGACCCGACGAGAGCGCCTCCGTAGTTTACAAGATCGCAAACGATAACGAGTTAAAAAAATAAAAAAAAAGCAGGGCAATAAACTGAAATTGAAAAAGCAACAACCAATTACACCCTGACAGAAGCCTTTTTTTTTTTTTTCATTATTATTGTACACCACATCCTCGGGTAAGTGCCACACGTGCGCTACACGTGTAGTTTTTGTTGTTCTTGGCATCAGCTGTCAAATAAACGAATTCATTACAATTCTCAAATGTGTTTTTATTTATTTTTTTGTTCTTGTCAGTAAAACTTTCTGTGAGTAATCCTCGTATAGTTCGATCTTCTTACCTAGTGCCACTGTTAGAACTCTGTATGCAGCGGTTTCAGTCTGGAATGTAATAGATGTTTGTGGGTCTTAAAAAAACATCAAAGAAAATGTGACCCACTGTGTTAATGCTCATGTATCCTCTCTTTGTCACTCATTCCAGATGGATCCTGGGCAGGACTTGCTGCTTGCTGCCCTAAGTGAGAGTGGCATTTGCCCCAATGATCTTGGCCTGTTTGATAGTGATGCTCAGGATGTCGCACAACCTTCTACAGCCCAACAGGTAATTCGATTTTAATAACTTATTGATAATGTGGATCAAATAAAACACAATTCTTCTTCATTAATCAGCAGTTATAAATGTCACTCAGTAATGAACGACTCGTTGGTTTGCTTCCTTTTCTCTTTTTTTTTTTTTAAACGTCGCCATCTAACAAAACACATCTGTTGCATGTGTCACATAAAAATACACCTGGCTAAAAGGTCCTAATCTGAGTTTTCAAAAGAAGAAAAATATTTTTTTGAGAAAAACTATTTGCTGTGAGGAATTTAGGCTAAACTGAGTCACCCGAGGAGTCGTGTCATGCCTAGATTTTTTTTCTGTCTTGCAGTCTATCTCCATCAATGCCCTGGATATTGGTGGGGGGCTTGAGCCTGAATCTATTAGAGTGGAACCTCCTCCTCCAGTCCCCGTACTTGCCATCCGGGTGAGAATTCACTACCCTAATTTTTCCCATTCACGGAATAAATGCCCGTTATAATATTGGTGTAGTAGAAGAATAATGACATTGACTTTTCTCTCTTCCACCAGCAACACAAACCTCAGCCATCGACCACAACATTTGTCTTAAATCAGCTGAATCAGTTGCCATCACTCGGAGCTTCTGTGACAAAACAATCAACCACCAACAACATCAAACATACGATAACGGTCACTAAGGTCGTCCATGTTCCAAATTCAGCCCTGCGGGGGTCCGTGACCACCACCTCCACAAGCACCCATCCTTCAGCTTCCACAACAGTGCCTTTGAACAGGGATCAGGTACATTTTTGCTATAGATTTTAAATAAAAGTATTTTATTCTCAGCAAAGTATTGATTTTTCAATTGAAATTGTTTTTTTGTTTTTTTTGTTTTTTTTAATGTTTGAAGCAAATCCAGTTGAAAGACCTCCTGAGGACTGGCAATGTGAAGACCACAGGAGTAAAGGGCAACAGCTTGATGGAGCTCATGAGGCTAAAGCCTCCACCTGACATAACTACACCTGTGGCAACGGCAACAGGTTGGTGGTTTTTATTATTTCATTTATTTATTTAACAGTGTTTTGTGTTGGTAACCTGTCTGCATTTTGTTTTTTGTTCCAGGAGAAACGAACAATGGAATCAAGAAGGAAGGCGTGGCTAAAGACAGTACAAAGATCTGGGGGAGTGAAGGCATCAAAGCCCCAAACTTCTCGCATTCTCTGGTAAAATAAAACTCTGGTGCGGTGATGGCGGAACGTTGAAGTAGTAAAGACATTTTAAGAATGTTGTTGTCTCCATGCATTTGTAGAAACCTCCCGGAATTAGAGAGGAAGACGAGGTGGAAGAGGAAGAGGAGGATGAGCTGGGTCATGCAGAGACTTATGCAGAATACATGCCAATGAAATGTAAGATTTAATGTTGAAAATATTTTAAGCTTTTGGTTTGAAACCAAAAAAAACGTAAGGATCTGTCCGTTAACCAGTCATTTTGTAATTTCAGTAAAAATTGGTCTCCGGCATCCTGATCCTGTGGTGGAGACCAGCTCTCTGTCCAGTGTCAATCCTCCTGATGTCTGGTATCGAGTGTCCATCCCAGAAGAAGTCACTGACCGCGGTTGCCTGTCTGCATTGCAGCTGGAAGCTATTACGTATGCCGCTCAGGTAGACAGGGTTTTTTTTACCTTTTAAGTGTCAAGGTTGCATTCAATTGTTAAGGTGAAAAAAAAAAATCCTTTTAATGTCCACGTTTTGTTAGAACAGAATATCTGATTAAAACTAAAAAATATTTTTGTCTCTGGATCTGCTGAGGCTGTCGGGTGTTTAAGTCGTTCATCCGTCTTTCCGATGTACCGCAGCAACACGAGACATTCCTGCCCGGCGGTGATCGAGCGGCCTACTTGATTGGCGATGGGGCCGGCGTTGGAAAGGGCCGGACCATTGCGGGGGTCATTTACGAGAACTACCTTTTAGGCAGGAAGCGATCCCTATGGTAAATAATTCAAGCCAGCAACGAGTTATTTAACACAGAGAATCATAAACTCAGACCTCTCTCTGTGATGTTAGATGGACTGAAGAGTCCCTGCTTATCTTCCTGCGTGCTTGTCCTTCACCTCCTCTAGGTTCAGTGTCTCCAACGATTTAAAATATGACGCTGAGAGGGACTTGCGGGACATCGGAGCCAAAAACATCCAGGTTCACTCTCTGAACAAGGTACGTGACTGCAGCACGTCGCAGGAAGTGCTCACCAGCCGAGCTCTGGTTAATGCCCCACTCAACCGCCTGGTTCTCCTTTTTTCAGTTCAAATATGGGAAGATTTCCTCCAAACACAATGGAAGCGTGAAGAAGGGTGTGATATTCGCCACCTACTCTTCCTTAATTGGAGAGAGTCAGTCGGGAGGGAAGTACAAGACCCGGTTTCATCAGCTGCTCCACTGGTGTGGGGAGGACTTTGATGGCGTTGTATCCTTTTGATCTGCAGTCGATTGTAAACACAACAGCGGTGATCCAGTCAAGCTAACACTGTAGAGTCTACATGAAATTTGGCATCCAGTGATAAAAGCATGGATGCAAACTAAAATGTACATGAAGTGTGCAAAAGCTGAAGGTTTCCTGGGCTCTCCTTGAAGTCCTAGCAGTTCAGTCCAGGAAGCGGTGGACTCTCCTTAACCCCACGTCTCTTAGATTGTCTTTGACGAATGTCACAAAGCCAAAAACGTCTGTCCTGTCGGCTCGTCCAAACCTACAAAAACTGGTCTGGCTGTTTTGGAGCTGCAGAACAAACTCCCCAGGGCTCGCATTGTTTATGCAAGCGCGACAGGTTGGTGGATCTCATTCGGCACATTAAAAAAAAAAAAAAAAAAAACTCACCGAGCGGCAGTCTGAGACCTGAATGTCTTTACGCAGGTGCCTCTGAACCACGGAACATGGCCTACATGAATCGGCTGGGTATCTGGGGACCCAAGACGCCTTTCAGAGAATTTGGCGACTTCATTCAAGCAGTTGAGCGCAGGTATGTTTATTTTCTTTGGCCTCTTCGTCTATATTTCTCTCCCCAAATGAAAAGACAAAATGTGCGGAACTTGAGCGTCCAGATCAAACTTCCTGTATGCAAACGTTCTGTCTGTGGCGTTATCTCAGAGGTGTTGGCGCCATGGAGATCGTGGCAATGGACATGAAGCTGAGGGGGATGTACATCGCAAGGCAGCTGAGTTTCACCGGCGTGACTTTCAAAATCGACGAGGTTCCCCTCTCTCAAAAATACGTCCACATGTACAACAAGTCGGTGCGGCTGGTGAGCGCAAAAATTAATTTTGAGAGCGCACGTTCCTGTTGACGTCGCCCTTGCGTGGAACTAAATGACTTTGTTTGGCTGCCCTCAGTGGGTGAGCGCCCGCGAGAAGTTCCAGCAGGCTGCCAATCTGATCGACGCAGAGCAGCGCATGAAGAAGTCCATGTGGGGCCAGTTCTGGTCGGCCCACCAGAGGTTCTTCAAGTACCTGTGCATCGCCTCCAAAGTTCACAGGGTGGTCCAGCTGGCCCGGGAGGAGGTCAAGCATGGAAAGGTGGGAACACAAAGCGCTGCTAATTTATGCAAACCTCCAGGTTTTGGTTTTTCTTTTTCTTTTCCTTTTCTTTTTTTTCTTAAGTGACTTTTCATTTTGGGCGGTTTTTCATTTGAACAGTACTCTCCTGTAACTTCTTAAAGAACGTATGATTATATTCTTGCCACAGCCATATTATTTATAATGTATATATTCTTACTTCCCTTTTTTATTCTCTTACTCGGCTCCCTACTGGATTTTTCCAGCTTTGTCTCTAACTTTAGTTAGTTTCCTACTCAAATTGGACTTTTCTGCTTCAAGTTCATATTCGTAATGCTTTTCCAAAATTGACATCCAAATAGTTTTGAAAACTGTGGATGTTCGCTATTTGACTTCAAGCACTGCGCGTGCGCGCTTAACAGAAATGGTGACAAAGTCTGTTTGCTCTGCAGTGCGTGGTGATCGGTCTGCAGTCCACCGGAGAAGCCAGAACGCTGGAGGCTCTGGAGGAGGGCGGAGGGGAGCTCAATGACTTTGTGTCCACTGCAAAGTACGTCCTGGCAGCGGTAACCAGCCTCCAACGCCACGGTGTCTCATCGCAGTAACGCGTTTCTCTCTCTTTGCAGAGGAGTGCTGCAGTCCCTGATTGAGAAGCACTTCCCCGCTCCTGACAGGCAGAAGCTTTACAGCCTGCTGGGTATCGACCTGCCGTCAAAGAAGGCTCCGACTCCGACTGACGCTGCGGCACAGCCGGAACAGAAGGGCAAGAAACGGAAAGGTATGGGAAGCCTCAGCGCGCGTGTGAAATCGTTAAATCATGACGTGGAATTTGACAAACTCCCTTTTGCCTCAGGGATGCTTTAACTGTCTGTGCTGCGATCGACATCTTTTAGGGGCCGAGTCGAAAAAGCAGCAGAGGAAGAAGCCCCGCAAGCACGGCGGTTTGTCGGGGACGAGCTCGGACGAGAGCCAATCGGAGGAGTCGGACAAGGACTCCGGCAGAGACTGCGACAGCGACGACAGCTTTAAGTCTGTCAGCTCGGCGGACGAGGACGACGACTTCAACCCGTTCAGGGACGAGTCGGACGACGACGGCGAAGATGGTGAGATTTCCAACTGAGCTTTTAAAAAGAAAAAGAAAAAAGACCACAAAAGAAAAAGAACAAACCCGAACGTGCTCCCTCCCCCGATAGATCCATGGCTCATCAGAAAAGAACCAAAGAAGGGCAAAGAGAGGAAGAAGAAGAAAAAGCGACGGAAGAGCATCGACCCGGACTCCATTCAAAGTGCCTTGTTAGCGTCCGGACTGGGCTCCACCAGGCCGGCCTTCAGCGCTCCCGTCAATCCCCCGGCTGTACCCAGCATAGGTGAGTAAAGAGCAGCGCGGCAAAGCCCGACGCTCAGAGCTTCCACGGCGCGATTAACGTGCAGGTTCTCTCGCCTCACCAGTCAAAGCAGAGAGTCAGGACAGCTGCGTCACCAGTCAGGACTCGGTGGAGATCGCCCAGCAAATGAAAAGGGATCTGCTGGATCAGCTGGAGGAGCTGGCCGAGAACCTTCCCCCCAACACCCTGGACGAGCTCATCGACGAGCTGGGAGGGCCGGAAAACGTTGCAGAGGTATTTGCGACGCGCTCGTTTTTCTTTGTTCTCTGTTTTTGAAGTTGCGGTAGTGGCCGGACGCGCTGTGATTTTTCTCTCCGTCCCGCGCTCTCCTTGCAGATGACGGGTCGCAAAGGCCGCGTGGTCAGCAACGACGACGGCAGCATCACGTACGAGTCTCGTTCGGAGCTGGACGTCCCGGTGGAAATCCTCAACCTCACGGAGAAGCAGAGGTTCATGGACGGAGAAAAGGTAAACAAGAATGAGTCTCTAAAGGTGCAATCTTGGACTTAAGCCTTTTGTTTGTTTGATACGCAGAGCAGGTGTTAATTGCAGGTTAGAAATCCCTCAGCATGGAGGCTCCATTTACTATTTTCTGCAGCTTTTTCTGGAGTGTTTTTTTTAGACATTTGCAAAGGGCGCAGTTTGATGGCTTTCAACAAGATTGTTGTGTGTTAATCTCCCTGCGTGTCTCTGGTGGTACCAGAATGTTTCATTACACATTTTTAATTACTCTCCTCACAGCAGCAACTGCGAAAATGTTTTTCCCAAGACTTGGTGCACAATTTCCAAAACAAAATAAATTTCAGAAATACATTCTGAATCTGAGTTCCGTTCCAAATTAACTTTTGGATGACTGCGGTGTGAAGATGGAGTGGAAATGAGATTTTAGGTCCAACGTTGTGTTTCCATTCCTGGATGAAACCATTTGGGGGATCTGACTCGTATTCAGTGGCTCTAATTTATTCAAAGAACTTTGGTTCTGCCTGTTTTGAGGAAGCCTTCTGCAAAGGTGAATTTAAACTATTATTTTCTTTTAGAACATTGCCATCATCTCAGAAGCCGCGAGCTCCGGCATTTCCCTGCAAGCTGATCGTCGAGTGAAGAACCAGCGGCGGAGGGTCCACATGACGCTGGAGCTGCCTTGGAGTGCAGACAGAGCCATTCAGCAGTTCGGTGAGGAGCCCGCCGGGCCTTTTTTATTATTTCATGTGATGCATATGAAATAAAAATAAGTGCCTGACGTTTTGCCCTTTGCTTTGATAACAGGGAGGACTCACAGGTCGAACCAGGTCACGGCACCAGAATACGTCTTCCTCATTTCGGAGCTGGCAGGAGAGCAGAGATTTGCGTCGATTGTTGCCAAAAGATTAGAGAGCCTGGTAAAGTCTCATTACATGTGGATTTTCTTTCACTCATGAGTGTGCATATAAACTAAATGCATTCAATCTTTTGCATGGCACAGGGCGCTCTCACACACGGCGACAGACGAGCGACTGAAACTCGAGATCTCAGCAGGTTCAACTTTGACAACAAAGTGAGTTCACAGAATTTTTGTCTCAGGATTCCTGTAATTTCCACCGTGTGCCAGTGACTCACCCGTGTTTTTCTTGGCAACAGTACGGAAGGAACGCTCTCGAAATTGTGATGAAGTCGATTGTGAAACTCGACTCTCCTCTCGTTTCTCCGCCGTCAAACTTCAAAGGTGATTTCTTCAAAGGTACAAACAATTTCTGCAGCATCCCGTCGATTTATTAATTTCACTTCTTTGTTCTTCTTTAAATCAATAGTTCTCACGTGTGGCTTTATGTTTTTCCTCATGTAGAAATCCAGGGTGGCTTAATAGGTGTTGGCCTCATAAATGTGGAGGACAGGCCTGGCATACTGACACTGGATAAAGGTAATTAGAATGATGACCAGGACCACTTTCTGGCTTAGAGCTCGTCTTGCTTGTGTATTAATCAAGTGGACTCACTTCCCCCCTCAGACTACAACAACATCGGGAAGTTCCTCAATCGTATTTTGGGAATGGCGGTCCAGCAGCAGAACGCTCTGTTCCAGTACTTTTCGGACACCTTGGCGGCAGTCATCCAGGAAGCCAAGAAGAATGGCCGATTTGACCTGGGCATTCTGGGTAAAATGAGCGTCCATCTTCCTTTTTAATACATCCTAATAATACCGTTGTCACGGTACTTATTATCTCACGTTCTGCATTTAGATCTGGGCTCCGGTGACGAGAAGGTGAAAAAGGTGGACGTCAGGAAGTTCTTGACTCCGGGCTACACCACGTCTGGACATGTGGAACTCTACACTGTAAGTATAAAAGAAAAGTAGGGCTGTGCCATTAATCCATTTGAAATGGAAATTGGATTTTTTTTTTTTTTTTTCCTAGTAAAGACGATGTTTAAAAGAAAAAGGAAAATCATAAAATCGATTTTCCTCGGACTGCAGCGTGACAAACTTATTTCAACACCTGGCAAACACCACAAGCCAGAGTGGGAGCAGTGTGTTGCTTTGCGGGGCTGTACATGAGAACCAAAGGCCGATGTTTTGGATCCACTCGCTACTATTCTAACTGGCTACCTTTGAATGCTCGCATCTGTAGCTGTCCTAGCTACAGCAGATGTTAAAACCAGGAAATGATTCCGTATGCTGCCATTGCCACTACCTGTTAATTTTCTGAAGTTGCGTACGATATGCACTTGTCCCGTTTTTGTAACGTATTTCATGAGAAATGTCACGTAACCCAGTCGTGCTTCGAACGTGGTTGTGTTGTAGCCTTAAAAATAAAATCACATCCTCTTCATTTGAAAATAAAGATAAAATATTTGAAATCATTTATTTATTCCGTTGTCTGTTGTGGTTTTACCCCCCAAAAAAATTTAATCAATATCGAATTTTCAGAGAAGAAAAGAAAATCTGGATTTTATTTTTGTCCAAAAATCGCCCAGCCGTAATGAAAAGTATAATTTGTCTTGAGAATTTTCCACCACTATTATTGAGAACCGTTGTTGATGCGTGTGTGTTCTAACAGGTGAGTGTGGAGCGAGGGATGTCCTGGGAGGAAGCGACCCACTGTTGGGCCGATCAGAGTGGACCAGATGATGGTTTCTACGTCCAGGTACGAGGAGACTGAAGGACTTTGCTGTAGCCAGCATCACTTTGTCATCTGCAGTCGTGGCAGTAGATTTATTCAGCAGTCGAGTTAAGATGTTGCCCATGGCTATCGACTGGCAGGAGCAAAATTGCACGTTATATCGAGGATAATGATTGGATTGTTCTTAATAATTGTGTGTCAGGCATCCTGGTGTCAAATTTATTGCAGTAGCACTAAGTACCAAGTGGTCATTGCTCAAAGTTAAACAGTTTAGCAGATCATTTTGAAGACAAAGGTTTGTTGATATTCATATTGGCTGTGATGACCATACTTTAAAAATAGTCAGTGGATTGTAAATTGCATTTTTGTTTACTTTTAATAGGCGAGGAACAACAAAAAAACGGCCATACTGGTGAAGGAGGTGAACACCAAGAAGAGGCTCTTTCTGGTGTACCGGCCCAACACGGGAAGGCAGCTCAAGCTGGAGACTTATGCAGACATCAAGAAGAAGTTTAAAAAGGTTACACATTGCTTTCTTTTATTCAGTTATTCCTGTTTAAAAATAAAAAAAATTTAAAAAAATGTGGGATTGTGATCATAAATATTTTTTTTTAATCTCCTCCTTGGCAGGCCTTGTCAGAAGAAGCCAAGCAGCACTGGACGGACCAGTACACGTCGTCGGCACAGATCTGCTCTCATGCGTACTGGTAGGTTGAGGTCTCCCATTTTTCAAAATTATTGTTTTCTTTTCTTTCTTTCTTTCTTTTTTTAAATTCTACCAACAGTGTTTGATCGGTGGTTTAAAGCTGAGCTCTGCCGTCGACGCGCTTGTGTGTGATTCCCACAGGAGAGGGAACTGCAAGAAGGCATCGGTGGGCCTGCAGTGCGAGGTGGGCCTGCGGTGTCGGACCTTCTACGTCCTGTGCGGCTCGGTGCTCAGCGTGTGGAACGAGGTGGAGCTGGTGCTGACGCCCGTCAGCGGAACCAACGCCAAGGTGCAGATTGTTCGACTCAGAACGGAGGACGGCCAGAGGATAGTCGGTAAGTCGCAGGGTTGTCGTGGAGCGGGTCCACTTTTTTTAAACCTTTATTTAATCAGGCAAGTTATCAAGAATTTATTACTTATTTACAATAAAAGCCTGAGGTAGCTAAAAAAAACCAAAAAAAAACAGTAAACAGTAAAGGGGACCAACATTCATATACACAGATGTTTTACTATTGGATAAGGGACCATAATAATGAACCTCTGACTGAATGGCTGCTCTACATTTAAATAACATTGTTAAATAGAAGAGGAAGTTTTTCACTCTTCTAATGTGTTATTACCTCCATTTTGGTAAAGCTCAAAGGTGTTTAAATTGAATGTGGCTCCGTCCTATGTAGCCCAGACGCAGAAGCTCACGCAAAGTGTTTAGATGATTAAGTTTCAGACATGACGATGATGTTTTTCCTCCCAAGTGGAAAAAATGTGGCTTCCTTTTTTCATTAATTTTCCCTTTCTCTCTCTCTTTTTCAAACAGGTCTGCTCATCCCAGCAAACTGCGTGTCCCCACTAATCAACAAGCTGTCGACGTCGGACCAGTCCCAGCAGCTCGCCGTGCAGGAGCAGCAGAAGCGGCAGCAGCTCCACCCTCAGAGCCTCAGCCACGCGCCCGGCATGGGGCCGCTCGGCATCATGGGAGCGTCCATCCCATCTCCCTCGTTCTGCTGAAGGCTCCGGGCCCGCCAGTCTGTCTCTGCACTGCAGTCCCCTGGACAGCTGCACCCCCTCCTAACCCTCCCACACACACACACACCTGACCCTTCCTCCTCCTCCATGTGGTCCCTACAGCCCTCTGAGAGTCAGTGGCGTCACGCTGGGCTGTGATGACTCTCAGAAAAAGAAAAAACAGTGGTTGTACAGAGAGAAGATTTTCAGGGGTTGTTTTGTTTTTTATCTTCTTTAAATCTCCAGGGACTTTTTTTTTTTTTTTTTCCCCCTTCTCTCACCTAGAGAAATTTTGACAGGTGATGTTCTTTCCTCTGACATTCAGAGTGAAAACATTTGTGAGCGACTGGTTGTGGTGAATCCTCGAGGGGCCGCCAGCCTGTGGCTGTCGAGTCGTCCAGTCAACTCTCACGCTTAAAGCCGTTTTCTTTTTTTTGTTTTTTGTTTTTTTTTTTTGTCTGGACCGCCTACTTTGGAGCAAAGACTTTTTGGTTTGCTTGGCGGGACAGAAGACCACTACGCGTTTGGTTAAAGACAAAAAAAAGGCATTTAATGCCCCAATCTGATACTAATACACAATGTAAACAGTCAACAGTTTGTTGTTTCAGCGTTAATGTAGAGAGAGCATCAATTCCTGGAAGTAGAAAAACTGAACACGGGTCCAATGAAATGTAAAAAAAAACAAAAAAAAAACAACAACTAGCTTACTTATGTTGGTTTTCATCTTCTCTGTAGCTGCTGTTTTTGCCTGTCAGACAAAAATACCACACTTTCCTCACAATATCCTAGCGTTGTATTTGTTTTCAAACAAGGTTATCTTGTAAATCAAGGATCCATGTGTTCTGTGTTTTGTTTTTCTTCCGTCAATCAATCTTGAGATCACATACAAAGCCTCATCAGTCTAGATCAGGTTAATACATTTTTACATTACCACTTAAATATAACATACATCCTTTCGTGTTAAGCGGAAACAGAGCTCAGATTTCTGTCGGCCAGCTGAAGCTTCAGAAGGTGACGTTTTTTTAAGACTTTTCTGTGCTCTTCCCCTTAATTTGGAAACAAAGACGTCTTTCTGCCGATGTTTCGACGAGGACAAACAGTTGTTTTTTTTTTTTGCTGAATGCAGCCGTCACCAGCCAAACGTTGGTCAGTCTAACGTGCCTTTTGTACCCCGCTACAATAGGTCCAGGAGTCAGGAGCACGGAGAAAGCACGAACGGGGCAGTTGGAAGTTGTGAAACGTTTGCTTATTCTGCCGACTGCTGAGGGTGGTTTCTATTTAAAGTGTGCGGAGACGGGAATTCCTAAAGTCAATGTTGAATTAGTGGGAAAAATGAGGGTAAAAGTTGTCCCAAACAATCACTTTCATTTGATCCTGGTGGTTGTACGCTGCCGTTTGTGAGCGTTCTCTTCAGGCGAGACCTGCCTTTTGAAGGCGCTTCGCAGCAATGGTGAAAATATAGATTTCATACATACCGTTCAGAACAATCACACACCCGTGTGCTCATTGTTAAATAGCTTTTTTTTGTTTTGTTTTGTCACGTTTTCATTGGGGTTTTTTTCTAATCAACAGAATCTGCTCAGGGGTTACACACAGAAGACCCTCTATCGATTAAAACGCAATGTTCCATGTTCAGAGTATCTTGCGATGCACGACCACAACTGGAATGCTCCATTTTAACCTCTGTATTATTGCTCAGTGGTCCGCTGTATTTGCAGTCTGTGTCCCTGTGAAACAAGTCTCCATTAAGGCTCTGGCTTCGTCGGGCGCTGGCGTGTAATTAAGAAGTAAGGAGAGCTTCTGTTGAACTCTTTTTACCTCCGCTGCTTCTTTTTCAGTCTTACTACATTGTTCCAGCCTGCACTGGAAGGGGCCGACCAAAGTCAGGGTTCAAGAGCTGTCCTCATGACAGGGACTGAAACGTTTTCTGGGTCCCTTTTTTTAATATATATATATTATGGCCTGTACATCTCTATCCTGTGGATTACCAGTCATGCACCTATTTAAAACAGAATGAAAGGGGAAGAAGTCTTCATATCGCGAACATACAGCTCGGTGGTCTGGACGGAGCTCCGAGAGGGAAGGCCTTCTCGCTCATCCAAAGTCTCTTTCGCCGTGAGCGTCTGAACATGGCGTCGGCTGCCGGCTCCTTTTTATTTTGTCTTCTACTATACTGCATAATACACACTTTGTCACGTTTTTTTGGGCAAACAGCATATCTGGAAGGACTTCACCTTTTTTTTTTCCCTCCTCCCCTTGTCATTGCACGAGTTGCACTACTGACAGTTGTACAAATATTCAGTATGATCTGTACATGTATGAGTGCGACGCTCAATAAAGCTTGGTATACTTGTAAGTCATAGTAATGTCACGTGACAGTGTCGTATCCTGTATCCATTTAGATATTTGTTTTAATTGTTGATATTTTTAGAATGCCAAAGCTTAATCTGCCAACTCATTTGAAAAGCAAAAACAAAATCTTCAGTGTAATGTCATAAAAATGTAAATCTTTAGCTCAAAACAAACCTTTGGATCTAAATACTGCTTAATGCTAGAAAAGGCATATATTTTTATGGAACTGATCAGTGGATACAGGAATACCAACCATGGATGGCCAGTTTAAAAATAATTCAAACCTGCTACGCACATAAATGTGAGTTAAGCGACAGAACAGAACTTTTTTTTTTTTTGTCTTAGAGTCATCCGCTTCAGATACAACACTGTCAATTACACTACACAAAATAGACTGCATCACAAATATGGAAGCTCGACGGTAAGTTAAAAATACGTGTTTTTGTTAAGTTCATTTATTCGTCTTATTTATACGGGTAGAACCAAGCACATCCAGACGGACCCATTGATTTGACCTGATGACCATTCCTAGTTTGTATTTTGGGTGAGAGGAACCAACGTCCCTACAGCCTTGTCCAGTTGACTTTTTTTCCTCAAGCGCTTTACCACATTAAAAAACAAAAACAAAAAAAAAACACTGCCAAATCGGTTGATTATTCTAATTCCTCTTTCAATTTGTTGCTATTTTGTGACCCCTGTAACCTTATACTAAGACCCCTGCTACCTTACGTAATTCTGCGGGACGATAAATCACGGATAATCTATTCCTTTGTGTGTGCGTGGGGGTGACCACGAAATGTCCCCCCCCCCCAAACCCCCTCCACTACGCTGGAGGTCCACGTCATGACAGTGGGGGCCAGGTTGGGGCCAAACCCCTCGACCAACCATGTGGCCGGAGGGCCTGATGGGACAAACTGAGGGTTTAACTGACCCTTGTCTGGTGTCGTCCGAATGGAAAGACGAGCCACGTTCTCCCTAAAGAGCGCAGTTTTCCGCCGAACGTGAACCCCCTCGACTTGATCTGTCGTTTTGATTCGAAACCTCCCCAGATTCACAGTGAGACGCGGCGATGGATGCGCCCCCACAGACAAAGACAGGTACCTGCAAACAGCTGCGACCCTTTTTTTTTCTTCCTTTCTTTTTTTTTAAAGAATAGCCTACAAACTCGACCTCCAGCGCTCACTGAAGCAAAAATCATTGAAAACACCACTCACGGAATTTAAGAGTACTTTTTTTTAGGTCAGGGTAAAAAAAATAATAATCTGATTTTACTCGTAAATACACACATTTGTCAATAATATAGCGTGGGGATGTAAAGAGGAGCTCTGGAAGTGACCGGGGATGAAGTGAAAAAGCGTGGACACTTTTCGTATTTCCCCCCACTTTTTAAATAACCTTTCCTAAAAAAGTGCTACAAAGTGCATTTTTCTAATCAAACCATCCGACCGACGCCAAGTCAAATTGTCCAAACGCGCCTCAAAAAAGCGTGCGAAACCGTGCGCGAATTCCGTCACTTTTCGCCACTTATCACGTTTTAAAAAACTGTTTCTTTTTTTTTTTTTCCTCCACCCGATAACCCGCAACGCATAGTAGCACTGTTCCAAAGCACAGTGGGTGTCAATATAAAGTGACGGCCATATTTGCCGGTGCCGCTGTTGTAAACAAAAAGTGAGAGACAGACGCTTCACTGAATTTCGGGTCATTTTTATTTCTTTAATTTACAATGTCTTTGGGAATGTCTTACAAACCCAATGTCCACCAGCACATTCCGGGAACTTCGGGGAACCAGGGTAAGAGGAAAAAAGGGGCGAAAATCAAAGTATCCGTCCGCTAGATCGAGTGTTAAATTCGGGGTCTCGGAGAATACCTGGAGAAAGACCGTGTCTGTAGTTTTTGTCCAGTTATATATATAGGGTCAGATCGTGGGAGCTAGGCTAATTCATATCCGCCATTATTACTAATGTAAAAGAGCGCCATCCGTGCTACCAGGCGACGGTAAAGCTCGTTTACGTTGTTTGGGACGAGGCGACGGTTCCTAGCGTGCCTTTGTCCGCGGCCGCGGGTCCTGGTCCCGCCGGGTAGGTGCCGATACGCGGTGACAAAAATGTATCAGTTGTGTCTTCTTGAGCCAGCCTTGTTCCGTTTCCTCCATGATGCTCCTCGGTCGGAGCTGCTGATTGATTTGGCTCTGAGAAATTTTATGCCTCTTCGAGGACATCTGCTGGTGGGATTCGGTGCTTGCAGGACAACAGAACTGCAGGGGTGCTGCTCGGGGAGACAAAAGCCATGTGGAGTCAATTGCTTTTGAATCAAGATTTTAAGCTTCGAGTCAAATCCTAATGTTCGGGATTTTTTTTTGTTTGTTGGAAAAACAAATATTTTTTCAAAAATAAATTCGCAATAGTGATCTGATTACATCCTAATTGAATGTTAGAATTGATTGTTATTTCGGGTGTCTTTTTTTCTCTCCATATGTTCCATCTGACGCACCGAAATAGCATCATTTCGGTGTTGATTCAAATTCTTCAAAAAATTCTAAAGCTTTCATTCAATTTTGAATCTATATGCTGATGCACTATGTTGGCCACTTCCTGTACATTAAAAAAAACACTGTAATCTCTCAGCAGCCAACCTGGCCACATTGCAGTCCTACAGGCCGCTTCTTAGTGACTATGGACCACCATCATTTGGATTCTCACAGGTAAATGACACTCAATTCAATTCGGTGCTGTTTTTTTATATTTTTTTTATTTTTATAAACCGCCTGCCCCGCATGACTCTAAATTAAATTTACTCATACAAGTGAAATAACCGTTAAAAAAGTGCCTTTTCTATTTTTGTTTCTTCGAAACAAGACTACTCTTCTCGTTTCGGGCCGTACTGACACAGCAGCGAAGAATGCTCTGCAATCACTAATCGTTGCCGTGAAATGTATTGAACCTCGCTCATCTCGTTCCTGTTGCTCGAAGGGCTCCACCGGCAGCCAAGTGCCTCAGAACAAATATGCAGAACTGCTGGCCATCATTGAAGAGCTAGGCAAGGAGATCAGGCCCACATATGCTGGAAGCAAGACTGCCATGGAGAGACTTAAAAGAGGTAAAACGTATAGGTCTAGAGCAGAGCAATTTCAGTGCAAAGGTTTCTTGTAGCCAAGTAGGGTCGGTCAGTTTGTTAATCCTTTATTTTATTTGTCTGTTTTGAAGGAATAATCCACGCTAGAGGCTTGGTGCGCGAGTGCCTGGCTGAGACGGAGAGAAACGCGAGGTCCTAGCTGGAAATGCACATTCCTCGCCGCAAGAAGAATTGACAGCAATGTGTCTCATGAAAAAAAAAACAAAAAAAAAACTTGCATGGCATTTCCTTTAAAAAAAAAAAAAAGGAAGTAAAACAACAAAGTATAGAAATGGGAGTTCCTGGAGAGAAAAAAAAAAAGATAATGCAATTTATGACTTGAGAGAGTCATTTCAATCATGTATGGGTTATTGGAATTCAAATGAAAGGATATCATGTTTTTTTGTATGCCCCACTTTTGGGATCCTGGTTTTGATTCTTATTTAAAATGTTGATTTATGCATGCGTAAAGGGCCCGTGGGTTAATTGTAGACAGTGCATGGCTCGTACAGGGGTAGGTGGAGAACATGTCTCCTTTTCGATAGTATTTGGTCTGTTTTTCAGACCCTTGTTACACATGATTGGGTGAGTGAGGGACAATGGCGCGCAGATGCGTCAGTCCATGTATTGGGGCTGGTTTTGGTATTTTAAAGAAGAAAAAAAAAAGGAAAACGCTGTTACTTGCATCTTTGTATGTATTTATTACTCAATGTAATAAATTGTATTTTCAATACAGTTGTCATTGTGTTATTTGTTATCGGGAGGAGTGTTCTCCCTGCATTTGGCTAAAACATGAAAGACTAAAATAACATGGTTTAGATTAAATAGATGCTGCTAAGTGGTGCGAACAACAAATATACTATTTGGCAACAGTTTTCATTTTTACCGGAAAGCCTGACACAGGTATTTGACACAGTAGGTCTTAGGATGTTTAGTCACATGAACTGTCAAGTTAAAAAAATTTTTTTTTACAACAATTCGAAGGAACTTGCATGTAATTTTCAATTAAAGGCTGCCCATTCCTTTGCAAACTGTCCTACCAGATGTGTTTTCGTCTGCATCGGCTATTGTCCCACCGTATGCGTACGCCGGGACCCTTCCCGACCAACCGGATCACAGAGTGAAAGTGACGGCCAATCACAGCTCGGCACTTTCGTACAATTTCCACCAATGGCTGCGCGGTGTGCAAACGTTAACAGCGGCCGTAGATCACCGCAGTGCTGCAGCCAACCAGCAACCTGCTAGCTAACTTGTCCACTCACAGAGAAATATGGGTGACATTATGCTACAAATCAACGGGTATGTTTGTTTTTCCTCGATGAATTCCACCTGCGTCACCCGGTGAGCTGCTAAACGGTGTTTACAGTCCGACTTCCGCTTCTGAGTGTTTCCGCCCGCGCTCTTCAGACCTCCGCGATGCCGCCGCTTACAAAACCTGTCATATACCAACTTAGCCAACTTGGCTAGCTAGCCTAACGCGCCAGTGCTAGTTGGTCGTTACCCCGGTGGCTCGCTAAGTCAGCCTTACCTAGTCGTGCGTGTGCCAAGTTGGCGTGCAACTTTAACGGTGCGCCCGTCGTCCACCAGCGACAGTGATGCTGCTGGCTGTGACCGTAGCCAAAACGGCTAATGCAGCATCTGTCATTTTGCAACGCAGTGCAACAAATGTTTAAAAACAATTGTATTAAAAACTGTTTTAACGGTTTTGCTTTAGTTTGGAACACAAATTGCTTTTCATGTTTCGTCAACACTGTGTCTAGTTCAAGAGAAAACAGGAAGGACTGACAAGTGGATGCTACACGTCACTGACATCCTGTTTGAACCAATTATTTAAACCAAGTTCTATGTATTTCCCAATGTTTTGCTGAGATTTAGTTTATGCGTCTCAGTTGTAGGACACAAATAAATGGATTATGTGCTTGTTGCTGATCGTACTGGCTTCACTGTACAGCTGAATTCCACACATTCGGACCCTTCAACGAAGCCCAGGTCTGATCTTGTACCCTCCATCCCTTGCTTGCTCCTCCAGCTGTCAGACTGACCCCCTCTCCATGGGCCCATAACCATGTCCACAGATGACAGTATATCTGAGGATGTGTCCAGCTCGGGGGCTCTGAGCCACTGCCATGCCAGCGGTGATGGGGACGGGGGCAAGGGGAGCGAGACCTCCCTGCTGTCCTCTGAGGCGACATCAGCATCAGGGCTGGCAGTCTCAGAGGACAGACACACAGCCTCCCATACGACAGGAGGCACTGTGGAGAGGAGACCTGCGGGCATCGCACCAGCATGCAACAACATCAGGTACGACTGCTGCTAACTAGGGCTGTGTGATTAATCGGTGATTAATCAGATTTATTAGTAAAGGCTTAAAATCTTAAAATTGATTTTGCTCTTGCATGCTTCCGGGCTGTGTGCTACTAAAATGTGAACGTTTTGCACTTTATTCCTTCATTGTTGTTCAAGATGATAGAACAACCTTTTATTTTTTAAAGTCATGTTTGGTGAAAGACCGTTAAGGTTGCGTTTGGTTCTCAAGTTTTCACTTTCCCCCACCCCCCAAATTAGGGAACTTCATCTTTGTTTATGGAGAAGCGGTTCATTTTCAAGTGACGTTGGTGAAAGTGAGGTTCTCACTTCATTAATCCCAAAGGATTCATCTTTGTCTGATCAAGAAGACTGTAAAATGTTGTCACTTTACTAAACCCAAGGAGGATTTACTGTATCTTTCAGTTGCACTTCATTCCCAATAAGGAAATTAGTTTGGTATTTTTCTTTGTAGTTTTACCTAGAAATCAAAGTCGAAAATCAAGTTTTCAGAAATCTGGATTTTATTTTCATCCGAAATCGGCCAGCCCTGCTGCAAACACACTGACACTTATTGGAAAAATAAAGTGAACAGCGAACCACGCTTTTCTGAGAAGGTCATATTCGACAAAAATTCCACCATAGTTACAATTTCATGTAGACAGTTAATTAAGTTCAACGTGTTGTTGACATGTAGATTTCTGTGCTTTTAGGAGTTTGTGTCTGAGTACCGATGAAGCATTTGGACAAGGGAAGAGCCTGCCGTTCATCAACCCCAGCTCTCTGGAGACGCTGAGGGCCTTGATGCAGGAGATCCAGAGCAGCGGCGAGACCGACCCGGAGATCTGGAAGAATTGTGAGGTGGGTGCTCTGAAAAAAACACCAGTATGTGTAGATGTGTGAGCCGTTATCCAACGACACCAGTAGCGATTTGTTGAGAAGGAAGGCATGCTAATGGTCAGTCAGTTCTTCATAAATACACACACTTACTTAGCATGCAGCATCAAAATTGCCCCACTGTCACATGCACCTAAATAATTCTCACGTTATGGCCATAACCATAATGTTAATTATGGATATAATTGCCAAAATGTTCATATTTCAATGACATATAAATGACAGTGGCTTTCTAAGTGAACTTGGATGTTTTCAGTGGTGTTATTATTTCACTGTGGCCTTAATGAAATGCTCACGTGGCTAATTGTTTGCTTTATGCTGCACAGGGCCGTTGGTTGCATCTGTTTCAGCTTGTTGAGAAGCAATACCAAGAGCAAATACTCGCTCAGCAAGAACAATACCAGTGCCAAATTCAGGTGAGCCAGCATTTAACCATTCCCAAGTGATGCCAGGACAAAACTATGTGAAAGTATTTTTTATTTTAAAAAAAAATTTGTGTCCTCTTTTTTTTTTCTAGTTGATTCAGGATGAAATCAAAGCCCTGGTTCAGCTCCAGAACCGCCAGGCCAGCATCCAATTGAACACGGAGCTCTCTCCAACTCCCGTGTCCAAAATGACCACAAACACCAAGGACTATATTTACCCTCCCCTCTCCGGTGACCTTGTGCTCCCCAAAAACGCTCCTGGCGACAACATTAACCTGGAAACGCCTGCCCGCGCCATCCTCAACTCACCGCGCACGCCCCACAGTTCTGAAGCTGCACACCGCGCCGAGGAGCGAGGCACCACAGTGCTCAGCAGTGGCTATGGCACCCTGTCTGCCTGGGATACAGGTCTGGAACCTGCTCAGTCTCCAGGAGATGACCAGTGCGAAAAAAGACAGAGGGGGAAAACTTGCAGTCTCTCCAATGGCAGAAAGGACACAGAGACACTCGTGACAGGGAACAGGCAGCAGCCTAACAGAGAGGAGACTCTCAAATCAAAGACGGCAAACCAGTTGGTCCACCAGCAGAGAGCAGCCGGGTATGTCTGCGGTGTTTGCAAGGGGAAAATGCAATTTTTTTTTTGGCGTCTAAAATCTTGTGTCTTAGTTGGAAATGTTTTGTGTCAATTGGGAAAAAAAAAGTCATATTTTCTCTGTTCTGTTGGCAGCTCCAGTAATGTTCTGACATCCTGGGCCCAGAGACAGAAACTCAGGACCAAAAAGACCAAAACTGGACGGAATTCATCTCAAACCCCAGAGTACCTGGAGAAACCTTGTGGCTTCAGAGAATCTCCCAAACGGTCTCCCCCGCAGGGTCCAGACTCCCAGGAACAGGTACTGCTCACCTTGCTGTAGCTTCTCCGCCTGTATTAATGCATAGGAAAGGTAGCATGCTATGGAAAATTAGCTTGTCAGTGTTCCAAACCTAAATAACAATAGCCATGATAAGCCCTTTAAGATGTCACAAACTCCTTCAGGCTCGAGTCGCAGTGCCGTCATCCAGCTCTTTCACCCTGAGGAGGAGCGACAGCTTGACGTCTGAGGCGTCAGGTAAGCATTCGCTGACCCAGACACTTCTGTCGGCAAGACGTTGAGACCTGCATGGAGAAGTTGCTTCCGAAGTCTTAACATCCTGTAGCCGCAGCAACACAAGAACAGAAGGATGTTATGCTGAAGTTGACTGAGGGGACTATTTTCAGCGGCGGATTAATCCACGTTAAGGGCTTTAATTAGTCAAGTGGTATGAAAAAATAAAATTGGGTCAAAATGAGCCACGGGGGGGCTGTTTATTGCACAGTGATAAACTCCCTCAGTGCTGCAGTGTGTGGTGCTGGGCTTCTCATGTGCTTTTTAAGACAGCAACCAGTAGAAAAAAATGCATTTTCAGAGCATTCCCTTTTAGAAACTGATCTAAGATCAGTTTAGAAATATGCTAAGGAACATGAATACAGCTATTTTTCAATTTTATTTTTTTACTTTCCATTTCAGGACTCACCTATTGGCGTCTTAATGAGAACGAAATGTATCGCCCCCTACCGGACAGCTTTGACAGCGGCGCTTACCTGCTCCTGCAGGAGGCGTCCATGAGTCTCGTGAGTGAAATCCACAGTCACCGTTCTGAGGGAGAGGCTGAATGAGAATAAGGGGAAAAAATCCCAAACATGATAAAATTTACGGTTGAACCTATTTACAGTTGATTTGCGACAATGCAATTAATCACAATTAATGCAATTAATCGTGGTTAATTGCATCAAACATGGATCCTCAAAAAGCTCAAACATGAATCCTCATTGATAATATTTACAGTTGAACCTATTTACAGTTGAACCTATTTACAGTTGAATTGCTGCAATTAACCACGATTAATTAATCACGATTAATTGCATTGTAGTCGAAGGGGGCGTCGTAGCATTGTAATGAATCGTGATTCATTACAATGCAATGAATCACGATTAATTGCATCGTAGCCCTCTGAATCAGAATAATGGCAATTGGATTGAATGGTCAGGTAGCTAGCGATACCCACCCGTACTTATGGACAGTGTGCTAAGCTTTTACCAATATAAAAATCACAAATCAAGCCAAATTTTACACACTGGACCTTTTCAAGTTGTGGTTTCTTCCCCGGCAGAGTCCGTCCCAGGAGCCTCAGCTCTCTCTCAAGGAGATCTACAAGAGCAAGCAGCGGCCCGACTCGAAGCGCTCCGACTACGAGGGCTCGGTGACGTCCAGCTCCCTGTCGCCGCAGGTACGCCGCGCCGCTCGCCCGTCGCCTCTGCAGTTCGCGTCGCCTCCCCTCGCTCACACCACCGTCTCGCCTCCAGCTGCTGACCCTCGACCCCTCGGCCAACCGGCGCCACTCGGACCGCACCTCGGGCTTCACCTCGCCCTCTCACTTCAGCAGCCCGTCCTTCTGCGCCCAGCCGCAACTCTCCCCCCGGCTCGACACGCCCGTCAGCCCCGACAGCATGGTGGAGGGCAGCCCGCACCCGGCCGACGCCGACTTCCCCTCGGACGCCTCCAGCATCTCGGCCGCCGCCCCCTGCCCCACCGAGGCGGCGGTCGCGTGGGGGAGCGCCCGCAAGGCGCCCCGAGCCGGCCCCCCCCACGACGGGCTGCAGCGCCTCGGAGCCGCCGCCTACCCGGCCAGCGAGGAGGAAGGCAGTCGCACCCACACCAGCACCCTGAGGCCCCGCCCGGCCTCTGGCGCTGCCCTGCAGGACGCCGCCGCCACCGCTGGCTGCCAGTCGGAGGGGGCGTCGCATTTAGAGGACCCCGTCGTTGTCTCGCTGTGAGTGTGACGCACATCACGGCCGAAGAATAGCTTCGCCCTCGCGGAGAAAATAGAAACACGTCGGTTGTGAAAGCGGCCGTTGTGCCGCTCGCAGCGTCGTGTGGGCGTCTCATCGCTGAAAATCTCCACCGAAAAAGTGGAAGTCGTCAAGAGTCGAATAGAAAGTCTGAGAACATGAAAGTGCAGCGCTCAGGGTGGCAGACACAATACAAATGGAAATAGTATAATAGAATCTGCGTATGATAAGCGAATACACTGTCGTTCATTAGTTTGGGGTGACCTGCTCATCTCTGCATTGAACTCCATTATAACCACTTCTACGGAATGATGATCTTCAATCCTCTGCGGTCATTATGAGTGCCTGGAAATCAGTCAGGATGTGCTGAACGAGTATGGGACCAGTTTAGTGTTTAATGGAAACCGTTTCCAGTGTGTAATTAAAAGTAATTGAGAGAATTCCAAGTGTGCAAAATTCAGTGTGAAAGTAAAAGTAGGCTGTTTTAAGAGCCTAGTTTAGCACACACGACAAGCAGTTATGATGCAGAGCTTTTTTCTTTTTTTTTCATGTTTTTTTTTTTTTAAAGCAAATTTAAAGCATTCAACTTTTTTAAGGATGGCTGCGTATTGCACAATTGATATTAATTCTCTAAAATCACATTCAATTAGACACTCAGGGCAACAACTGTCAAAGCCATCTCATGTGTGTTCAGCACATCCAACACTGATTTTCATGCACTCGCAAGGTTCTCAGAGCATCCCAGTGGAGTATTTGATGATGCTGGTTACAATGGTGTTCCGTGCAGACATGAAGCCTCAAAATTTTGAGTGCGTGTGCACATCGGAACCAAACAGTCGTGGCATTCAAACTGTGTTCCAGTTGCTGGCACTTCGTCTACTTGGGTCTCTGGCTGACACCATCGCATGTTTCTCTCTCATTTCTTTTCCCTCTCCCCCCAGGCTGAGGCAGAACCTGAGAGAGAAGCACTCCCGACACGTGGCCGACCTCAGGGCCTATTATGAGTGTGAGATTCAGACGCTGCGGGACAAGCTCAACCTGAGAGATCTGCCTCAAGAAGTGGAGAAAGCCAACCAGGCGCTGACCAAGAGGTGAGTGTCATTGGCAACGCACATGCAGCGTTAACACGACAGTCTCACAGGGCCCAATTTACTCATCCGCGTCCTGAACCTGCTGCGACCTTTGTTTCGGTACAGATGCAAACAGCTGGACAAAGCTCTGGCCGAGGCCACCTTCCGCATCCAAGAACTGGAGGGAATAAACGGCTCGCTGGAGGAGAAACTGGTAACACTCCCGCAAATCTCTGTCTTTGACCTCCGTGGGATCGTTACCGCGTGTCTGGAAAACACAGCGTGTGTTATATTTGCTGGTGTCTAGTGATCAGAGTCATCTCTTCACCAAACTTTGAGCCTCAGAGGCTCTAAATATGACTTCAATTTTAAAATATTACATATATTTACATTTCCGTTTCTAATTTCAAACTGCCCTAAATTAAATCTGTCAACCTTGCACCTTTTTTTTTTTTTTTTTTATCATCAACAAACATGAAGCAGTCGTTGATGAATTTCCCAGCTAATTGTTTTTGTTCCCCTTGCCACTGTTAGGCCGAGTGGCCCGAGCGCTACGCCGTAGCCGCTGCCACCGTCAAGTCCCTGCAGCAGCGCCTGGAGGACGGCAAGCGCTCCGAGAAGGAGAAGGACGCTTCGCTGGCGCGTCTGACCAGCCGGATGCGGCAGCTGGAGGAGTCGATGCAGAGAGGCTGCATGGAGGCGGACGAGAAGGAGGCCAGGAGGGAGCGAGAGTCCAAGATGCTGCAGGATGTGAGTTCACAGAGCAGTCGGTTTTTGGAAAGTTGCTTTGCTCTCTGCTTTGGCAAACCGTCTCAGTTTACCCGCTGCAGTTCACTGATAACTAGTCTGACATTTTGTGTCCTCAGCTGTTTAAAGAATACGACTCACTGGGGAACGAGCACGAGAGATTGAAGGTAGCGCAATTGATTTGTAACCATTATTTTTACGATTTGAGCTCCCATTCTGAATCTTGCAAATTTGTTTCTGCAGCCTTTTGTTTATTCCTCTGAAATGCTTTTGTGTCCACAGAGCAACTTCATGTCAACAGAGGACAAACTTTTGAACGCCAACGATCAAATATCCGAACTAAAGAGGTGAGTGAGGTTATTTCCTTCTCATGTCTGAAGAGCTTCAGTATCTGCACGGCACTATTTATTTTTCTTTAAGTTTAGTGACCCTTGATCTGTTAAGATAAAAAAAAAAAAAAAAAAAAATCCATTTATCCTCCTGCTCCTCTTTTTCTGTATGGAATATACAGGGTGTCCCAAAAATTTGCCATCATTTTAAAAAGCAATTATCTTGAAAACTCCTAAATCTGGCTCAATTTGAACCGTTTAGGTGTTGAACATCCTAGGTTTATTATGGGACCGATTTCATAATTGTTCAATATGTGCACCGCCTGTGGCACGGCACACGTCAACTGGGTGCGCCATGTCACAACTAGGTGACTGTGTGCGGGAGTGAACGGCATCAACCTGAACACAGAACAAAAAGTAAAACATTAGATATAAAATCCTGATCTGTTTCTACACATTCTCTGAAATTTTGAGGTTATTACAACAACGATTGCCAAAATTATTGGCTTGCAAAATGATGTAACATTTTTTTTGGGACACCCTGTATATTCGACATTGATTATCTGTTCGGTTAAAAAAAAAAAAAAAAAAAAACTAGACCGGCACAATGACGGTGTCGCTGTTCAACCCCCCCAGGGTCATCTCGAAGCTGGAGTCTCAGGTGAAGCAGCTGGAACATGAGAACCAGGCCAGAGCTCGCTACACGACCCACAGCAACACACAGCCTTCGGGGGCGGGGTGAGCGCTCGAACGTCACACAGGACGGATCGCTGTGGTGCGGACGGTCCGGTAACCTCGATGTGACACCCCCCCCCGCTCGTGTCCGCAGGCTTTTCTACCATCCCGACCTGCTGCTGTCGCCCAGCAAAGGCAGCAAAGGCGAGCCGGACATCACCCGCAGGAAGTCACCCGGCCTCCCGGCCGATCAGACCAAGTTCCAGTCGGCCGCTGGACACTCTGTGGACCCTCCTCCAGCCACCTGGAGGTACGTTGATGCCATGTGTGTCCCTGAAGGGGGATATTCTCCACCCGGTGGGCTGCGATGAGATGATTCACTGAGATTTACCGTCCCCAAGGTGCACGTCTCCGTCGGAGTGTGACCAGGGAAGACTGCAGGAGCAGGGCGTCGGCCAGCGGGAGGCCAGCTGGAGGGCACAGGAAGTGGCCCTGACGCCCGTGATGAGGGCCCTGATCGAGCTGGAGGAGACCAGAGCCACGGAGAGCCGGGCCCCCTGTAAGAACGGCCGCAGCGCCTGCAGCAATCCGTAGGCACAGAACTAGAGGAGATCTCACTGGCTAGATGCTACCCAGGTCACATGACTGTTCAAGCTAATAATAGGCTGCGTTCAGACTGCAGGCTGATTTGAATCGGATTCAAATCAGATTCTGTTTTTTAGGGCTGACTGTCCACACTGTTTATAGCGAGTGTCCAAATGGGATCTGGCTCTGTTCAGACTGGGCCACATTATTGACCCATCTGACAGGTTGCTGTGGCAACGACGTCGGAGCGGAGGCGTCGTCCAGCGTAGCGTGCAGTGTGTGACGTCATATCACTGCGACAGCGGCACTTGTTGCGATACATGGCCTGGAGCTTGGCTTGAATGGAGCTACAGTATCTCCCCACACACTGATGAGCCAATGAGCTTCCTCCTCTGTCCAGGGACTGCTGTTTTCTACTTCTTCTGTCTGCTCCATTACGTTACAGCTCCACACCTGGAATGGCGCCCTCTAGTCTGGCGCTTTGGGTCTGGCGTTGTTGTGTGACATCACGGACAGTTAAAAGCGATCGGTGTGTTTGGAGCTGTTCACACTGAGACGCATCTGTCCAAATGCCATTTGAAATGACCTCCCAAAGGTGGTTTCAGTTTGCAAAAATCAGATTTCATGTGATTTGTGACTGTTCAGACTACTAAAGAGCCATCTGGTTTCAATATGGATTGGCTAAAATCGGATTTTGGCTGGCAGGTTCAGACTGAGCCCCGTCTGTCCAAATGCGATTTGAAACTACCTCCCCAAAGTGGTTTCAATCCATTTTTGCAAAAACCGGATTCAAGTGATTTGTGACTGTACAGACTACAAAAGAGCCATCCGGTTTCAATCTGGATGGGCTAGAAATCGGATTTTGGCTGGCAGTCTGAACGCGGCTATAGATTCGAGCTTTCTGTCTGTTTTCCTTTCTTGAATTCTTGGCTTTTCAAGCTCAGCTTGTTTCTCTTTTCTCTGCTTGCTTCTCTTTTTTTTTTTAAATCCTGCTCACTGCGCCTCGTGCGGGAAGTGTTGCGTGCAGAAGCTTTTCAGACCAAGGCTTTGTTCCCTGCTCTAAAATTTTCTGTAATCGGATTCAAAACTACCTGTCAGCTTCACTTGCCAGCGTCTCTGCGTGACTGTCGCATCTTCACCTTGCTGGGGGCGGGGTCTCTCTCTCTCTCTCTCTCTCTTTCCGCAGGGATTAGCAATCAGAGGAAGGTTGTCTTTTTAGAGCGGCGACACAAAGAGCCCATCCAGGAGCTGGTGGAGCCCCGGCAGGTTGACAGGGAGGCGGTCGGACCTGGCGGAGGCAGAGGTCCGAGCGGAGTGGAGGCGGCCGCGGCGGCTCGGCTCCGAGCGCAGAGGAGTCTGTCTCCCAAGGGACACCGGTCGTCCTCGCTGCCTCCTCCGGCGCACCGAAACGTGCCCTCGACCCCGCCGTCGTGTACGTGCGCGAGCCTAGTTGCCCCCCCCCCCCCGCGAGACGTTCCCTCTTTTTACAGCCTCGGGCAGCATTTGGCTGGAATCTTTGCGTCGTTTTGTGTGCAGAAGGGGGAAGAACCGAGTTGATGCACCCGCGCTGTCGTGACAGCAGTGTCGGTACCCTTTGTGACGTCACAAAGAGCTGATAGCCAGAGCTTTTTTCCCTCTTTTATGTTCAGTCTTGTCTTGAACATAAATTGAGCACATAGAAGAAGTACAGGACAGACTTTTGTCATTTCTGAGGAGGAGCTCACAAAATGAACTTTAGCTCAGTTTAGTGGTTTTACAGAAAGGGCAGCTCGTTTGGGACGGATGAGCAGAGTTCAAACTTTCTTTTTTTAATTGACACTGAGGGATGTTTTAATGTGGATAATTCCATGTTAAACTTGGGCTCATCAGTAGAAGGTTTATCGGCTTCACTTGCATGCAAAATTCATCTTTCCCACTCTTCTTTTCCTTACCAATCACAAACACCGACATACAAACTTCTCTGTGTACATCGATATAGAAGCGTTAGAATCCCAGCAGATTGTGGACACTTGACCTCGATGCTCAAAGACAGGTTATGCATTTGCCCATGTAAGCGTCAGTGCAGTTACTTAAAGTCCACGCTCTCCAATTACTGCCGGTTGTAATTTAAAGGGGGTGGAAAATGTAGTTTTTAATCACAGTTCTGACAGTTTTAATTAAACGACGCGCCGTTCCCCCCCCCCCCCACGCAGCCAAGAGAGACATTCTGCCGGTGCCGCTGTCGGCCAGGTCCAGCCCCAAACGCTGCCCCAGTGAGAACTACTCCACCGCTTTTGGCGTGCCGATGCCCCGAGAGGAACACCTGCTCAGACGGTGAGAAAACTGCCCTTTGGAATTATGGCGTACAGTAAAGGCATAAGCGGTGTTGGAAGCCTGCGTGCGTCTCTGCATCTGCAGGTTTAACGGGCACATCGACCAGAGGCGCCATTCCTTCCACAGCGGCAGCCCCAGGAAGAGACTCCAGTTTGTGTCGGCGGACAAGGAGGATGGTGATATGCTTTGTAATTTAATGTCTGTATGTATGCAGGCATGTATGTATGTATATGTTTATGTATATATGTATACATACATGTACATGTATGTACATATGTGTGTGTATATATACACGTATGCATGTATATATATGTGTGTATACATACATATATGTGGGTGTGTGTGTCTATAATTTATACATTTACAAATAATTTATAAATGGAATGTATGTCATTTTTTAGTAGGAGTTTTGGAGTGATCTTACTTTCTCTTCCTCACAGAGCTGCAGCAGCCAGAGTCTTCCAGCGGCGTGAAGCCACCGGACGTCATCTCTCAGCAGTGCTGGGGTCAGCGGGGGCCCGGGGGCGCGGACGAGGGGCCGGACCGCCTCGATGGGCCTCCCCCGGCGGTCCCGCTGGACGGGCTGCACTCGCTGGCCGAGGCGGAGAAGCTGTTCGACGAGCTGACGCAGGAGAAGCTGCAGGTGGGGCAGTCTCGCCGAGCACTGAGGGACTCTCACTCAAAGGCCGGAGCACTAAAGCTCTGATCCGTAACCGAGTTCTTACGGAACAGCAGCTTTATTGTTTGGGATTTATGTCTTTCCTTTAATCAGACGCAGGATTTTCCTGCCTTTGACGTGTTTCGCTGGAACTCCCGCGCGGGGCTTCCTCAGAAATTGTCACTTGGTGGCGCATGTGACACGTCTTTACCAACTGGTGTGATGGAGTCGTCACCGACCTGTTAGCTTTAACTGGTCGGTCACAAGAAGAAGTCAAAGGTTGCGAAAAACTTTCTCTGATTAAAAGAAAGATATGAATCCAACACAATTAAGCTTGATTGACTAAGTAACTTCTAGTTTGGGCACATTTCCACCCTCCCTCTTTAGACATAGTCACTCACACGTCATCTCATGTGACACCTCCGTGACTTCAGTCACTGACGTTTGAAATTGCTCAATCAGATCCACTATTTTTCTTAATGGGTTGCAACTGCGTGTGTTGAGCAGATTGAGGCTGATCTGAGCCGGATACCTCGGGCAGGAGGTAAAGCCAATCTCCAGACCAGATTAGATGAGGTAAGTGCTCAGGAAAACTCGCTCACGCTTTACATATCCCTGATTTCGATCTCACAGCCTAAAGATGATGTGTGTATCTTCCTCTTTTATTTTCGTTTTTTTAAAGTTCTGCTTCTCAACTGAACCTCTTGGCGTTCACACAGGCGCGCACGTTTCATTTTAAGAAAGAAAAGGACTCGACTCCTTGGCCTCCTAGTTCTCGTGAGATAAGGAGCTTTCTTGTGTTAATCAAGGACCGGCGCTGAGTGACAAAACAGTGGCATTTTGTGTGGACACAAACGCAAATGCAAATTACGGTAATAATTCAGGTGTCCGGTGAAAAGTTAGCAAATTTCACTTAATTGGTCTAAAAAAATAAAAATAAAATTGCATTTTGAGTGACTGTGCTTTAAAAGGAATGTGAGCCTAGTCTCCTCCCTCAATTCCTCCCAGGATGTCAGCTCTGTGTGCATCTAAACAGGCCCAGGTGTCACACTGAGCGAGTAGAAATAGATTAGGAGACTATATTGTCATCGTTTGGTTAAAAAGTGTCATTTTGTAATATTCTTTCATTGGTGGTGTGCCATGGGATTTTTTTTTAAAATTTATTTAAAAAAATGTGGCTCAAAAAGGTATTGTAGCAGTATTGAACCGTGTTGACCACACGTTGGCGCTAGACTTCTTACGACGAAGGCTCTCCGACGTCATCTAGAGCGCGAGTGTGTTGAGCGGTTGGGTTTCGTCCACCAGGTGGCGTGGGAGAGGCGACTGGAGAGGGTGAACAGCGAGCTGGGCTCCATCCGCATGATCCTGAAGAGGTTCCACGTCCTGCGCTCCTCCGCCAACATCTAGCAGCAGCGGCGCGGGCACCCGGCTCCCTGCGGCGGTCGTCCACCTGTACAGCATCTTTTGATACGCGCGACTTGTTACTCTGGGATATTTTTTTTTTGTACATCGCAGGAGATATAACGATTTTTTTAGAGTATATTTTTTAGGAGAGCTCCGATTTGTAAAGCCATTTAACTTTTGTAGTCACAAACATATTACGGGGATGTGTTTTGTGCCGCCACAGTCAGGGGGAGGGTGGGTGGGGCTTTTTAAGGTGGGCCACTTCTCGGCCTAACTGGTCCACGATGATTTTCCAGCAGATGCTCGTCAACATGGGTAATAATACCACTGCCATCTTGGTTTACATGTCTTTGGAGTTTTATGGTTCTTTTTCCAATTGATGTGACCTGAAATATGTGACTTTGTGTGTCTTTTCTTTTTTATACATCCTGTTCAACATCTGGTGCATTTTACATGTTGTTGTTTTTTAAATGGTATTTTATTTTTTATTTTTTATTGGGCCAAATTGTCATACTTGAAGGATTATTCTGTTTTTTGTTTACTTGAATCAAAATGCCTTTTCTCATGGTTTACTTTCCTCTCGATCACTTTTTGCTCGTGACATTTGCTACAGAGGCGGCTCATCGACTCCACTTGTAAAATCCAAACCAGCACACTTTCTTCAGTCGACGCTCGCATTTTCACACAAATCTCATTCCTTTGTCTTGATTGATGCTTGAGCATGGAATTTCTTGCACTGCTTACTTTGCCATGCCATTCCCGACCTGGCACAATGCTCACTGGAACTATGATGTTGCTGTTGCACAATAAATGAAGCTCCTTTTAAAAAAAAAAATATATATATATATATCTATATCCTCGTGTCTTTCTCCTGTTTTAAGTAACCATCAAAATATTTTCCTTTTTGTTGAGTAACAAAACATGCACAGACGTATAATAAGCACTCATTTCTTGTTGTTTCCTATTTATCTCTTGACGTCAGCCTTGAGTGTTTTCAGTACACAGCAAAAAGAAATGAAATTAGTTGCTGTGGTGAGTACATTGTAATTCGTTTTCCTCATAATCTGTGTGTGTGTGTGTGTGTGTGTGTGTGTGTGTGTGTGTGTGTGTGTGTGTGTGTGTGTGTGTGTGTGTGTGTGTGTGTGTGTGTGTGTGTGTGTGTGTGTGTGTGTGTTTTGAGAGAGACACAGAGAGAGATTCTGTCTACATTTAGCTGCAAATCTGTTCCAGAAACCGTAACCAATGTTGGCGAGTAATCTATTACCAAGTAATCCACTACTGTAATTAAGCTACTTTTTTTTAACGGGATAATGTAACGGGATTACTGTGGCAAAATTGGGAATTATATCATAAATACTTCATCAAGTAACATTTCCATTAGAGAAGTAATCAGTAGTTGGATGGCTTTTATGGAGTAATCCCAACAACAGTGACCGTATCTAATAATTATAACACTGGAGTAGGATTGGATCCTACCTGTTGTATGACAGTATATTCAAACGTATTTAAAACCGTAATATTTACACTTTTCTTCTGCAAAGTAATTCAGATCGCGCATCTCTCCTTCAGTTACACTTGTTTCCCATCAGGAATCCCAGGAGGAATCAATCTCAATCTCAGGGATCACGGCTCGGCTGCAGTGAGGGTGGAGCGCCGCTGGGTGTCGCCTTTCCCCCTCTTTTTGCGGGGCCGACGCGAGGAGCGCCTGTCTGATGTAACGGCGAACCTGAATATAAATACCATCAGCCGCCGAGCGGAGGGACACAGCCTGAAGTACCGGACGAGCAGAGCCGCGGCCTGGGTGATGGAGGAGCGGCGGTGACTCACGGTCGCACGGGCGGGGAACGAACGCTCCCTAGGCGGTGGGAGAGCACCGGGCTGACCGCGCTGGCCAGTCTCGCGACCGGCGGAACCTGAACGCGCCGACGCTGTCACCTCATCTCCTGCACCGTCGACCACCGGGAGCGGGAACGCTCTTCCCACCGACCCGGAGATGCGGATAAACTGAAGGGCTGCAGGTGAGTCTGTGATGATGGCTGTTTTGTTTTGTTTGTTTTGTTGGGTTTTTTTTTTTTTTTTTGGTCGTGGTTCGGCCTCACAACGCGGTAACCACCACTGCTTTGGTCACGCATGTCTCATGCGCCATGCGGGGTGTTGATGGTATTCCCGTGTTTATTTTCGGCAGTGTGTTGGGGGCGGGGGGGCTGCAACAGTCAGGTGACGTCCATGATTGTTGCTTCCCCAGGTGATCAACAGCCGCCGGGCCACACAGCCACTCACACGACGAGCTGGTCCTGTTTTTTTTTTTTTAATTTACAAACAGTACATTGTCTATTAAGAATCTTAGCTTCTCTATCGCCGTGCAGTCTTTATTTTTTTCCTCCGTCCACTAGCATGTTGTTGTTTTTAAATCACTGTGCACAGCCAATCATACAGGCCCCACCACAATTTGATCAAGGTTTTGGGTTTGTCATGTGCATCTAGAGCAAAAAAAAAAAATCAAAAATACTTCACAGAGAACCTTAAATGCAACATGCAGATACTGAAAATCATAATTACCATAAAATATTTTTTTGGACAAATTTGGTCCAAAAGGATAATGTTTTGCACAAAATTTGCAATGATTTTTCTTTGTTTGTTGACTACCCAGATAAATTAGGATCATATCGATAAACTAAATTCAAATATGTTTCTATATATACATGTATATATAGAAACATATGGGAAGTAATCAAGGCCTTTTAGCTAGACTTGAGAGCTAACACTCAGGCGTTGTACTTTTAAACAGCCTTGTTCCTACTACTTAAACACCAATTTGCAACTACACACGTTAGCTAGCACTCTCATGTCAATACGCTACATTACCATGAGATTGTATGGTGAAAAGCTCTTTTTTTTTTTTTTTTTTTAAAGCTGAAATTGTGGAAGGTTTTGAGGAACACTATTCTCACACACTTCTCACATTGTATGCACGATTTGGAACACAGCGATTGTGTCTTCAGAGCGGCGAGTTTTTAGTTAAACTTGCGTAATGTGCTATGACTGCTTGTCTAGTCCGTCTCTGCCCTGTTTTCCCATAGTTTGTCTGTAGGATGGAGCAAAGGTGTTTGGTATCTGGCACAGAAGGGTTCTAGTGTAGTATCACTGGGGATACACACACACACACACACACACACACACACACACACACACACACACACGAGTGGTCACAATGGGGTTTAAAGCGTTTTGGTTGTAGGAGATGTGTGAGCGCTGGGGGGGCAGGAATTGCCGCTGCCCTCGTTCCAAACGGTCGCTATACCCTGCTGACAATGCAAGGATCTGCGCAGCTCGAGCTATTCTTGGACGCTGAAGGTGAAAACACCGAGGAGGCACCACGGTACATGTAATCCCCTCGTAGCCTTTAACTCGTTTAGACGGAAGCTGCAGTGGAAACAGAAACTTTCTAGGAAGGGCACCCAAGACCTGGAAAGAATTCATCAGCTTTCCTGACACCACGGAGCTAAAAATAAGTCGGGTTACCACAAGCAAAGAAATCTGTAAATCACTCGGCAGGCACCCGACCTCAACTGCTTCGCCACATGAAGTCGTGTTAAGGAGAGTTTGTGTGGGATAATTTATGAGCAATTTTCTTTGCTTATTTTATTTTATTTTTTTAAGTGAATGTGTTGTCATTAATAGGCTTTGGCACATATTGCCTTTTAGCTTTACGTTTACAGCTTGCTAACATGCTTCCAATGAAATTTACATGGTGGTTTTTCTCAATTCCGAGCAAAATTTGCGTTTTTAGCTACATGCATTTTTGAGAATTTGCACTAGCTAACACACAGAACGGCTAATGTTGTTTTTTTTTTTTATTTTTGGATGAATCAAAATGACATAAAAAAATAAAAATGTACTTTATTTTAGGGCATTGTGGCAAAGTAAGTTTCAACCAAACCTAAAAGACGTTCAGTTTACCGAAAGACAGACAAGCGATGTTGCAGTTCCATCCGTTTCCACCACCGCTGCGGCCAGAAAACCCTTTTTTTCTTCTCATTTTCTTTCCATCCGATTCAAAAAAAAAAATCTCTGCGCCGCGGCCTCGCCTATCGCCCGCATCAAATCAGATCCGTCTCGTAATGCACTGGTCCTGCTGCCTCCCGTGGCAGTGTATGATTTTTTTTTTTTTGGAGCGCGCCGCGGTCGCGAGTGACAGAAGATGGAGCCGCGCAGGATCTGATTATGGGGGCCAAAATGATTAGGTTTGCTTTAATGAATGCTGTTAGGAAGCGGCCACCACAGAAAGAATGAGTCATGCTATTGATTGCCCCCCCCCACCCTCACCCCCACACCCCCCCTGCCTTCCCTTTCCTGCAGTTGCTGCTTCTCACCGCCCTCCTTCCTGCCCTCCCCCTTCTCTCCTCCCTGCTTCCTCATCCATCCATCCATCCATCCATCCATCCGACTTGAAATTAATGTTGTTAGCTGCCGCCCTCCCCAGCGCCAGATCCCGCCTCCAAAGCAGCGTCAGACAGGATTCAAGAAAGGCCCCCGGCATGCGGCCGGCGTTCTGCGCTGCATACCAAATAACGGCATGGCTCGTCTGGATGAGAGAGGAGGATTGTGGGGGTGGGGGTGGGGTGGGGCGGCAGCAGCAGCAGCAGCAGCAGCAGCAGCAGCAGAGGGAGAGCTTGGGTTAGGCAGGGCAGGGGAGGGGAGGGGAGGAGAGGTGGGTCTTGTCACGAGAAGCCACGTCATAGCAGTGTGTGGAATCTATTTTTAGCAGCGTAAACAGAGGGATTCCAGCCCACTGATCATGGCTGCGCAGCGGGGGGTGGGTGGGCTGGAGCTCGCGAGCCGCGGCCGAGCCTGTGAATGAGAGACGGCGCTCTCGGAAAGAAGAAGAAGAAGTAGAAGAAGGAAAAAAAAAAAAAAAAAGGCCTCTCGGCGTCTGCCCCTCCGCCCACCGCCTTAACGGGCGACGCTCCGCAACGCAAACAGAGCACCAGGATCGCAAGTCTGACACCTTCCTCCGCCGCCTTGCAGCAGCACCAGGCTCGTATCTGTCTGCCTTATGGGATCCCCGCAGAGTGCCGTCCACACATTGAATACTACGGCTACTCTTTTGTACTGCTGGTATAACAAGTGATTCATACATTTTTTACAATCTGGTCCGTAGAATCATGGGAATAAAAAAAAGCAGTGGATGTGAATCTGAATAAGTTGCTCTCATCCAGAAATTCCAAAATTGTCGAGCAGCTGTGGCATTGCAGCCGCGAGGACTGCGGCTACTACTACTAATAATGATATGTTGTAAGTTATGTTCAGTGTTGTCATAGAATGCGTGAGACAAAAAAAATGCCACTTTCTTTGATTTTCTTCCGCATCTTTTAAATGAAAAAAAATGAAACAAAAATGCACGTTTAGAGCATTCTTAAATATAATCCAGTTTTAAGGCAAAATAAGAAAATACATTTTCACTATGATTTTACTTGGAAAGAATTAGATCACACAAGTATAGGCTACTTCAACATTCGACATTCCAGAACCAAAGCATCCATCCATACATTTCCTATACCCGCTTCCTCCCGCTGGAGCCTTTCCCAGCTGTCACGGCGGCGACGGCAGGGTGACACTCTGGACGAGTCGCCGGTTCATCGCGGGTCCAAGAAGCCAAACGTTCAATCGTTTATCGCCACTCCAATGAAATGACAGTCATTGGTATGAAATTAAAGACACGCCGGGCAATATTTAAAGGGATCTGCTGGCTGGGGAATGAACAGGAAAAATTTAAATTTGTTCTTTTTCAGTTTGTTAGCAATACATTGCTAGCTGTTCCCGAAACAGCTTGTCTGGCTGGGTTGACCGTGTTGTTACATGATGCCATCACAGCTGGTGTAAGAACAGATGAGAACAAGTGGGGACGCCAGAAAAACATATATTAACGGTTATATTATTTTAGCAACGCCTTCTTTCCATTGGTTGGCCCTTCGAGAAACGAGCTGGAGACAGAAGTGGACTCCCACGGTGGGGCTTTTGCTCCGAGTCAGAGGACGCCCTTTCAAGAACGCTTTAAATATAGATCCACACCTATATGATGTCCTCAGTTGCTCCTGAGGGAATCACGTGAGACCGAGGTTTGAGCTGTGGGGGGGGGGCTGCTGGGGGTGTGTGTGTGTGGGGGGGTTATTAGTAAGAAGTCAGCGGCGTCACGTTTGGCCCCGGGGTCACTCTGCTCGGAGCACTTACTCTAATTAACGATCCGGAGGCCTTTGTGCGGGAGCAGCGAGGCGTTGTGTTCTCATCAAATATTCAGACGCACGCACGCACCAACGCGTACTCAGGGGTATGGATGAGGCACGGCGACCCGCTGTACCAACTCCACACTTACCGGAGCGTCACTCCGGTAGTTAAAAGTCGCCTGGGTGCAGGCTCCCTCCAGGATTGGACTCAGTGATTGCCCCGTTGGCTCTTCCCTGCCGTTAGCCACGGTTACCTTCTGTCACTGGCTGATAATACATTTAAAAGTAGAATAACAACCAATTAGGTCATAATGATAATGATAATATCCTTCAATGAACGTCCTGTCCTGGTTGACGTGCCAAAATACCAGCAGAGCATTCTGGGATTTGTAGTATTAGCTCTAGCGGTGATTTTGTCCTGCGGCCCAAATTTGGCCCACAGGCCAGAGTTTGACACCTATGGTTAAGCAGATCCACCCCTATTTTTCCCCAAACATTCTAAGTGGCAGATTGTAAAAAAAAATAAAAAATGAATCACTTTTCTTACCTGCTTGGACATTGATTTTCACATCACATCCCAAATATATATGGAAGAAAGATTTATACCCGTCTGCCCATTAAGAGACAAAGTGCAAAGTTCTGGTTTGGAAAACTTGTTTTCCATCTCAAAACAAACTACACAAAACAAACAGTCGTGAGCGAGGTCTTGGGGCCCTGATGGGCGCCTGATGGGAGCCTGATACATGCCCGACACAGTGGAGGAGCGGGCCAGCTAGCCGGACCTCCGAGGCAGCTTGGAGCTGTGCCAGATCCTAATGATATTTTGCCCCAGCGGTGGATCTTTCCCACCTTTTATCTCTGGACCTTCCAATCTGTCGGCTCGATTAACGTCGGCGTCAGTCCCGCCGTCCCAACTCCCCGGCTTGTTAGCATCACGTTAGCGTCGTCTCCCTCGCTTCCGCCGCGTTGTGATGAGTGCAACTGCCGGCCGATGGTCAGGCGTCGTATTAATGTATCGTCCCCCCCCACCACCACCACCACCACATACATAAACACCCAGTCAGAGCTTGCAAAAAGGAAACGTCCGTCCGAGCTACACGGTGCTCATGCAGCAATGTCCAGGAAACTGTTTGAGCCTCCTTTGGAGAATAAATGACAGACTTTTTTTTTTCCCTCTCTTTGATTGGCAGAGAACATCGTGGAGGTTTAAAGACACAAACCTTCAGCGGTGGAGCTTGAAGTATTCACTCGCTAACACTACAAATCCCAGAATGCTCTGCTTGATCAAGACAGGAGGTTCATTGAGGGACATTATTTTTTTACCCAATTGGTTTATTGTTAGCGATGTCCGACATTGACCTTTTGCCGATATCCGACGGGCTGATATCGTCCAAACGCTTAATTCCCGATTCCGACAACAACCGCTGCCGATTCATGCAGGCAAAAAGTGCAATATTTCTTTATTTTGTCTCATGGACTGGGAATGAGGTAACGTGCACACATAGGAAACAAAAGTTCTAGACAGACTCAGTCCTTAGCTCATTGCTAAACATGAGCAAAGAAAAGCAACCCTGCACCCCCACAAGTTGACTGGAGCCCTGTTACGAAAATAATTTCCCTTGGGATAAATAAAGTATTTGTGATTCTGATTCTGATTCGGACTATTCACGAACGTTTGGCGAAACCTGGCATTATCGGAGTAAAAACCGATAACGATATGTACACAGACACTACAAAAAACGCTAACATCGGCCCGATATCACCGGCCATCCCTATTTATTGTTATTACTGCCGGAATTACTGTCGAAATTTAAATCAGAAGGATGCAAATAAAAAAAGAGGCACAAGATTTTTATTTACATTGTTTTTATTTTGATGAATTTCTTTGATTTGAAATTGGATTTTTGCACGTGTGCAACATGAGGTTAATTATTGTATAGTACTAAGCTTGCAAACAGGCAAAACCTGTTTGGGTCCGCATGAAAACCTTCACTATTGTATCTGGAGGAAGATTTCTTTTTCTTCAATAAATATCTGTCTAATGCTGGCCACGGCCACAATGTCCCGAGTTTTACATCTTCAAACGCTTCATCAACAGCTTGAGCGTTTCTTCGTCGGCGCCGTCAGAAAAGAAAACAGGTTTGAAAAGGGGAAAAAAAAAACCCCGGTCGTGCTCAGGAAGGCGGCATCACCAGCGCCGCCATCACCCCCGCTGCCTCCGTCACCGCTGCTCTCTGCCGTCACCTCTCCCCTCCCCTCCACCCCCCACCCACCTCCCTCCCCCCACCACCGAGCTAAAAATAGCCGCTCTCATCACCCAGCCCATCATGTCAGGGCCTGCGTTCGCTCTCATTTGCTGCCCACGCCCACATCTTTCCTTTTTTCGTCCCCTCTCCCCTCCCCCCCCACCCCCACCCACCCCTCTCCCCTCCCCCCCCAACCCCGGTGTTGTGATGCTTTGACAAGCCGCCGTCAGGTGATCGCAGCGGCTGCAGGGGTCGGACGCCTTCTTCTTTCTTTTTTTTTTTCCCCCCTCCCTCCTTCTCCGCCGCCGCACATCAGAGATTTCCACGCAAGTTTAACGTAAAGGTCGCTTTTGTTTTTTTTGTTTTTTTTTAGAATTTGCACCCGTGTTGTTTCCCTTTTTTTCTTTCTTTGTCGTGCTTCATCTTTTTTTTTTTTTTTTATTTTTCACAAAGTTGTTTCGTTTGAGAGGGATTTGGCGGCAGCGGGAGCACCGGAGCCTCGCGTGTAAGTGCGCGTGCGTCTGTTGTCGGAATCACGGCTTCACTCAGACTGTTTCCCTCTGTTGCAGGAAGACGGCCGGCCTGACGGCCTGTGAAGATGGACTAGAGGTGAGTGTCGTCCTCCTGCTTTAAGATTTCAAATCGCCGTTCCCCCAGCCTTTGCCTCCGTGATTACTTCCAGGATTTCTTTTGATCGGTTTGTAGAACTAAAATCTCGTTCCCCCTCCCGTTCCTCACTGCGAAAGAACACAAACGTCGTCGTCGAACTTACAGACTCAGCCGAGCGTAAGAATAACGAATCGCAGCCTTCGTAGAGGATCCCGTCTGCACTAATGCAAAACAAATGAAGTAAAATGCTGTCAGACAGACTAAATGGAACGGTGCCAGCAGCACTGACTCCTAGCAGGGGTCGGAGGAAAATGGATTCCGAGACATTGAAAGAAAAGTTCTCTGTTGGAGTGTGTTGTTGGATGAAGATCAGGAAGTGGGAAGGAGGTCAATCATCCACAAGCTGGTGATTGGTGGTCTGGATATTTTTTCCCCCCCTCTGATTGTTTGAGATTTACAGTCGGTTAGCAGAGCGATGACAAACTGCTCGTGTCAGTTGTCAGATGTGTAACATTTGCGTCTCTACTTTAATGCTTTGCGCCTGGAGATGAGAAAAAGTTCTGATAAAGCGTTTATGTTGCTTGCGCCGGGGACCCAGGCGGCTTTTAAAGGCACTTCTGAGCAGTTTAACTCATTTAACAGCTTCGGAGGCAGAAATGATATTAATACAACCGCAGGTAAGCAGATTTGAAATGCATTTGCCTCAGCATTCCAAGTGTGATCAATAGTGAATTTTAGATGAGGCTTGTGGCTTTTCTTATTTCTTAATCTTATTACACACATTCCCGTTACGCCTGGACAATCTGCTCAGGCTTCTTCTTCTTCTTCTTCTTCTTCTCCTTCTCCGGGCGTCGCGGTTGTGACATTTGGAAGCAGCGCCTGGCGACGACAGGAGTCGTGCAAATATAACCTCGGCGGTGGGCTTTTAATGACGGGCTTGCACAGAAAATCCGCTGTGAATTTCAAAGAGACCTGCTGCTGCTGCTGCTGCTGCTGCAGTCAGTCAGTCAGTCAGTCAGTCAGTCAGTCCGTCTGCACTGTGCTCTGGCAGGAATACCATCAGTTAACATGGCCAGAGCTTCAGGCAGGCAGGCAGGCAGGCAGGCAGGCAGGCAGGCAGGGACCTGCGACTGTTTGATGTGGTCCGGGGACGAGGACCTGGGGGCCGCCTTGGCGAGGAGCGAGGCGTCTTTCGCGCTGATGCTGTTAGCGCGTGTTCTGCTGATGATCTGATAAGACGTGATCTCGGCTGGCTGGCTGGCTGGCTGGCTGGCTGGCGCACGGCTGGGGTGGAGTACCTGTCAACAAGTCGCCTCGCTCGCTGCCACGCACCGTCCCTGCAGCGCGCGTGCCGATAAAGCAGATAAAAAAAGGTTGAGAGCGAGGGTGTGGTGTGGGGGGGGGGGATGCGGAGCGCTGCCTGCACCCGCAACGCTCACTCACTCGCTCTGGTCTCCCTGTTTCTTTCAGTCACGATGCATTTTTTTTTTTGTGCGTTGTCCAATCAGATTGATTAGTGATATTTTATGTGCATTCCTAGTAGTGATAATGACGATAATAATCATCATAATAATCATCAAGATGATGAGGATGAGGAAGATGATAACTGGATAAATGGTTTCCAACTGGGTTCAGCCCAGCAGTGAACCAATCCCGTCGTCCGAGGTGAAAGAGGCGGGACTTACAGCTGGAATTTTCCTTCATCAACATTTTTGTGCGTGTGTGTGTGTGTGTGTGTGCGCCAGCTCCAGCACGAACGCGCCCCCCCCCCCCCCCCCCCAAAAAAAAAATATTTTTCTGCACAACCGGCACGATCCGATTGGCCCCAATCGGACAGGACAGCCGGACGGACGGACGGACGACACCTGGCCAATCACATTCCAAATCAAATTCAAAGGCTCCTCTTCTCCCTCTCAGTTTTCCACATGTGAAATATTTTGCTATACAGATGTGAAACGCTGCGTCCTCCAGGTCTTTTTTTACGATCAGTCAGAGCGCAGACAGCCCGGCTCTTAAAGGCCGACACGTCCCTAAAGACGATGCGGGGACTCCGCAACCCCCCCTCTCCCCCCCAACCCACCCTCCACCCCCGCCCTCCCCGCTGAGCGCCGGTTCTCCACAGGTTGGATATTCTTACCCTGACACCCCCCCCCCCGAGACGTGTTGGCTGGATGTAATTAAAGGCACGTTTCTAAAGCCCAGACGTGTGAGTCACGCAGTTCAGCCCACGACTGTTGGCCCCCTCGCTCGGTGCACGTCAGGTCTCCTTCCAGGAAGCACCTCCGCGCTTTGCTTTTTATAGCCGCGTTTCATTTTTAGGCGCGCGGCGAGGCCTTTGATATCCTGCGAAAAAAAAAAATACAAAAAAAATACAAAAAACAAAACAATACAAAAAATAAACACCCACCAGGAGGACTCCGCGTCGACGCTTGAAGGCATTTCCAGAAATTTCTCCGAGAGCAAATTGACTTCAAAGCGCTCGCAGGGACCGAAACAAAGTGCCACTTCTGTCTCTTGTTGCAAACGCTCAGGTTCTTGTCAACTGAAAAGACGGTTATTTTGTGCGTGGAAACAGTGCGTAATTGGATATTTTTGAAGGGGCTGCACTTCAAATGATCTTTTTGTACAATGGAGTGCAACGGAGTGCAATGGATTGCTCAGTGTTAACCGGAGTTGTTTGGGTTTTAAATGAGAATACCTGCCAAAGTGATGTTATTAGTCAAACAGCCTCCTGCGCGTTTTGTTTTATTTGCTGATAAATAGTAATTACTGCTATTATTTGAAATAGCACGACACCGCTGTGACTCAACCACAAACCGTAATACGTTTAAGCTAGTTGGAGTGTTTAAGGAAATAGCAGAAATGGAGTATTAGCTTTGACCTGTTGATTGGGGCGGCATGCAAACTCATACACACGCACACACACACACACACACACGCGTTTTAGCCACTCAGGATCTGGATTAGTGATGTGCACGTGTCGCTATGAAAAGATGCACCATTTTGTTAATCAAAAGGGGGGTGGGGGGTTTGGGGGGGGGTAAAAAGGACCGGCGCTCGCGCCGCCCCGGCTGCCTCATTCAAATTCTGCGGACAATGCGCGATGCGAGACAAACACGCGGCGGCAAAGGCAGGACGGTCACGACAACCTGCAAATAGACGCATAATCATGGGAGCAGGTGATCCGCCGCTGGGAGCAAAGATAAAAGTGAGTCATGCGCATGATCGGCACGACCGGGCCGCGCGCGTGGAAGTGGCTGCGCCGTGCTCGGTACGCACGTCTCGGCCTTAGTCCGAATAATACCTTCACACCCGTGTCAGATTAGTTTTGATTAGATTACATCCAACTTTATTGTCATTGCACAAGTCACAGAGTACAGAGCAAACGAAACGGCAGTTAGCATCCAACCAGAGTGCTTATAGCAGTGAATAAAATACACGTACAGTATATATACAGTATACATTATATATATATATATATATATTACAAGTGAGTAATTGAACTGTTGCTATAAAGTGCAGGTGTGGCATAATGAAAAATGAAGAATATATAGTGGCATAAGTACGTACAGAATGTAACAGGTTGAAACATGTACAAATGAGATTTTCGGATTTTAGTAACGTACAGTGATTTTGATCTTTGCAGTGTGAACATGAGTGCAGGGAGGTTATTGACAGCGATGTAAGGAAGTAGTCGGGAATTAGCCGGGTAAAATGACAGTATGTACAGTAGTAGTGCCAAGTAGAGTGTCGTGTGTCAGTTGATCAGTCACCGGGAGTGAGTCAAGTTAAGGATTTGCACCGCCCACTCCTCTCGCCACTTCACCGCTCGCTATTGTTGTTGCTTTTGTTTTGAAACCTCGGCTGCAACCACTTTGGTTGTGACACCAAAAGCAACAATTTAGCACCGCTGCGTTTCTGACGTTGGCCGTAGGAGGCCGTCTTTTCGCATGTTTACGATCTGTAACGTCTCCTCAAATGAAAGTATTGCGCATGTTTCCACCCGACCTCTTTCAGCGGCTCTATTTTCTTCTCCATATCGCCTTTTGCCGACAACGTCTCCCTCGGTCTCAACGGCACCTTTGGCTGTGCAAACACGTGGTTACTAGTGCGCTAGAGCGAGGCGTGTTCTCGTGAGAGCATGCCAGACAGACAGACAGACAGCTGAGGTTACACACATACCAGGCAAACCAGGTGCGCGGTGTCAATAGCCGGGCTATTGTTCAAGTCAGTGAGTAGTTGAATTCACTTTTGAGCTCATCGAAAGGGAGGAAAAACTTAATAGGGTTTCTGTCAAGGACCTCCATGGCGGATGCAGTAGATTTCAGGAAACAAACATTTAGCTTTTAGCTAGCGGCTTTTCATCTAGAGCAAAACATGACACACACACACACAGAGGGTGTGTGATGTGTGTGTGTGTGTGTGTGTGTGTGTGTGTGTGTGTGTGTGTTTAGCTCTTTGTTCACTGGTTGGGCCGGTCATTCGTCTATGTTGATACATGCAAATTTCCTCTTGTTGGCCGGCTACTCCTCCCGACGCCGGTAAACATCAAAAAGCAGTGAACAGATGCTTTTCTGTGCAGGCGATAGCATTGCCTGCTAGATCGCTAACGTAAAATTTAAGGTGGGAAAATAGATCCTTCCTAAAAAATAAATAAATAAATAAAATTAAAAATTAAGGGGAAGTCCTGCTGCTCACGAAATGACATAGTTCATAGTGTATCTGTTATAACTTCAGATTAAAGAAATTGAGTGGACTGGAGTGGAAGTTAAGCCTTTGCTAGCCCTGGAAGCTGCTGTTGGACGTGCTTGTTTTGTGTTGATTTCATGTAGCCCCCTTCAGTGCAAAAATATTTCAGTCTCCGAAACAAATGAATTGAGAATAAGACTGAAAGTTTTCTTAATGCGTCGGGAGAACTAGAACTTGTAAAACATGCTAATACACCACCTGGGTGATTGGGGACACTAAAACAAGGCTTCAATACTGCGCGGGACGTTAATTGCGTGGGGGAACATGCAGACGTGAGGCTTCGTATTGAACTGATGTAACGGCGAGAAGAAAAAAAAAAGAGAAGCGGATCCCAGCCTCCCTTCCTGAGGTGCAATTAGTGCAGAGCGACGTCTCGACCCCTTCCAGCAGGATGGCGCTCGGCGGAGAGGCAATCAATCCGGTGGGCCGCGCCGCGCCGCGCCGCTCGCTGCATCACAACAAACCCCGCCAATCAGGCCTCGGCCTCACGCGTCCCCATGGTAACAGAGCCTCGTCGCTCTGGAGGAGGTGGAGACAGCGAGGGGAGGGGCGGGGAGGGGTGGAGGGAGAGAGGGGAGAGCTGAGGTAGATGGAGGGAGGAGAAGGAAGAGGAGGAGGAGGGGGAGCGACACAATCGATAAGCCTCTCTTATATCACGGGGCCGGATTTTTGAAAAAGCACAACCTCCTTCCCGATCAGAGGGGGTGGAGGCTCTGTGGCTGGCGGGATGGCCGGAGCTGCTGCTGCTGCTGCTGCCGCTGCCGCTGCTCTCATCGGCACCTGGATGCACCACGACCCCTGAGCCGGTTCCCAGGAGGAGGAGGAAGGGGAGGAGGAAGAGGAGGAGGAGGAGGAGCGGATCCTGCGGTGAGGCGTTTCATCCCCGACCGCCGTCCCCCACCTGCAGCGGCCGCCCGGCTCAGCTGATTGGCCGCGCGGCGGCGGAGCTGCAGGTGTCTGATGATGAGGCTTTTTTTTTCTTCTTCTTCTTTGCAAGGCAAATGTTAGCGCGACCACCACCACCACCGGCGGCGGCGGCGGTGGCGGTGGCCGATGTTTGAGCGAGCGAGCGAGCGAGCGAACCACGCCTCCCGTCCTGCGCTGCAACACGTGCGACGTGGCGGAGGCGGCGGCGGCGGTGACGTGCCGCACGATCGCACCCAGAGTTCCTCGTCTCGGGTGGAGAAGGGTGAGGAGGTGGAGGAGGTGGAGGAGGAGGAGGAGGCTGCGAAAATCCATCAAATACTCCGCAGTCTGGAGACTATTTGGTGCAAAACGTTGCCTTTTGTAGTGAAAATAAATATATATATATATCTATATAAAGATATGTATACATATATATATATATATATATATATATATATATATATATATATATATATACATATATATATATATATTTATTTTTTAATAAGACGTTGCAATCTTTGCTGCCAGCTCGTCTGAATACATTTTTTGGAGGCTCGCCTGGTTTTCGCGACGGAACGAACTCTCTATCATCGTGGGCCTGCCTGGCACAGGTGTCCGATTCATTCAGAGCACCTGTATGTTTCTACCTTAACCGGTGTGTGTGTGTGTGTGTGTGTGTGTGTGTGTGTGTGTGTGTGTGTGTGTAGTCTTTGTGAGGAGCGCAGACAAACCCCATCAGGGGATCTTGTTCGGCGCAGCGTCGCTCCTCCAAACCTCGGTCGAATCAAATCCGAAGCGTCCCGGAGCGCCGCTGTTTTCCCCAGGTGTGCAGCGGGGATCTTAAACGTTTGTCTCCTCAAACCACGTGTCTTGTTGAGTTGTTTGCGTGCGTTAGTTGAACTGCTGGAGTGAAGCGAAAGCACCTGCAGGCCGTCGTCCAACGCTTTCACTCGGACGCGTCCTTGACGTGGGTTTGCTGTCGGCAGCGATGAGGGATCATCTGCCTGGCACTGTTTCACCCGGGCTGGGAAAACCGGGACGCGTTGTCAAGTTTGTGAAATACAGCGGGTGAATTCTGAAAAGACGTCACGTGTGTTTAAAAAAAAAAAAAAAAAATACATTTGGGGAAACAAGAATGTGAGTATCTGAAATTTTTTATTTTATTGTGTCATCAATCGTACTGATTGCATTTCGATGAACTGTAATGTGAGTATTCTGTCCTTTATGTCCGTCGTTCTGTCTTTAAAATGACCTTTCGTTTCGTTACGAAGGCTCTGTTTGCAAAAAAAAACAAAACAAAAAAACCTTTACATTTAAATTTTGCAAACGTATTTTACATAAATACCCAAGAGTTGCAAATATCCCCTCTGACGGTTTTGGTAAAGAACTTTTTGAACATATACATTTAAAGGCCCAGTGAATGAGATTTAGCACCATCTAATGGTTGGGAACGCACGTTGCAGGAGGAATTTTTTAATCTTAATCCCTGCTCTCTGACGTTCCACGTGAGCTCACATTGTCCTCGGAGCAGGTTAAATATTTCTTCAACCCACAGCGGATCCACTTCTAGGTTTGTGAAGAGAAAAACACGATTAAATCCATGGGGTTTTTATTTTTTTTCAACTGATTTTAGGCCTTCGCCCTATGACAGCTGGGATAGGCTCCAGCAGACCCCCGTGACCCTGAGCTCGGGACTAAGCGGGTATGGAAAATGAATGAATGAATGGATGAATGATTTTAAAAGCATAGAAGTAATCCTGCTTGTTCAGCGACGCCACTGGGAGAAACGGGCCGCAGCTCCTCTCCTCCTATTTGGCCAAATGGGATGCTGTCTGTTTGGTTTTATTTCAGTCCTGCCGCCGCCGTGCACCACAGCCAGCTGTCCTCGCGGTGCTGCGGAGGAGGCCGTTTGCTGGCTGCGAGCTCAATTAAAGGACCGATGGACAAGCAGGGACTTTAATTATGGCAGGAATCCAGCGCCGGTCTGGGCTGCACGCTGTAAACCTGTTACTAGTCCCTCCCGTGGAATCTTTTTTTTTACTAGTAGTTACTGCGAAACGTCAACCGTTTCTTTATGTGTCCTGAGAATCATTTTTGATTTTCCACGTGCGCCTCCTGGTTTTCCTTTTTTTCCCCAAAGACGCTCGTGTTGAGATTCAGTCAGGCTCTGTTTTCTTTCTCCTCTTTCAGTGATTCACGTCAGCTCCGTAATTTCATTTTTTTTTTAGTTCTTTCTTTTATTTTGTACCGTTCGGCAAGCCGCTCTGTGACTTTTCACGTTTTGCACAAGTGAGTTAGATGATCATCGGATGGTGAACTGTCAGTCAAGACGGTTATGCGTTGAACTTTTAAGGCGTGAGCTTCAGAAGTAACAGTCTTGGTCTCTCTTTACGAGCAATGAGTTCCTGTAAAAGACAACCTTGTTGTTGTTGGTTTTTTTTTTATTTTTTTTAGATTGGCTCCACGTCGCGCGCGCTGCCGACCTCATCAGCTAAATGGACTTTTTGTGAGCGGGGCCGGTTCTGGTGGCGGTTGCAGAAAGCTGATTTTTACTACGGGTTGCGGTGTGGCGCGTCTGTTCCAAATTGACCCGAAGCCCCGGAGAAAATTACTTTAGGTTTGATCCCGGAGCAATTAGGGAGAGAAAGGAGTCGTGTTCCGAAGGGGATATTGGAGCGCGTCGAGATAAAAAGCATTACGTAACATGTTGATAAAGTGCAGCTCGTTAGCCTCGGCGTAATGTGATTGAAGTGCGCGGGTTTGTCTGCCAGCGCTTTAGTGTTGCGTCGGGCGCGGCCCTCTCACTCCCGACTAAGCTCGCACGCCCTCAAACGGTGCGGTGAGACAGAACGGTGGCACCCGGAGAGCCGCCTGGGACAGGACGGACGTCACTGAGGAGTAAACCTTCTGGAAATGATAACTGGGTGATGGATGGTGAGATAGATAGATAGATAGATGGAAGCATAGATAGATGGATGGTTAGATAGATAGATAGATAGATGGATGCATAGATGGATGGATGGATGGATGGATGGATGGATGGATGGATAGATAGATAGTAGTGATGCACCAGTACTGCTTTTTTACAGACTGAGTTGAGTAAAAGTACTTGCTTTTTCAGTACTCACTGATACTGAGTACTTAATAAAGGTCATTATATATCATAGAATTACTTTTATTTATTTTTTATTTTTTTTTGCAGATGTTCTGTTTTTTGAACAACATTCCCCAGCAAGTTTTTTTTTTGCCAACGCGTTGACTGCCACAAGTATCACTGCAGTACAAAAGACAAATTTAGCAAAGATTGTCCTGCACATACATATACAACTGGTATCGGTGTCATGGTATCAGCGTGTATTTTACCGATATTGGTGCATCTAATAGATCAATAGCTACTTTATTCATCCCAGAGGAGAAATTTAAGATATTCAGTAGTACATAAACACATATCTCACACACATAAGAAGGAAACATAATCACTCACACAGACATATTCAACTGGTATCGGTGTCATGGTATCGGCATGTATTTTACCGGTACCAATATTGGTGCGTTTAATAGATCGATAGCTACTTTAAGACATTCAGTAGCTACATGCACACATATCTCTAACACACATAAGAAGGAAACGATCACTCACAAGTACGTAGGATTAGATGTAGGGAATAGAGATCAGGTGAAATGATGAGACCTTGATACATTGAATCTTTTTATGATAAGGTGCCATGGTGGAGGAGTGCCTACCAGTAAGTAATAGACAGTGCAAAAAATGTCTGTTAAAAATAAAAGGGAAGTGTAAAATATATAATTATAAAAGAGAGAGAACTAGGACTCCAACCCTCGGTGTCGGGTGATTGGACGACAGGTGTTCAGAGGCTGTTTTGGACACATGTTAATGTGAGTGTGGGCATTCAAACCTGCTGGGCTGGTGTTGTGGTGCCTTATAACTCTTACGGCAAAATGAGCTAAAAGGGCATGAATGAATGCAGCATTAGGAAAATAATTCAGTAATGGAAAAATACATCTTTACTCTCTGGTTCCCTGTTTGAATATTGATTTGAGTAGTTTCTTCAAAGTTTAAAGGAGGGAGCTTCATACTCTCTAATTCACTGGCGGCTCTGCTGCCTTCCAGCGCTACAGCAGCTCTGACTTACAACGCTCAGACGGAATTCTGTTTAAAAATCAAGGCATCGCATCAGAATGATAAGCTGAGCGATTATTCTTTAAATCCTTTTAGAAGATAAATCACCGCAACTAGGAAAGACGTGACTCTGGCATCGTTCTCTTCCAAACCGAGTTTCTTTCCCGCTCTCTCTCTCTCTCTCTCTCTCTGTCTCTCTCTCTCCCTCTCTCTCTCTCTCTGTCTCCCTCTCTCTCCCTCTCTCTCTCTCTCTGTCTCTCTCTCCCTCTCTCCCTCTCTCACTCTCTCTCACTCTCTGTCCCTCTTTCTCTCACTCTCTCTCTCTCTCTCCCCTCCACGATGTGCTGAGTCATGCCTCGCTCCGCCGCTCCTCCTGGGTTGGCCGGTCTGTGCGGCCTCTCCTTCCGTCTGTCACCGTGTCACTTTTTATCTGTCTCACGTGTGACATTCGCTGGGATCGCTTTGTCTACCTACAGCGGCCGTCTCTCTCTTCAATGTCGAGGACCTCATTTATTTATTTTCCCGCCAAAAACGCCACTTCATTTCCTTGCTCTAATTGCGTCGGAGACGCTCGGGTGCTGGAGACAAAATCGTGTGTCCGTGAGTTGAGTGCGGGATCTCATGCAGTGCAGAGTTATGAGAGGGAGCTTCCCTCAGAGGGGAGAAAGAAAAAAAAAAAATCCAGTATCAGTTTTTACAGCATCTCGTCTCTGCTGGACCCCACACCAGACCAGTTAGCTTGCGCTGTTCTCTTCCTCTCTTGGCTGCCGTGACATTTTCTCTCCATTGTCGACTTGATCTGCAACGTTTTTACCCAAATCTGTAAAAATAGAAAATAATTTCAATTCTGGAAGTAGGAAGCCAAAGAGGGAACACGTGTTTTCCTTTCAATCAAGATTTTGATTGTTTGCTGCAGTGCAACAATTGTTGCCGCCGTGTTTTTAGATGCTAGTAAACGACTGTGGGCCTTTTTAAACATTAAAAGCATCCATCTAATAATGTGTGAAATGTTTAATTTGGCCTCATAAAATGTGAGACCAAAGCAAAGTCACAGCGTTGACATCTTTAGATGCAGATAAAGGATGTGATGGATGGATGGATGGATGGATGGATGGATAGGTAGATAGATGCTTCATCTAATCATAAACAAGTGGGCAGACACGCACACACACACACACACACACACACACACACACTCACCATGACATTTACCTCCCGTGTTAAGACAGCATCAGATTTACAGCCACTCTTAATCTGTCGGAGATTAAGTAGCCTTTGTCATGTGACTCCTCAACTGTCTGCGCTATAATGTGTGGACGGTCCCTGGGCTTGGCAGCCACACACACACACACACACGTACACATACGCACACATACGCACACATACGCACACAAACCCTGTTGCCGCTGTTTGGACAGATGGGCGTCGATATCCGCCCGTGTTGATTTTTCTGGAAGCGAGCGAGTTGTCAGATTTAACGCTGCTGTGTTTACGGTCGCGGGCCGCGGCGCAGAATAATAGAAATAAAGGTTCTGCCAAGGATACGAGGAGCCGATTCAGAAGATCAATTTAGAGGAGCAAGCGCGTAAGATTTAGCAGTGTCTCATGCTAATCTTTGTTTTTCTGGTGAGCTGCTCCAACGTCTTTGTCATCCGCTGTGACGTCAGTGTAGAATCAGGAAACCTTGGGCAGATCCACCTGCTCCTGTATCTCCTCAAATCAGATGCTCCACCTGGCCTCCACCTGGCCTCCACCAAGATCAGTTTCTGTCCAAAACACACAGCGAGGTGAAAAAGCAAATAATATGGTCTATGGCATTATAGACCTGCTTCCTGAGTGACTCTGCTCTTATGTAATAAATAATAATAATAATAATAATAATAATAATAATGATAATAATAATAATAATAATAATAATAATAATAATAATAATAACAATAATAATAATAATAAATGCAAGTATTTATTATTATCAAAAGATTGTCCAAGTTAGCACAAGGACTCCTGTTTTCTGTCTTATCCAACTGACATGCATACGCCTTTAAACGTTGCCTTGGGCCTTTCATCATATAATTGCTAATTGGACTTTTCTGATGTAAAAAAATAAATAAATAAATAAAAAAGTTCCATAAGTAGCTTCACACTGCCAGAGTCTTAATGCTCGCCAGCGGGCAGCAAACGGATACCAGGACTGTCCGAAGAGCCAAACCTCTCCTCCTTCTCCTCCTCCTCAGCCTCCTCCTCCGCCTTCAGGGGATCGCACCGTACACGCGGGGGGCCGTTTTCGGGGCCCGCCAGTACTACGGTGCGGCAGGAGGGACAAACATGGGAGGACAAATAAAAGTGGAGCGTGCGTTGGCCCCGAGCGTGCGCCAACCCCCCCCCCCCTTCGCGGGAGGCGGGAGCTCTGTCGGATTTAGAGGCTGCGTCGAGCAGCAACAACTTGGCTGAATCCTTGGCGCTCGCGCACGTGTGCGTGCGCGTGTGTGTGTGTGTGTGTGTGTGTGTAGATGGAGTCGGGATTTGGGTTGCTGGGGGATTTCAGAGTTGTTGCTAGGTCAGTGGATTACCTTGTAATAGATCTGTGGGAGGGCCCGCCAAGGGGGGGGGGGGGGGGCGCGAGGGGGGGAGGGGGGTGAGAAGGCGGCTGCTTTTAATCCGTGGACAAACATGGCACCTCCTCGCCAAGGTTCATAAGAAATTCTGCCGAGGCCCCAACGAGTCCTGCTGCCTCCTTCCCGCTGAGCGTCTCCTCTTCTCTTCTGTCCTCAGGTGAGAACACGGACGACTGCCCCCCCGCTCCTCGCTGTTTGAACATGCTGCTCGGGTAGAGGGAGCCAAACACACAGACACGCACGCACGCACAGGGTCGGAGGGAGACCCGATTGACAGACAGCCATGCTGATCAAGGAGTACCGCATCCCGATGCCGATGAGCGTGGAGGAGTACCGCATCGCACAGCTCTACATGATCCAGGTGAGGAGGGCGTGGTTTCTTATTCTTTTTCTTTTTTCTTTTCTTTTTTTTGTCCTCCCGGTTTTGCGGCCGTGTGCAAAACGCAAGAAGAAAAAAAAGAAAAAGAAAAACGTGGCATTTCGTTCGCCGCGAGGGCGGCTCGCGGGGTCGGGAGTTGAAAGTGTCATCGTGTCACGAGCGGCTCGGAACGAGACCACCGCCGAGCGCGCTCAGAGGTCACCGGGACGAGGGGGCGCGGCGGGGGCGACCAGATGGCGCTCCATATGTGCGCGGATCATGTTTAATTTGATCTTTTTTTTTTTTTTTTTGTCTTTCCTTTTTTTTACGACGCACATGTTCGGACGCGAGACGCGAGTAAACACAACCCCTGCTGCAGCCTGTGGAAAACCCTGCGCTCTCATTAAAAGCCCTTTCCTCCCCTTGACCAAGGCGTGACTCTGGGTTGGGCCGGATGTCCGCAAGGGATTAAGAGAGTAAAAGAGAACCTTTATGTTATTGTGAAAAAAATTAGCCTGCGACCAAAGTCAAAGGTAACGCGCGAGGACTCTTTTTGGTGTCGTTGTTGTTTTTAATGTGGCTTGACTAATAAAGATGAATACGGCTGCAAGCAAACTAGCAATGGAAAATAAGAGCGTGGTTCCACTCGGTGCACCAGATTAATAAAAAGAGACAAATGGGATAAGTGCATGAATAAATAATTGATTTTCCTTAAAGAGATTTTTGTTATTTAGTTACGCTTCGAGTCGCTTTATTTAGATGTTTCTGCACAAAGTGCTGCCCGAAGACTGCAGTCTGCAGACCGTCTGAAGTGAATCTGCTCGGTTTTCATCGAAAACGATCGATTAGACAAAAATGTTCCGCCGCCGCTGACCGCCTTCAGGGTGCAAAAGCGTTCAAAATGAATAATTCACTGCTTTGTCCATGAAGATTTTTAAAACAAGAGTTTGACTTGGACATGACGTCATTTTGAGGGTTGCATGTTCTTCCATTAAAACTGCATTTGTGCTAATACACGTTATTTGCATTGCACGCTGCCCTTCCCTGTATTTTGTGTGTTAAATAGAAGTGGAATTGGTTAAATGGGATGGCAGCAATAGGATCTTAAACAGTATTATTACCACCGTTATGCAGAGGAGCCTGCCGACTATGAAGTAGAGCGAAGGAATTATAAAAAAAAAAAAAGACTTGCCACCGCCTTCTGCACACACACACACACACACACACACACACACACACACACACGGACGCACAGGAGGACCCCCGCCTCCTTCCCAGCGTCACAGCTGAGCGCGGGTTGCCGCGGCAACCGGTGACATCAGCCGCTGCGTGGCAGCGCCTGCCATCATTTGTTTGCGATAATGGAGACGGGGAGGCAGAAATGATGGCGCAGTCTGCGCTCGCAAGACGGCGTAATGACTGGCTCCAAATACACTTAGGCTCATCGCTCATGTGCGGCGTGGGCGGGCGGGCGGGCGGGAGGGCTGGTCAGGGGCCGCGATTAGATGGACCTCATGTATCATATGCATATACAGTATATGCTATATATATGTATAGATATACATGTATATACAGTATATATATAGAGTACATATATATATATATATATATATATATATATATAGGTGTGTACATATATATTAATATATATACACGCACACGCACACACATACACATACCATACTGTATATAATATATATATGTATGTGTGTGTGTGTGTGTGTGTGTGTGTATATATATATATATATATATAGTATATAAATGTGTGTTTCTCTCGCTCTGTCTCTGTCTCTCTTTATATATACTCTCTCTTTATATATCTCTATCTTTATATATATATATATATATATATAGAGAGAGAGAGAGAGGGAGAGAGACACATATTTATATACTATATATATATGTATATATATATATACATATATATATATATATATATATATATATAGAGAGAGAGAGAGAGGGAGAGAGACACACGCACACACATATGTGTATATATATATCTGTCTGTTGTACATAAATCTGTTTTTCAAACTATTTTTCAATGTACGAGTCCTCTGCAGTTGCCAGGTCGGAAGGCGAAATTCTGAAAAATGTCAGAAAGATGAGGCAGCGGGAAGGGAGGGGGTTCGAGTGTCGGGAGGGGGTGTGAGTGTAGGGGGTGGGTGGGTGAGGAGGTGGCGTTTCCGCCGCATGCGATAACATTTGATGCACGAGGGTTCCGCTCTCGCCGCAGTCGGAGGACGGGAGGCGGGGACGGGGACGGGGACGGGAGGCGGGGACAGGGACGGGGACGGGGACGGGGGGGGCGGCGGCAAGGTTTTCGTGGCCCCTCCAGGTTTTATGCTAACCTTGCGATGGCGGCATGAATTATTCAGGGACGGCTCGGGGTTGGCAGGGACGGACCCTCGGCAGAGCCAAGCCCCATTAGGATTCCACCGACGCGGCCCATAGGGTGTCTGCCCAGCCCGGTTACACTCCTCACATGAGTTATTTCTTCCCTCTCGAGCGAGATACAGTCGGCCCGATCCGGAGGGCTCGCTTGCACGCGCGGCGCTCGCTCCGCCGGTCTTGCCGTGTTCCTCTCCTCTGGTGACCTCGCTGCCCGCGGGCGCACTTGCAGATCTCGGTGGGCAAATGTGAAATGGTGCTCGGGGGGGGCGTCGCGGTCACGGTCACAGTCGGACTCGTTTTCTGCCCCAGAGTTTCATCCCTCAGACTGCCTCACAACCCACACGCCCCCTTCCTACGTCACTACCTGTTCTATCAAAATCATCTATGTGCAGGCTCAGAGTGCTGCCAATTCAGTGCAAATAGGTCTCGCTACCGTATTGACATAGTGTAAACCTCACCTTAACGTAACATAATGTACCATAACAGAACCTAACCCAACATAACAAAGAACAACCTACCTTAACGTAACACTACCTGGCTCAACTTTACTTAGTCTAATTTATCATAGTCTAGCTCAACTTGACTTTCCTATACCACATCTTGACTTAACTTTACACTACCAGGTTTAGCTTTACATAAATTGACTTAACTATGATGGATTTCCTTTACTTTATTTAACATTGCTTACCTTTAGTTAACTTGATGTCCCTTAATTTCCTGTCCCTCTTGCACCTTGCGTTACCCTGTGCCAAAAGTTAAGTTCAGTGTCCACCTCGCCGCTCTCTATCACCTGGACTGAGAACACAACAATAAATCATCTGACAAGCTGCGCTCCCTTGGTGGGCTGTAGCCAAGATGTGACGTATTATATGACTGAAAAATCTCCTGTTGGGTCCAAATAAAAATCCAGGAATTTCCCCCCTGTGCTTCCGAGAAGCTAAACCTGATGGAGTGCGTTGTTAAAACCAGCCTGTTTCAGAGGAATTCAGAAGAAGAAGGAGGAGGAAGAGGAGGAGAAGGAGGAGGAGAAGAAGAAGAAGAAGAAGAAGAAGAAGAACCTTTTGATTTTTACAACCACACTTTATTTACAAAAACAAATGGAAATTATGTACCTATTTTTACAGAGGTAAAAATATGAAAAGGATAAATGAATATCATAATTAAGTAAATAACTAAATACATTTTGAACAATAAACAACACAAAAAAAACACAAGCCATAAAGAAACAACCATATCTTTCTGTGTATCCCAAAAAAATAATTCATTGTTTAAACTAGCGCACAGAATGTTTTTGTGGCATCAGATTGCTGGGAAGCTCTCGAGGTCTTTCATCATTCTATAAAGGGAAAATTCCAACTGGATTCTGCAACGAAGGCTGCAGCGCCACACCATCGCTGCATCTGTACTTGAAAACCCTTCAATTTTGTCTCTCCTTGAAACGTGGATGGCGAGTTTTGCCTCCCCAACAATAACATTTAAAAGTTGCCGCATTCTTCTTCACAAGGAGAAGAAGAAGAAGAAGAAGAAGAAGAGTTGACATTATGTGAAGAAGAGAGTTGACGTTGAGTGTGTAGAACCTTCTCACCACTGGCCCCTACAGCTTTAGATTCAGCTTTAAATCCTCAGCTCCCGTTGTTGTATTAACACTTCCTAAATGTCAAAAAAAATGGGCGGGGGAAAAAAAAAAACACAAAAAAAAAGGCAGTGTGGTTCCACACTCGAGCAATAACCCGGGAGATTTGTGCCATTAAAGCAGATCCTCGGCTCCTCCTGCGTGGCAACAGACACGGAGACGGGAAGGGTAATTCAAGGCCCTTTAGCCCCTCACCTAAATTACATTACCTGCTAGATTACAGCAATTTTCCAGCTGTTTGCCTCCTCTGACCTTCATTACTGATAGCGCCTCCCCGAAGTCTTTAGGAAAGAGAGAGAGAGCTGCGTGCTCAATCGCAGCCTCTCATTCTTGACCCCGAGCACCCCCTCTCCGGCTCTTCATAATGATCGCCGTCATTTGCATTCGCCGCCGTGCGGTTTTATTATTCTTTTTTTTTTTTTTTTTGCTCCGCCGTATTACAGTGTGGGGAATAAAATGGCTTTTCAATCATCTTTTTTATTTTTTTTATTTTCTGTCCCAACGACTACAGTGTCTACAGGTTGGTCGACTGACTGACGTGGCTCAGCAGCAGGGTTGCAAAGACAAGATGCACAGGGGCGTGGGAGGGGGGGTTGATATAGCATAGCCACTCTCGGCACGACTTTCAACTCAAAGCATTTATCACGGACACGGAGAGTCCCGCCTTCTGCTTCAGTGAAGCCGACCACTAAATGCAGGTGTTGTTGCCAAGACAAAGTGGTCATTAGTGTCTGCTCAACACCTTAAGAGCTTTCTGGAAGTTAAGAAAAAAAAAAAAAAAAGCTTTAAATCACCTCATTATTGGTAATCTTGATTTTTCAATGGGACACACCATTCACTAACAGTTAAAATGGTCCAAATTTTTATGTATATTTGCGCTACTGACATGACATAAAAAAAAAAGAACAGCGACATGTAGTAATTCTGTAATTACAAAAGTCTCCTATTTGAGTGTCAAAAAAATGTCAGTTCTTCGCACGGTCAAAAAGTTTTCATTTTCGCCAGCATCTTTTGATAAGTTCTCAAGAAAAACATCTTTGTGCGTTCCCACCGCATTAGCGCTGAGTGCTGCGAGCCTGTCAGCTAAAGTCTAGGCAGGGATGGCCCTCTAGAAGAGGCACATTGTGTGTATAAAGTGAGGCGGTAATCCACGGCTCCCGCTGCGGAACAACGGGCTTAAAACACAACTAAGTCTTACAAGATCTGTGTTGCCAGAGCCATCTGCTGCCTTTTAATGGAGGAGGTTCCATGCTGAGAGAAATGGAAAGCACTAACTGCACCTTCCCCCGCGCAGGATTATGTGCGTTTGGAGAGCTCCTCTAAATTCTGCCTCGCGTCTGCTCGGCACCAAACAATGAATGTGTGAAACGTGAGTTTTTGCAGAACAGGAAAAAGGGCTACTGGAGGAGAAACGATACTTTATGGGCTTGTGCCAGTTTACTCACTGTAGTGAGTGTAGTGAGTGTGAGCTAGGGTTGCCACCTCCTAGAGTTTCAAATCCGGAACATCCTGCGGGCGGGTGGGGAGGGGGGGGGGGGGGGTCTCAAGTCTGTCGACGGGGGGGGGAGGCGGAGACGGAGAGGCGTCCCCGAAATATACGGGACAAAGTGAAGTGCGTCCCGTATCAGTTCATTACGGGACAGGTTTTTTAGTTGCCAAATATGAGACAATCGTGTATTTTACGGGAGTAGACCACAGATGGAAATCAAATGAGGTTTTGTAATTTTCCCTGAAAAACGGGACAAATTGCGAGAGATTTTATTTTTCCCGGGACAGGTGGTGAAAAAAAGAGAACAATTCTGGGAAAAACGGGACGGGTGGCAACACTAGTGTGAGCGCTATACATAGAGTTGCTGAAAATGTATTTTTTTTTTCCACTGTTAAAAATACCTCTGTATCTAATGGAAGACCATTAAAATGCTGATGTCATACTCATAAGTAGTTCTGAAGTGTAAGGGTTTAACACAAGTGACAGTTGTCACTCACTAGCTGTAACTAGCATGAGCACTTTGAAAGCTGCCTGTGATGTAACTGATGGGGCTTTTAAAGTTAAGCTCAACGAGACTTATGTTGCAATATGCACAATACCTCGTAACAGTGCACAGGGACATTGGGGTAAGAGGGAAATCCTAGCCAGCTAGCTAAAATGTGTGAGAGTATTGTTCTTTTTTCAGTTAAAGAAAAATAAGTATTTGAATCATCCACATTAAGATTCTAATATTCGATTAGGCTAAATTTGATTCTTGAGTGAAAAAATATTATGGCTATTTTATTGCCGTAGCTCCAAACATAATAGAACTGCTAAAGTTAGCCTAGCATCATCTTTGCTATAAAAGTAGTCATTTTTACCCTTCTACAAGTTTTGAAGAGACCATAATAGAATTTTACAACTAAATAGCAATACTTGTGATGCAAAGTCACTGAACCTCATTGTTTTGTTAACACAGATAAAGTTATGACAGAAAGAAAGCAGATTTTCGGTTCGATGTAAAATTTGTCAATCTACTATTTTTAAGCTGTTTTTCCCTTGCAACGTTTTTATGCTAATGTTCACACCTGTTAACCATTAAGGTAAATCAAAACGTGTTGTGAGAAAACTAAAAGTACCCCCCCCCCCCCCTTGGTCCTCCAGAAAAAGAGCCGAGAAGAGAGCTGCGGCGAGGGCAGTGGCGTGGAGATCCTGGAGAACAAGCCTTACGAGGACGGCCCCGGCGGCTCGGGCCAGTACACGCACAAGGTCTATCACATCGGCAAACACATCCCGTCCTGGTTCTGTGCCATCCTGCCTCAAGCTGCCCTTCGAGTGGAGGAGGAGTCCTGGAACGCCTACCCCTACACGCGCACACGGTGAGATACAGTACCTGACAGCGGTGATTCATCGCGAAGATGTTTAAAGGGACTTGAGATGATTAATGGGCAATAGAAACGCATGGGTGTGTTGGTGAAACCTTCTTCCACGAGATAATGGACACTTAAATCACCTAAAATCATCCCTTCCAATGTCTTGGACAGCACGTTGGGTATCTTATGTAGCGGGGGAGGGAGAGACTGAGCATCTAGTGTAGAAAATGGTGGTAATGGTTTTTATGATAAGGCTTGTGGAATCATAGATTTGACGACTGGGGCACGGCTCCGTGCTTCATACTGCTGAATAAGCCTTTTCTTTTTGGAACAATTTCAGCTAAATAATCAATCACTCGTTCATTTGCCGAACTTCGTGCCAACTCTCTGAGCTTTTTTTTCTTCTTCTTCTTTTTTTTTTTTTTTAATATCCACAAGATAACTTTAATCCTACAGTCCAACAGTTTTTATGTTCTTGGCACGAATTATTCCACTAGATTCAATTTGCTGGATTTGATCTAAGGTTTGTAGCCTTCAACTGTGGGGCTTTGGTTTGAAAATGTTCTTATTGCTCTGTCATAAGTGATTTTGGTTGAAATGGGTCGGGTTAGACACAGACTTTTGACTCAAAATGTCGACTTTTGTGAAAAGTTTTTATCCCTCACATATTCCAAAATTTGAATAATTTGTTAATCAGCTGTGCTTATTGTCATTTTATATATATTATTCTGCTAAGTTGCATCTTCTACATTTGATCATTTCTGTTCCTTAAAAGTCTGAAAATAGAAGGAAAGTGTTTTTCAAAACGCTTTCTGAGGCAAAGTGACACAGACTTAATTGATTTGAACTGAAATGAATATGAATTGACTTTCTTCAGATCAGAATCGGATGTCTGTTGCGCATCGCCAAGTATCTGCAGTGTCGGCAGTGTCTGGTTTGAGGTTATTGCACTCATTCTTTAAAATGCTTAATTGCTGTAGAATGTAAAAATCAACTTTTTCTCGATTGCCCATTGAATCAGTGCATTGAGTCTTGTGTAACTGGAAGGGTAACATCTGCAGAGCACCTAAGCAGTCAAGGACTAAGAAATGATACGCTACAAGTCAATAAAGGAACATCCAATGGAGGATTTACCCCCTTAACCCACTTTTCTGTGTGTCTCCTAGATACACCTGTCCGTTTGTCGAGAAGTTCTCCATAGACATCGAGACCTACTACAAGCCCGACACGGGGAATCAGGGCGACGTCTTCAACATGTCGTCGGCCGAGAAGAGGCAGCGGACCGTCGGTGAGTGTGCGGCGGCGCAGCTCGGAGGCAAACATCACAAAGCCTCCACGAGCGCACTCCATGAAAGCGTGCGTCTCGGATCGACCGGGCCCTCCAGCCGCCTCCCCTCTCTCCGTCGTCCTCGCCGCGGAGCGGGGAAATCAATGCCTGGAGCCACATTATCGGCACTGGAGGCGGAGGAGCAGATTGGTGGAGAGCTGGTGTTGAGCCTCCCGACGCTAAAAAATTCACTGAGATGCCGGGAGGGGAGGGGAGGCGAGAAAGCACCAAAAATAAAAAGTTCTGGACACGTTCCCCTCATCCCTGGTCTCCATCCCTCCCGCAGACCCCATCGACATCGTGAAGGACTACATCGCCCCCCACGAGTACCTGGCGGAGGAAGACCCCAAGCTCTACCAGTCGGCCAAGACCAAGCGGGGCCCGCTGTCCGACGACTGGATCGAGGAGATCAACCAGAACCTGGGCCAGTGTCCCGTCATGTGCGCCTACAAGCTCTGCAAGGTGGAGTTCCGATACTGGGGCATGCAGTCCAAGATCGAGCGCTTCATCCACGACGTGGGTAGGTGCGGCGGGCGGTGCGCCTGAAAGCCAAGGTTTCTTCTTTGACCTCTTTTTTATTTTTGTCCACTTTGGAATTCTTCAAATTCTCACCGGTGTCTGGAAATATTTGAAGAATGTGTCATTAACTGACTGATGAGCGGGGGAAAAAAATGAAGTGGTGGGAAAGTATCCACATTCTGTACTTAAGTGAAACGGATACTTATACAATACAATGATAAAAGTAAAAGTACTGATTCAACTCCTTTACTCAATTAAAAGTAAGACAGTACAGGTTCTGGCAAAGGTTCTAAGTAAAAAGTATTGTTGCCGTTAATGAAAAAAGACGTTCATTGATCATTTTGCAAAAAAAGTAAAACTTATTAGAAAATAATCTGACCTGAACTGACTGAGTGACCCCAAAACGTACTCTAAAATAAACTCTCTCTAAAATATGATCCACTTTTATGTTTTAACGCCACAACAGCAGAGTTCAGAAAGCTCCACTTCAAAAATAAAAACAACAATTTACTGAAATGTGTTTTCTCATGTAAGAAATAAGACGTACAGATATTTGCCCTGCAAATGTAGGGAGGCAGAGTGAAAAGTCATCAATTTTCCATTTATACATATATGAAAGCAACCTACCACAGTGATGAAAAAAAAACACACATTATTTTGGTTTACAATATGAATCTGTTGATATGAGAATAAAAGTGACGCTTTTGGTGTTGAAAGTCACAGCAAATAAACAATTGACCGGCAAAAGAACGAAACCACGGCATACATTGCAATTTCAAAATAAAACATTTTTTTTGGTTTGTTCCCACCTGTTCACTCGTGGGAAAAAAAAGCATTATGAGGTGACGTTTGTGATGAGAGCAGAGGGAAGCGGCGCACCGAGGAATAAATACATTCCTAAAGATCCAGTATCAGGCTGTGGAGCGCAGACGGACTCTCCTGCTGCAGCGCGGCAGATCAATTTCCTGCCAGCGTGGCCGTCTTTTGTTTTCCGCTCTATGTTATTTAAGGCCGCTCACACAGTCTCTGTGAGCAGTAAACAGCGCTCCGCTTACTGCTCGGAAGCTTTTCCTTTTCCCGACTAATAAAGGCAGCAGATGCTCCGTCTTGCGGGCATCCTCCTCACCCCGCCGTTTAATCAACACATCTTCAACCCCCCCCCGCACTCGCTGCCACTCTAACGTGCGTGCCAACCAACTCTCCCCTCCCTTCCTTTCACCCGCACATGCTTAATGGCGTTTTTAGCCCAAAGTGCGCCTTCGTCTTCCCTCTGAAATGGGCCCTCGGGGTCTTTTGGCTTGTATAATTCAAAACCTTTTTTTTAATCTCTCTTTTGACAACTTCCAATTTGAAGCTAAATTCTTAATGTGCTAGGAGTGCCTGCGACAGGCTGTTGATGGAGTAGCGCTCCCCGCGTGCTAATTTTGGCCTTTGTTTCCAGGCCTGATGTTTAAATGATGATGTGCTGGCGGCAATCGGCTTTTTTAGCCAGCTGATGCTTGTTTAGTTCAAGGGGCCGGCACTGACGATAGTGACGTTAATTTGGACGCCTTCATCTTTTATTCTTATTGAGGAGGATTCAGGAGCCTGCTTTTGTTCTATTTATATAAATATATATGTATACATAGTGTATATGTATGTATGTATACACATATGTGTTTGTGTGTATACACATATATGTGTGTGTGTATATATATGTATATATGTATATATACATATATATGTATATAATATGTGTGTGTGCGTGCGTGTGTGTGTGTGTGTGTGTGTTTATATATATATATGTGTATGTATATGTATATATATATACAGACTGTATAATACTGTGTATATATATGTGTATATATACTATATATATATATATATGTATACATATGTATGTATGTATTTATGTATGTATATACATATACTGTATGTGTTTGTGTGTTTGTGTGTATACACGCATATACATATGTGTATATAGAGGGAAATATATATAATGAAATAATTTGTGTATATGTGTGTGTATATACAGGAAAATGATTTGAAAACAAGTGAAGGGAAAAGTTATGATGATATACTTATTTATGTTTAATTGTTTTTTCGTATTATATTATGTTAATGTAGTATTGTCATGCAATAAAATGTCTACAGTCAGTGTTTCCAAAGGCGTCCTCTACTTTCAATACATTGACTGTAATAAGATATTAGCTTTTTGAATACCAACAAAATATTCTTTCCGATTCCGATTTCTTTTTTCCAGCAGACAGTTGCTGTCAGTTTGGGTATTGTGGTGAAAATCAAGTGGCCGATACAATTAATGAAGGCACCTTTTCACACCAAAACCTTGCTACTAGACAATCAGATACTCTCAATAAGTGTTAGTCGTGTTTTTCAAAGCCTGGTGGTTAAACTTTTTTTTTTATTTTTTTTTTAACCCTGTTCCCTCTCCGCCAGGCCTGCGTAAAGTCATGGTGCGAGCCCACCGGCAGGCGTGGTGCTGGCAGGACGAGTGGTACGGCCTGACCATCGAGGACATCAGGCAGCTGGAGCTGGAGACGCAGCTGGCCCTGGCCAAGAAGATGGCCCACTACAGCCTGAACGAGGAGGAGGGGGCGGAGACCAACGGCTCCTCGGTCAGCCAGGACCCCGAGCAGGGGGCGGAGGCCGCGGGGTCTCAGGCAGAGACGGACGGAGGGAAGCTGGGAGACGCGTTGGAGAGCCGAGGGGAGCTCACCAAGCAGTGGTCCACCTCCTCCAGGTCCTCCAACAGGTCGTCCAAGAGAGGCGGTGAGGACCCGTGTGAGATTTTCGCTTGTGCTCATTAACCGCTAACGCTCGCATCACTGAGTGACCTGCCTTCTGGGTGTTGACAGGAAGTCCCTCCCACCAGAACATCTCAGAGTGGAGGATGCAGAGCATCGCCCGGGACTCGGAGGACAGCACAGATGATGAGTTCTTCGATGCTCATGGTAAAATCCTTTTCCACCTTCCACATGAGCGCTTGACGGTGGTCAATATAAGTCCAATCAAGCAGCATTTAAAAAGATCATTACACAAAAACAACTCCAGAAAGCAGAATATTTAGCCCGGTGTTTTTAACATCCAGCAAAAAAAAAAAATAATTTGGAGGTAGCTTCCTGCTAAAAGTGACGCTTTGCCGCAAAAATGAGGTGGAAAAAACACCTGGCGAAAGAATTTTGTCATTATTCTGAAAGAGGTTTTAGTGGAATATGCAGTGCCCTTTGTGACATCACAGTGGGCCATTTACCAAAACTGTACTTTAACATATACTTTGAAAGCACAACACGATTTAAAACATGATTCCAGTTAGAAAATAGCAATAACGGTAATTTTGCTCCATTTGGGAGCTTTGATGAGCTGCATTGGCAATATCACAAATATTTTGCTTGTGGTCTGCATCATTTGCCTTTACGTCCTACAAACATTACATTATCAACGGCCATTGTTAATGGTTTAACGGCACGCTGAGTGCAATTCACGTGTCACTTGTCCGCAGAATAGTTGTTTTTGTTTTCTTCTTTTTTCTTACGTGCTCCATCTTGCAGAAGACTTTTCTGACAACGAGGAGCTCTTCGCCAAGGACATGACCAAGTGGAACTCCAACGATCTGATGGACAAGATCGAGACCATAGAGGCGGACGAAGCACAAGGTAAGGTTAGAGTTTCTGCTGGAGCAGCGTCCGGCCCCGAAGTCGACTCGGGAGGAAAAAGCGGCTCGTGCGTCAATTCGCTGCACTGTGATTGATTAATAAAAGGCGACCGCGGGCCTGATATTTATAGTTCCAGTCGTCGGGCATGAGTGAAAACTTGAGTTAATTATGTTTTCACAGAAACGCTGTACCAGGAGTCCGGCGGCGAGTATGCTGTGATGAGTAATGAGGAGAGGCAGATGGAGGTACGCTCGCTCGCTCCCACCACCCCACAGCCCAATTCATGTTTTTTTCACCAGCAGTCATTAAATAGCTTGTAGTTGAGACTCCTCCTCAGAAATAAGTGCTCTGTCATCCATCCTGAGTTCTGTCATTAAGTACAAAGTCCGTAAGTGGAGCTAAAGGTAAAAGATTCATGCTAATGCTAAAGTTTTGTTGTGTGTGTCTGTGTTTCCCCATGCAGATTGATTGCTCCTTGATGCGCTCAAGGGCAACTAACTTTTGTGCGCCACAGACAGTAAAGATACAAAGCATTTAGTAAGGGGAGGCAAAAATGAACAAACGTTCTGTTGCGATGGAAGCAGCCAAATTAGATTTGTTAATGACTGTCCAGTGGCTAACCGCTAACCGTGAATTTGGCCTTTTGTGTCTTTGTCCTTCTCGAGATTTGACGGTGCTGACCACTTTTGATTAAACAGGCGCCACTACTACAACAAGCAACAGGAATCTTGTTGTCACTTCTTCTATTTCTTCTTCGAGCAGCTAGCTAGCAAGCTAGCTATCCTGCAAAACCCGAGACGGCTGCAATAAAGATGGGGTTCATGCTTTGTTTGTGTTACATAACTCCGGAGCTGGGAGCTCTGCAGGCTGCCGGAGACATTAGACATTTTCCCAAAATTGACCTGAACCATCTTATGACAAACCCTTTGATATGCTGTAGGTCACGACCTTTCAGTACGACACCATCGCTGAGAGTCCAAATCTGAATTGCTGCGCATCCGTCTTGAATGGTTTCTACCCAAAGAGTTTTTCAGCCAGTCGTAGTGTTGCGTAACTAATCTGAATGCTTAGAGTTGAAGAAGATAATATAATATATGGACTTTAGAACAAAGAAGAATCTCCTCATAAATAGTTTATAGCATTTTTCCTTGCATGTGATCCTTTCGTCTCCCCGTTTCCTCCTCCAGCTCTCCTGTCTGTCTGCCTGCCCGCGCCTTCACTTCCACTAATCCTGTCCCGTGTTTTCTCCACCTTCTCCACCTTCTGCTCCCACCTGCAGGATTGTTTGTCTCAGCAATGTCTGCAGCCGTCCAAAATTCACGTCCTCGTGTTGGTCCTACACGGAGGCAATATTCTGGACACTGGCTCTGGTACAATCTGACTCTGCTGTAGTTCCATTACTCTGAAGCAGCATTTGTGTATGAATAAATAGTGGTAATGATTGCACTATTAAACATGAGGGTGTCCATTTTTAGTGTTGAATAGAAACAAAATTGTCCATGTATGTTCCCTCTGCTCCGCTGCCTTATTCTCCTGAAGTGACCCCCCCAAAATGGCTCCCCTTATTTTAAGCTTAAACCATGTCGCCACAAAGTTTCAGTGCACAGAAAGTAGCGAGAGCACCTGCCCACAAATGGTGTCACTAACCATCGGTAGAGAAATCTAAACCATTGCATGGGCCCCATAGTGACTTCACAAAGGGCTAATTTGGAGAACTGGACTTTTCTCCTTTCTGTAAATGTGCAGTGTCAGTATGTTTGTGTCAGATTTTTCTGACACACACTAGCGTCAGAAAAAATAAATTAAATGAACAATAGATAAATATGTAAATAGCATTTAACAGCCTTAACCTGTTTTCTGCCTGCAGGCGAACAGAACAGCAAGCAGGGCGACGGAAACACCCTCAGCGGCGCCTTCGAGACGGTGATGAGGGTCCACTACCCGGCGGCGCTGGGGCGCATCGTGGTGCGCATGGTGCCCTGCCCTGCGGTGTGCGTGGACGCGTTCTCGCTGGTCTCCAAGTGAGCAACAGCAACACCAACAACAGCCGAACCCGTGAGAAACTCCACCGTCGTCGTCGCATCTTCTGACTCTGATTGATCCCACCCCCCCTCCCGCCCCCCCGTCTCTTCCCCGTCCCGTCCCTCCCCCGCAGCCTCAGCCCATACAGCTACGACGAGAGCTGCCTCTCCAGCAGCCAGGACCACATCCCCCTGGCCGCGCTGCCCCTGCTGGCCACCTCGGCGCCGCAGTACCAGGACGCGGTGGCCACCGTCATCCTGCGAGCCAATCAGGTGTACAGCGACTTCATCAGGTCGCTGGAGGGCGAGGCCTTCAACGGCCAGGTAGGAGGGACAAAAAAAACCCAGAGGCCTCGTCTTCTCGTCTCTTCTTCTGCTGGGCACCGTGTTCAGGGGTGTGTTGGCCTGCAGGTGTGTGTCATCGGAGACTGCGTGGGAGGGATCCTGGGCTTCGACGCCCTGTGCAGCAGCTCGGTGACGGTGTCGGAGAGCCAGAACAGCAGCAGGCGCGGCAGCACCATCAGCGTGCAGGTATCCGTCCGTCCCCTCCGCTGTTTCACATTAGAGTCCAGTGGATGTAGTAGTGGAGCAGTAACAGCAGCTGAAGCACGCGATCCGGCAGGAACCCGACGGTGCGTCTGATGAATGTACGTACGCTCGGAATGTAACTACAGTTCGAAAGGACAAAATAAAATAATGAATTCATGCAAGAATTCGACACTTTTAAAAACCGGCATGCGTTTCATTGAGGACAGTAGCATTGCCTTCATGAGCGTTATTGGTTATGTTATGAATACAGATAGTTTGTTAGTGTACTCAAGTAGATTTTTGTATGTTTTCATGGTGGAGAAAAACCTCTGGTTGGTCGCTTCAGTCCAGATGACAACTTTTTCATTTTTACCAAATTATCAGTTGTTGTTTTTTTTTTTATATATATTTCGAAAATAATTTACAGTAAACAAGTTGATTCAGTACTTTTACTTTTATTAGAGTATTTTTTTGTGCACAATTATCCGTACTTTTACTTGGGAACACAATGTGAATACTTTCATCACCTCTGAGTATTTATGATGGCGATGCTATCAGTAGTGGGTCCTTCCTACCATAAAAGTAACACACAGTTGCTTTAAATTATACAGCAACATCACCAAACAAGCAATTGTGTTATCTTTTTTTTTTTTTTTTAAAGTCATCTTCCCTCTTTGAAGTTCCGTCGATCCCCGACGTCGGGTCAGATCACTCTTTTCCGACTCGCCTCCTTCTGAACCCGGCCGACGCTCCGTGTCGCTCTGCAGGACACGGACCTTCTCTCCCCGGGCATCGTCATAAACAGCGGCTGTCCTTCCTCGCCGTCCCTGGAGGGGAGCCGTCACCTCAGCCGCAGCAACATCGACATCCCTCGCTGCTCCGGCCCCGACGACCCCAAGAGGCAGCTCCCCCGCAAGCGCAGCGACTCGTCCACGTACGAGCTGGACACCATCAAGCATCACCAGGCCTTCCTGTCCAGGTAGACACACACACACACACACACACACACACACACACACACCAGGCAAATGAAATGGCAAATGACTCCAATAGTTCAAATTAAAATTGTTTTTTTTTTATTATACTGTACCTAGTTGTATTTTTCTCGAGGTTTAATATTTTTCTCATGGTTTTTATCATTTTTTACTCCGCCAGTTTTTTTTTACCTCAAGTAGCACAGCAGAAAGTAGGAATACATTGTAAGTATAGTTATACATTTTTTGTCACCTCAGTTGTTTTTAACTTAATGTATTCAAAACTGTAGAAAAGTCAAAGGCTGTTTAAAACATGCAAAGCTAAGAAGAAGCAGGATTCTGACGCCCACTAGAGGTCAGGCTTTCGTTTCTCGTTTTATCTACAGTTAGAAACTTTTAAAGGACCGTTTCTTATTTTTCCCCTAAATTTCTACAGCTGAAGTTTGATCATTGTTTTTTTGTTTGTTTTTTTTCCCACGTCTTTCCTCTTTTTTTCCCCCTCGGCGCTCAGCCTTCACTCCAGCGTGCTCCACGGGGAAGCCGGCTCCAGGCGCTCCAGCAACAGCACCATGCTGGAGGGAGGCTCCCTGGGAAAGTTCGACTTCGAGGTGACCGACTTCTTCCTGTTCGGCTCTCCTCTGGGGCTGGTGCTCGCTCTGAGGAAGACCGTCGTGCCTTCCTTAGACGGTGAGGAGCTGACACCTTTTTCCTCTTCCCCAAGTTTTGGGAAATTTTTGCAAGTTGCATTTCCAGAAAAGCGTCCGGAGAGGTCGGAGGTCGTGTTCCTCGAGGTTGCGCTTCTGATCTCGCGGGCCGTGCAGAGTCTTGGCTGAAAGCGGATGAATACGTGATGAAAGTCAGGGCTCCGGCGGTCCGAACCGCGCTGAGGGATTCATAGGGAGAGACTGCTGACCTGCAGCTGTTGCCTTCACATCTGCAGGAAGAGGCCGTGGATGTTTCGTGGAGTTGAGCGATGTTTCTCACATCACTACGTGATGCTTCTCACAACTCAGCTGTTCCTTTTTCTTTTTTTTTTTTTACAGCTTAAACAGACAGCGGATGACTGAACTGTGCTCTTGTGTAGCTCAATATAAAATTTGATGTATGTGTAGAAAACAACATTGCAACAACAACAACAAAGTGTCCATGTCCAATACTGACTCACTGCTCAAAATTATAACTGACTGCAGTTTGGTTGTACTGCTATTGAAAAAGAAAACATAAATAATCGTATCTAATCTTATTGAGAGTAGCAAAGCTGTTCACAACGATCCAGATGCTCATGAAGACCTCTGACCTCTGACCTCTGGTCAGTTCAGTCAAGATTATTCTGTCACAACTTCTCATTTTTGAAAAATTATCAACCAATTTATTGTTTCATTAATGCCAGCAAAAAAAAAAAAAAAGTTTTACTTTTAACAACTTTTACTACAAGTACATTTCAGGACCTGTACCAGAGTATTTTTTTCCGCAAGTATTTGTACTTTTACTTCAGTACAGAATGTGAATACTTTGGTCACCTCTGCCGCCGGCGGAACACAGCAGCGGGTTTTTAAAACGCCACCGTTTCTCCCACGCCAGTGTCCGCCCTGCGTCCGGCGTGTCAGCAGGTTTACAACCTGTTCCACCCGGCCGACCCCTCGGCCTCGCGCCTCGAGCCCCTGCTGGACAAGCGCTTCCACCTGCTGCCTCCCTTCAGCGTGCCCCGCTACCAGCGCTTCCCGCTGGGCGACGGACACTCTGCGCTCCTGGGTGAGTCCGCCGCGCTTCACGAAGTCGTCTCTGTCTCACCTCTCTGACTCCGTCTTCTTTCTAAATGCGTGCGCTCTCCTCCCCCGGCTCCCCCTAGTGGAGACGGTGCAGAGCAACCCTCACCTTCTCAACGAGTCCAGTGGCTGCGGGGCGGCGGTGGTGGTGGTGGCGTCCCACCGCTGCCAGGAGAACACCGTCAGCGAGACCTCCATCCCGGTGCCCGTCCTCAACTGGCCCAACTCCACGCTCCACACAGACAGTGTGTACACCATGTTGTTCCCTTTCAGTTTGTATGTGACATCACTTTGACCAGTGTGCGAGATACCCGTCAATAATCAGGGGGTCGGGGCTCCATCCTCCTGATTGTCACTCGTTACCAATCTAAATTTCCTATAATAAGCTTACAATATTTCATGCACGTGAGACATGACAGTCTACATAACAACACATACACATGTGCAAAAACTCTGCTTGGTAATACTCTTCTATGTTAGAAGAGTATTGCTATATTTGACTTTGACATTTAGATTTATCAGCGACGATAACACAACAGCCAATCAAGTCGCGGCTTCTTAAGCGGCGACACGATTCCACCTCCAACTTAAGAGGCAGCTGATTAGCGCCCGCCGGCCAACTTAATAACTAGCCAAGCGAGCTCTATGGCGTTAACAATTTAGCTAACGGGATCAGCACAACGACGCCTCTCGAGCTAATGGCTTCCTTCCTTCTGCTTCCACTCTGTGGGCGATGCTAAGCCGGTCTGTGCAACACCGCAGCTTGGAATGAAAAGAGGTGACACGCACGGCGAGAAGGTGGAAGACAGCCCTGTTTTTACTGTGAGAATCAAATATAGCAAGATTGCCTGAACACTCATTCGCCTTTAAGAAATCTTACTGTTTATGAGGTTTACATCAAATCATGTCCGGAGCAACAGTAGAAACCTGCTCTTTAAAACTGCAAAACTATGGTCTGGTCAGACCAGACTCAAAGCTGCATGCGCTTCCGCGTCACGCTGGACAGGAAGTCACTCAAAGAAACACGAGAAAATCCAGTAAGTCTTCAAAATTAAAGCAATTTTCAAAATAAAATATTGTGTTTGACAAATGCGATCATATTTGTGTACGTTATATTTGTTAGTATCTAAACAGAGTGCGAGAAAGAGGAAAATTAACAAACACACGCACGCACATGAAAGAGAGCAACTGAGTGGGCTGGCTTAGGGGCGGGGTTGAGGTTTTGGGCGCCTGAACTCACAACAAACAGGAGAGAGAGGCAGAGAGGAGTTGTTATCAAGTCACGATGGACGATGTGAAATTGATCTTGATGAAAAAAAAATAGCTCTGAATGGGAGCAAACAACAGCTGAGCAGAAGCGCTTGTCGACCGTGGTTGAGAAATGTGCGTCCAGTGCGAACAGGAGGGCTGTGGCTCACGCACAACTTTTGTGGGCGTGGCGCTTCCGCATCTGGTGTGAACCCGGCGTAAGCCTTTTGGGTCTTTTACTAACTAACCCGCAGTCGACCCCCCCTGGCCGATTTCTGGTAAGAAATACTTACTTACATTATGGGGTTAAAACTGCCATGAAATGCAAAATAACAGAATTTTACACGTGCGATTCAAACCGCGATTAATCGCAGTTAACTGTTAACTGAAGATTCTGTGATTAATCGCGATGAAAAAAATGAAAAACTTGACGCTCGCTCGCTCTCCATTTCCTTTTCCTTCCCCCCCGCAGCCGACACTCATCACGCGCACATCAGCGTGGACGGCCAGTACCCCTTGTCCACCTCGCCGGGGGTCCCTCACCTGCGCTTCAACCGCAGGGCCAGCGAGGCCAGCCTGGCCAGCCAGGTGTCGGGCCTGGCCGACTCCTACACCGCCTCCAACATCGCCACCAGTGAGTCGCCGCTCGGCCTCGCCTCCACCTTTTTCCCATTCACACATCGCCGCGTTGACGCTTTCATTTCATCCCTCCGAACCCCCACGCTACCCCTCCACCCACCACCCCAACCCGCTCAGCTCGCAAACACGCGGCTAGCCTCACTAAGCGGCCGCGGCTGCTGTACAACCGGCTGGCCGCCCGGACGCCGTCCTTGCAGTCGCGCCACAAAACCCGTCAGGTCTTCCCCAAAGCCAACGGAGTGGAGTCCGAGCCCGGCTCGGACCTCAGCTCCGACGTGACCTCCGACCTCACCGACGTCACGTCCGATATCACGGACTTGGGCTCAGAGCCCCCGTCGCCGGGGGCGCTGATGGACCTGGAGCAAGGTACCCTGGGAGCTGTAGTAAGAGGATGTTAGGAGAGGGATCCTAGAATCCTTCCTCTTACCCCCGTGTGCTTTTCTCTTTGGTTGGTATCCCCCCCCGTGCCTCCTCCGTCTTCCTTTTGGCACTTTTAGCAGGCGACAGACGACTCCTCTAGTCCTCCTCATGCCGTTTCTCTCCAGCTCAGACTTTTGGCAACCAGGTCAAAAATGTTCGCAGAGTCTGAGCTGTTTGTTTTTTTTTTTTGTTGAAGTGTGCATTTCCAAAGCCTCTAACGCTCAGTACCTGCCTTGACGAGATTCCAGACCTTCCTCCAGATATAAACTACTCACCCCTCCCCCCCCCAAAAAACGCACATCTGTCGATGAGCGGAACGAGGACGTGCAGAGGACACCTCAAAGGTCGACACACTGGGGGCTCCGATTTCTGATATCACTCTCCCTCCTCCCTCTCCTAATGTAGTCGCGTCCAGGTGGTGGGGCAGTAAAAGGATGGACTACGCCCTCTACTGTCCCGATGCTCTCACGGCGTTCCCCACCGTGGCTCTGCCGCATCTCTTCCACGCGTCTTACTGGGAGTCCACCGACGTCGTCTCTTTCATTCTCAGACAGGTGCAGTAACAAGATTTTTTTTTTATCATTAAATTTCATTTCTTATGTTTTCACTTAAATTCATTTACTACAATGCGTTTTTCCTGCTATGGCTGCTACAGTAAAACTCGATTAGCTGTAAACTTTTACTGTACTTTATTTAGCGAGGGCTTGTAATAAAGTTGAAAGCACCAATTGGGGCTTTTTATGATCAGATCCCAGTGAAATTTTATGATCCTCAGCCTTCCTATCCTGACAGTAGATGTTCTATGAACGTAAGAGTAGTTGAAAACTGCCAAGCTGATCATTAAATTACTGCCGTTCCCCAACAAGATAACATCCAGAATTAGCTTAGCAGAATTTGTTTTGCATCAGCGAGTGAAACATTCATATTTAAATTGCTAATATCTAAATATTAAAACAAGCAGTTTTAAAACTGTTTGGCAACAGTTGCTCAATGTCTCTTTAAGGTTTACAAGGTTGCAAGTGCTCAAGTGAAACCTGAATTTATTTTTTAAAGTTCTAGAATGCTAAGCTAAGTAAGAAGTAATGTTTGCTTTGGCTGAACCATACCGTGTTTCAGTAGTCATCGGGCCAGGAGTTTTTATCTCAGTGTCACGACGTCCCCCCAGGTGATGAGACACGACAGCTCGAGCATCTTGGAGCTGGACGGGAAAGAAGTGTCGGAATTCACACCGTCCAAGCCTCGCGAGAAGTGGCTCCGCAAGAGGACCCACGTTAAGATCAGGGTGAGGCCTCCCTCGTCGTGCCCTCATTCTGTCTTTAGTGTGCGACGTCTGAAGTTCGTGCAGTCAGAGGTAGATGTTTAAGTGTTTGATGTAACTGCAAAGCGATGACCAGCTTCTGTCTTTGCTCTTTCAGCTGGTGACATATTGGGGGCGTTAAATGAGCCTCGGTAGACATCTGAAAGAGCAAACGCAGTGTTTATCATCCTGAAGGCTGCATTTATTTACCATCTGAGACCCAGATAGTCCTCATTGATAATAAATGAGAAAAATACGCCAACATGAGCAAAGTGCTGTAAAAGCTTCTAAAGTGTTTTTCCATTTATGCATTAATGATGCTCTACGAGTTAAAGGCCCCATTTGAAATGAATCATTCTACATTTCATTGATTCTGTTATTCGCAGAAGTGCAAGTTTTAGTGCTCAGTGTCTGAACAGGGAAGCTTGCAGGGGGGGGGGAGTTGTCTCATTACTGAGGTAGGGATGGAGACAAACTATCGTTTTAAAACACTGGGGATGTGTGGTTTGCACAGTGCAGGACAAATAAGGAGATAGTCATCAATCAATCAATCAAGCAATCAATCAATCAATCAATCAATCAACTTTTATTTGTACAGCACTATATAACATCCAAAGGCGTCTTAAAGCGCTTTGTACAATCAGAGGAAAAACCAACTGGGCCCCCAGAGCAAGCAAGGTGCAACAGTGGCCAGGAAAAACTCCCTTGTAGGAGGAAAACTAGAGCAGAACCAGACACCAGAGGGCGCTCACCTGCCGATGACCAGTTGGGGTGAGAAGGAAAGGCAAAAAATGTAGAAAAAGAGAAATAGAAGTAGCCAGAGTGGCAGACAGGCCAGAGTGACAACAAAGCTCTCACAATATAGGTGTAGATATATAAAAATGAATCATTCAAATATAGGAATACAGAAAGACACATAAGTATATGAGGTATAACCTTATAAACATGTGGAAGTACAGCATATAAATAGATCTCATTGTGTCATATACATCAAACTATTCTAACATTTAAATAGGCTCAAATGTTCAAATGTTAAGTGGTGGGGTGGTACAGTCGCTGTCCATGTGTTTGTCCATGTTTGGGAGGGCAAGAGTCCATAAGGGCCCATGATCTGCCACTAAACCAAGTCCTAAGTCCTACTTATCAAAGAGCAGATCAAAAAGGGAAATGGGGGTTAACTGGGGGTCCCAGTCAGCTAAACTAGTGGTTCTGAACTTAGGAACCACACCTTTTCTCTTATCACGAAGTCCATTGTGTATCCATCCAAGTCCAATGTGTATTCCACAGCACTCAAATTTATTGCACAAAAATGCGCTGGCCCACTTTCTATCAGGTCTCGTAAATAAATGATTGAAATTGTTTCATTTCATCGTATGTCCTGCAAAATAAGTGCCCAACATTTTCTCTATAAATAGATGTATTTTAATATCCCTTAAAAAAAAAAGCTGCGACCCAATCAAAATAGCCCCCCGCGACCCAACTTTTGAGTTGCGGACCACCAGTTGAGAAACGCCGAGCTCATCCAATCACGGTAAACCTCACGGTGTCCTCCGCCCTCGTCCTTCAGAACGTGACGGCCAACCACCGCGTGAACGACGCCGTGTTCACGGAGGACGGGAACCAGATGGTGATGGGACGCTTCATGTACGGCCCCCTGGACATGGTCACGCTCACCGGGGAGAAGGTAACGACCGCCGCGGGAAAAACCGAGCCGCGGTCGTCCGGAGGCGCGGCGCTGACGAGGTGCCGCTGTGCCCGCTTCCCCCTCTGCAGATCGACATCCACATCATGACGCAGCCTCCCTCCGGCGAGTGGGTCCACTTCCAGACGGAGCTCACCAACGGCAGCGGCCGCGTCTCCTACGTCGTCCCCGAGAGCAAGCGGCTCGGCATCGGGGTTTATCCCGTCAAGATGGTGGTCAGGTGCCGGAAGCTCTCCGCCGACCAGTGGATTTGCTCTTCCTCCTTGAAAAGGTTTAAACGTTCCTCTGTTCCTTTGCTCTCCTCCCGCAGGGGCGACCACACGTTCGCCGACAGCTATCTGACCGTCGTGCCGCGGGGGACGGAGTTCGTGGTGTTCAGCATCGACGGCTCGTTCGCGGCCAGCGTCTCCATCATGGGCAGCGACCCGAAGGTCAGAGCTGGAGCTGTGGATGTGGTGAGGTGAGGACCAGGCTTGGTTGTTCTGCAGAAACTGATGTTTGTTTTTTGTTTGTTTTTTCTCAATGAAAGCAGAATGAAGCAGTCTTACACACAATGTAGAACATTTCACATGAGCGAGTACAAATCCAAGTCAGGTTTTCGTTTTTTTTCATGGCAAGTTAGGTCAATTAGCAACTAGGGATGCAAATTATCGATTAATTCATTAATCGTTAGTTGATTGACCTTATCGATCGATTAACGATTAATTGATAAGCGGCGCTTTTCCCCGTGAACCTAAACTTCACAATGAAAAATGTGTAAAGAACACTTTATTTAACCCTTAAATAATGTTGAGGGTCCAATGTGACCCATTTTTACATTAGAGAACAGAAAAAACACCCTCAACATTTATCCTCTGACTTTAAGTTGACTTCTAATGGGTCACAAGCTTGTTCTAGGTATATTATGACCATCACAGTATCTACAGGTGACTTGCTCTTTCCTGCCACTACACTGTTGTAAAGATATTAACTAACCGTGTCAGAAATGTTCAATTAATTGCGACTGATTTAATTTAATTGATTAAATTCTTAATTGACATTTAATTGACAATCGATTAATTGTTAACATCCCTATTAGCAACAGCTCGAGGCTTGGAGTGGTTGCTTTACAGATACAAAGATGCTGATTATTTATCCATCCATCCGTTTTCAATACCCGCTTATTCCTGAACTCAGGGTCACATGGGTCTGCTGGAGCCTCTGTCAGGCAGGGTGACACCCTGGACAAGTCGCCACTTCATTGCAGGGCCACATAGAGACAAACAACCATTCACTCTTACATGCACACCTACGAACAATTTAGAGTTACCTCACAAGCATACTTTATGACTGTGGGAGGAAGCCGGAGAACCCGCGCAGACACAGGGAGAACATGCAAACTCCTTGCTGATTATTTATTCCAAGTCATAAAGTCACATAGTATTGTTTTTGTAACTTCTTGCAGATATTGGCAGGACCTGGGCTACCTGATTGTGTACGTGACAGGCCGCCCTGACATGCAGAAGCAGCGCGTGGTGGCCTGGCTCTCGCAGCACAACTTCCCTCACGGCATCGTGTCCTTCTGCGACGGACTGGTCCACGACCCCCTGCGGCACAAGGCCAACTTCCTCAAGTCCCTCATCAATGAGGTGAGGACGCTAAACCGGCGTTTGGTTGATTTTGTTTGTCATATAATCGCTGAAGTCTCTGAAAGGCGTCGACCTCTTTCGATTAGGCCCATATGAGGATCTTCGCGGCGTACGGCTCCACCAAGGACATCTCTGTGTACTCCTCCATCGGGCTGCCACCGTCCCACATCTACATCGTTGGGAGGCCAACGAAGAAAATGCAGAACCAATGTCAGGTGAGGGGATACATCTTGGAAACAAGACTTGCATTCCACCCATTTTCAAAGCCAAATTTGCAGAACTCTCACACTTAATCACTCAGCTTGTGGAGACGGTGTTTAGCCTTCTGTTTATAGCTTCCCTCAAAAAAAAAACATTGGGTTTTTAACTTGCTAAAGCCGCTCAAACAGATTCTTTTTTTGTAGCTTCCATGTGCTTGAAGCAAAGGGTGTGTACACTAATCTGCCAGAGGGTGTGTATACTAATCTGGCAGAATTGTACCTGCCCTTTGTGACATCACAAGGAGCTCGATTCTAAACAGGATATGCTATAAATGTCCATGTTTATTATTCTTTAAGGACAGCTTTTCGTTTCCTTAAAATAAGCTATAGCTAAAATAAGCTATTCAACTCCAACTCTTGACAGTTGAGCTCAGAAAGGACAAACTGCAATATACCCACGATCTGACTTTCACATGTTTGGTCTTCTTTTTTTGGCACGTTTGCAGTCAATTAAGATCGAATCCACGATGAAAATACTTGCACAATGACATTAGGACAGGAAATGTGGAATAGGAATAATGGAGTGACTTGTGAAAAATGTAGTTCTCTGACGCCACATTACAATCAGTTGGTCTTTGAAAAGGAAGTAGAGCTATGGCCTGCTCAAAGTCTAAACATTGCCTTTAAATTTAACTCTATATAAATATTTCATCCACTTTGCGTCTGTTGCCCCTCCAGTTCATCCCCGACGGCTACGCCTCCCACCTCTCCCAGCTGGAGTACAACCAGAGGTCCCGCCCAGCCAAGTCCACCAGCGCCCGCATGGTCCTGCGCAAGGGGAGCTTCGGACTGGGCGCCGCGGGAGGCGAATTCCTGCGCAAACGCAATCACATCTTTCGCACCATCTCCTCCAAGCAGCCGGGCGGCGCCGGCGGGTCGGCCTCTCCCAGCCAGCCGGGGCGGACTGAGCGCACGCAGAGCCAGTGCGAGATGGAGCGGGAGCGGGGCATCGTCCCGGCCGCCCAGAGGAGCATGAGCATCGCCGCCGGGTGCTGGGGCCGCAGCGCCAGCGCCAGGGAGGGCAGCAGCGGCTTACTGGGCCCCAAATAAGGTTTCAGAGGGGATCTGTGGCGTTGGAGGACTCAGCCTGAGCCACTGTGATCTCTGGGCGAGCGAGGAGAAAGCGGAGTGAGAATGAAATGCATCGGAGGGATTATGCGGATTGTGTGTGGTAGGAGGGTAGGGAGGCTCTCCAGAAGGAGTGGATTAATCAGGCCGCGAGAGATCAAGTGAACAAAGGACAATTCGGTAGCATGACTCTTTTAAAGGTAATACTTTTATAGGTTCACGACTAATTATTTAAAAAAAAGGAAAATCTTTTAAGCCTTAAACTCGTTGATACGGGAAACCGCGCAGCAGCACCACCACCTCTTCTTCTTCTTCTTCTTCGTCTCCTTCTTTCTAAAACACACACGAGTACACGACCGACCCCTCCCCAACCCCCCCACCCCGCCGCTATGTTTGATCCCATGAGCTCAGGACAAACTGGAGATTGGTCTCCAAGCAGTCGAAGCAAGCATTTGAGGCCAAGAAGCCAATGACTTTGCCCTCCCTCCGTTCCTGACCCACTGTCCGCTGAGCAACAGTGTTTCACACACACACACGCATAAATAACCAAACAGTAATTGGCAATAACAGACAGGATGGGTGGAGTTAAATTGTAAAGAGTCACGGTAAAGAGGACTATTTCCTGGTTGGACTGAGACATCCAGATAGATTTGGGTTTATCCGTCGATGTGGTACCTTTTATCTCAGCGTTTGTACTTTGACAACTTGCTCCAGATGAAACAGACCCTCTAAAACAGAAGGCTTACAATTGAGATAGGTTCTAGCATAGGGCTAGGTGATAAACTGTCTTCTGTTTATGTTTTCGCTCTCTAGGGGTCCCATATTATACCAAGTTTTCTTTTTTAGCCCAGACTCCAGTGGGGTGACGTTGCACACAGAAAACATCTTCGATATTCGGAAAGCGCCATGTTTAGCCCTCTGTTTACAACCTCCCGTAAATACGCTTGGTATTAGCCTGTTTGCTTTGACCTCCCGTGTGTTTCGAAGGGGAGAAAAACAATTTAGCAGCAAGGCGGCGTCGGGAAGAGGACGCCAACATCTGGGAAAGGCATCAGGGAGCTACCAGTGCCCTTTGTGACCTCACAAAAGACTGATCTCCGGGATGGAGTGTTTTTTTAGCACACTCTTCTTAAAAAAAAAAAATGGAGCAAGCAAAAGAAGTTAAGGATGGACTTTTCTTATTTCCAAGGAGTGACAGGAATGTCCATGAACGGCCAACGTCGTATAATGCGGACTTTAAAGTTACGGCGACTGGGCTGGTTTTGGCAGGCATATGACATATATATATATATATATGTATATGTATTTATATATATATATAAAATATGGGACCTTTTATTTGATCCTTTAAACACCTAATAGTGCTCATACCCGAGACAAAAGCCAGCCCTTTGTCTCGGTTACAGAATAGTTCCACTCATCACATACAGTATATCCCGTGTGTATTTAAAAAAAAAAACTAGCAAATACGAGCAGGCTGTTAGTTCACCTTCCCCTCCACTGTAAGACTGTGTGTGGTGTTTCCCCCCTCAGTTTGGCCCTTGGGCCATCCAAGGCCTTAATATCCGATATGATACTTGCTCCACCGATGGAACAGGGCATGCAGCATTAAAGCAACAACTAAAACTTTGTACAGTCCACAGCAACAATCCCTTTATATATTCATCTGCTTGCAATACCTCTGACCCACCCGTAGGTGGTGCTGTTTCCCCACTGCTGCTGCTGCCGCCGCCGCTGCTGCTACTGCTGGGAGATACTGGTGTAGTTTTCCCCCCAGCGTCTGGCTCCCTGTTTTTTTTTTTGTCGTCGGAACAGGATTGGAAGTCCGTGTGCATCTCTCTTCTGATTGGTTGTGGGCTGGACTCGGCCATGCCCGCGAGGCTTTCACTCACAGAGACCTGCTCATCTCTGAGCGTTCGCACCCAAAGGACGGTCGGTGGAGCGGTCGGAGTGATCCGCCGTGAATGTTGAGAAGACTGCAAGCGACCGCCCCCCGACAGCGAAACACCACTTCACGGCTTAACCTCTGAACTGTAAATGTAGTAGGAAAAGGTGTTGTCGGAAGACGAGGTCACCTCATGTCACGGTTACAAAAAAACGACGACAAAAAAAAAAGAAAAAAATCCTACACACAAATGTGCACAAAACAAGCCAGATTTCCACCCAAGGTTTTGCATTGCATTTTGTTCAGTCGGTCTTAAAACCAAAGTCAGTGGTCAGTCTTAGTTTGCGCAGTCAGATAACATGTATTTGCATTTTAAGATTTTCGTTACGTGAGAGTTTTCCTTCGACTTTCAGTTTTTCAAAAAAGTGGCATTTCGGGCGTGAGAATGTATCAGGGTAGAGCCCGGCAGTACCGAGGTCAGAATGATCTTCAAAGACAGATGATCCTGTTTGTTTGTTTGTTTGTTTGTTTTCCCCCAGTCAGGCTTTCTTTGTTTGACTGTTATTTCTGTGTGTTCATGAAGTTCTGGGCTTCCTCCAAATTTGGGCTTTGTGGCTCAAAAACTACTTTAACGACGGACGCGCGTGCGCTTTTCGCTCTCTGTAGCCGTTTCTGTCTCCATTCGTGTTCAATCTGAAGCAGGCAGTGGTGTGGTCGTCCCTGGAGGTGGGGGTGCACTCTTCGTTTGTGTGAGCGCCCTGCTACGCTTCATAGGAGATTGAGGAGGGTGCATACCCAATGCTGGCTGTAAAATAAGTGGCTGTACTCCACCCACACCTGTGTATACCCTGCACACCTGTGTACACCCTGCACTACGACACTGCTCTGAAGCATTTTTCAGGCGATACCCTCAAAACTTGTTGAATTAGCATCGTTCAAAATGCTAAGTTGGTTTGTTGTATCCTTGAATTATATTGTACCTCGTAGGGATTTAAGGTAATTCATGTATGACAGTTGAGTGGAGAAGCTCTACGTGTTTCCGTGTTTTTCCCCCCCCCCCCCTTTAAATCTGCAAAATGTAATTGATATCTTTGCGCGAAACGAGACCTGTAGAGCCGTTTCGCCATTCCTGGACATCTATCAGCCTGAGAGAGTTTAATATGCAGGGTATGCAGCAGCAGGAGAGATGCGTCTCAACATCTGACTGTTGTCTTAAGACGGCTACACAAATCCGCACCCGTCCTCTCCGCCTTCGTGAAAGTGTCGTGAAGGAGTGTCTGTAGCTCCGCCTCCCCTTCGTGCTGCTTTGCCGCCCGGGCGGTCACGCCCGGCTTCCCACACCACACGGGAGTGTCTGCTGCGCTCACCCTGTGATCAGCGACGTCTCCAGCAGCCCCACCGCGGAAGCCAAATCATTCTCTTATACTGTAGTTGATCAACTATGTAACCTCATTGTTGTTGGGGTTTTTTTTTGTTCTTTGTTTTTTTTTTGCACTAATTTATGGTGGAGATATGCTGTGTAACATCCCATGTTGCTACGCGTGAATGCCTCTGTAGTGCATGACACTTTTTTTTAATGATTATTATTTCAGGGTATAGTGTTTGCGTGCGGGGTAAAAGGATGTCTGTACTCTTTGCCAGAGGTAAAAGATGGTGTAGGTACATGTGCCAAACTGTTTTAAGAAAAAGCATTTAGACCAGGGGTTCCTCAAAGGGTGAAATGGTGCACAAGGTTCATCTCCGTCCGTTTCTTTTTGTCTTTGTCTTATTCGCTGGATAATCACGTCCCACAATCCTGGAAAAAAAAAAACAGTTTTCCTGTTTTGTTGTCGCTGGTATGCTGAATTAGCTATTAGCACTGCAGTTCCTGTGTGTTGGATCCTGAAGGTAATCAAACACGGTGAACCACAGGCATTGGAGGATATACCGACAAATCCTGGAGACCGCTCTGACTAGAAACCCGTCCATCGCGTCGAGAGATATGAAGTTCGCCAGGGAATGTGGTTGACTGAAGGAACTTTGACGTTAACCGCAGTAACTGCTGTTGAATTGTACCAAATTTCCTTTGTGAGCTGTGGCTCACGACCACTGCCGCTGCTATTGACCAAACGACATTAACACACTTCCTCTTATTTGTGTGCAGCACTGCCTGCAAGACCCACGAGCAGAAAGCTAAACCTTTTGACAACTCCTCGTTTATCCAACGTTCAATTACAGAGAAAGAAGAAAGTGTTGACCTCTTTTGGAGGCTTTACTTTATTTTTATTACTGTCCAGGTGAGAGAGGGAGAGGGATAAAGGAGAACAGAGGTGCACCATGTTCCTGTAATTGGTTAGGAAAAAAATAAGCTACTGTGAGTCACGCAAGAAGTGGTGGATTTATGTGTTGAGATTCTGTTTATCTGCTTCAACACATTGTTCCCTTTTGGCCTCTTTGGCCGCTGAATGTGCTGAATGTCCGCCTGTATGGTGTCTGAGAGTGCTCAGGACCCATGGATGTGTCAGTGTACATACTGTACAGATGTATATGTAGGACTATATATGTTTAAGAGTTATTTATTTACCTAAAGATCATGATGTTACTCTGGAAATTTCAGGAGAAATATATTGAAAATATGTAGCATTTTAGTTTGTCATTAAGGCTGTGGACCAACACTGAGTTTTTTTTTTTTTGGTTTCTATCAGTGCAATATTATTGTTTCAATCAAAGCTGGGCAAAACCACTATCACAGCAGGGGCACAAGCTAGCGCAAATACAACTGACAGGCACGTCACAGTCTGAAACAAACACCTGCAGCTGTCTCACACCTCATGACGACTCTTTGTATTCCAGATACTGTTGACCTCCTGTGTCTCTTTGCAACAGTCGGCTGCTGAGCGTTTTATACCACTTACTGTACCTATTTTTCAAGCCGCAGTATTTTACAAAAACCTTTGAAGTGTGACTGGAGACTGCAGGTTTTCCCATCAGCGGGTGCATGGGGGGGGGGGGAGAAAAAGAGACTCAGCTCTGTTTAATAAGCAGTTGCATGTCATCCAGTCCGATTGGAACTACTTAATCATCATGCTTAACAATAATAAATCAGTTGTGTTGTTCAATATGTACTCTCTGTTTCCTCTGTCCAAACACATTCCTCTTTGCCATGTGCATATATGTGGATAAGGCCTACTACTACTAATTTGTCAGTGTTGTTTTTGGGACTTTAAGCTAAGCTAATGTTGCCCAGTCTCCCTTGGCAGCAAGAGGGGCAACTGGATTGTTTGCTGATGTCTCAACATGTGGTGATAGGAGAATAGGAGAGACATGTTGAGCGCTGTTATCATCTCGGAATGAATATTTATTCTTCTTACATACTGTACTTCAGGTATTAACAACAACAAAGGTATTGACAAAGGCTAGGTGGGTGGCCACCTAGAGCCTTGACCAGTTAACGCTAAAGCGAGTTCACTGAATAAACAATGGATAACATTTTATGAAACAATTGTCAACTGTCACCTTTCCTTTTATAGGGTACATTGTAGCAGTTTATAATTTTAGTTATATTAAGTTTGAGAGATTTTGTTTGATTTATTCACCACTATTTTTTATCTGGGGTGCCAGTCAGGTCCCTGACAGACATTTGCTTTCCACAAAGGATAAGTATAAAACTTCACAACCAAGATTTCATGACAACCAACACATGTCTTTGACTCTTCAAGATGTAAATATTGAACCAAAAATAACCAGGGGAGGACTTCAGTCTTTTAAACGAATAACCAAGGAATACTTCAATCTAAAAATAATAATAAAGTAAAAAAAAATACAACAAAACACAACCAAGGAACACACAAAAAGGAGAAAAATGTAGTTCTTTCTGTAGTCCACGAAAACTATGTGAAAGTAAAATTAAATCAGTTCAGTTCTGCTTTTCTTTTCTTTTCAATAACTTGCTTCTGCGCACAAGTTTTTGGTTCTTAAAAAAAGAAAAAGAAAAGAGGATCCACCCCAGCTCCCGATGTCATCGGCTACTCACGCACAGGCGTCCAGTTCTCCGAGTGAGTGAGTCTGTCGGTCGGTCGGTCGGTACCGTCAGCTGGATCCAGGGAGTAAAGCTCCAGGGAATGAAGAACCAGGGACTGGAGCGTTGTCACACGAGAGCGAAGACTATCCTGACTGGCGCAACTAGTTACCGGCGGACTTCCGGTTGGTGCGGAGTTACCGGCGGACTTCCGGTTGGTGTGGCTACCGGCGGACCTCCTCTTCTCTTTGCGTTGCCGGGAGCTGCCTAATGCTGATTCCCGCAGGTGCATTTTTTAGAGAAGTCCTCCTGGCACTTTCATTTTCGCCCGTTGCTGGAATAAACTATCGACTTACACTAACGCTACACTGCAAACAACCTGCACGGTCCACAACCGGACTCACAACAAAAGCTGGACAGAAATGAAATGAATGAGCGACGACAATTTTGTCAATCTTTATTTTGGCAAATCAAAAACGACAGTCTCTGTATTCGTTTCACGGAACACGCAAAAGTCGGTGGGGTTTTTTTTGTCATTGGATGCACGCACGGCTGTCATTTGGTCAATTCATACAATGCAAGGTACGTTTTGTTCTTCCCTTTCAGTTGAATATATTACATGTAAGTGTCATAACACAAGCATACGGTTGGCTCATTTCACACATAGACCAGACCCGACTCGTCCTCTTCGTCTCGGAGCGGAAAAGGAGGTGGACCCGGAAGGGAGACCCTAATATTGCACAAAATGCCAAAAACCTGTTTACAAAAGTGGCCAAAGTGAGGACACGCAATGATCGCCCCTATAAAATGTATTTGAAAGAAACAATTGTTCTGGGTTGTTGTTGTTGTTTTGTTTTTTTCCGTTTAAAATGGGGGCACTTTTGTGACTCATCACACATAAAAACATTGTAAATACACTAAATGGGTGAACTGAGGAGCAACGACAATCTGCTCCTTGGCTTTCACAGGTGGACGGATGCACGATGGGAAACGATGGCGGCTCGCACAGCAAATACGGGAGTTGGGGGTTGGGGGTTGGGGGTTGGGGGTCGGGAGGGGGGGGGCCTGATTAGAGACCTAAAATGGAAAGAGACAGAGCAAGTCTTTTAAATCGTCGCTGAGGCTCAATCAGCTTTTATACACACACTTTTCTCTGCAGGAGCAGGCCGTTCACTTTCTGAAGAAGAGCCGATGACGGGGGGAGGGGGGGTCATTGAGGTGGGACGGGGTGGTGGGGTGAGACCGGGTGCTGAGCTTATAGCGGTCGGGGTCTCCTGGGGGTGATCTGTTTGCTCGCTTGCTCCTCCTCCTGGAGCGTCGTGCGGAAAGCCTTGACTTTGTCTGAAGTTGGAGGGAAGGTGGGACCAGGTCAGACGGATTTGAGACTCGACTTTTGATTCATTCAGAACACACAGCAGGCGCTGGTGTAATTTCTATAGTAATGTATTTAGAAAAATGGTTGAAAGGTTCTAAAGGTCCACTATGTAAAGTCTGGCTTGATGAATGAATTTTAAATTGCTAAAAGCTTAACATTCTGCCTATAACTACCTTAATAAAAGTGTATGCTCGCAGTGCAATAAAAGTCATTTGGTTTTCCTACCCTTAGAACGGTTCTTATATACAGTATATAATCACATACATAGAGTATTCTTGCTCACAGTTAGCCGGCATCTTAAGGACATTTTTAAAGAAAGCCCACCTGAAATTGGCCTAAATAAATATGAAACACACTGTAAGGTGGGCTTCCTTAAAGATTTTACACACTGCACCTTCAAGATGGGACAGTTTGCAGACACAAAGACATTTGTACCTCTCAGCTCTGTCAGGATGTCGATCTTCTGGTCCAGGATCTGCTCTAGCTGAGTGGCAAACGACTCCACGTCGTAGTCGACCTCCTCCGTCATCTCCAGAAGCACCTTCTCGTCCTCCAGCCAGCGGATCGACTCCTGCAGGCAAACACGCCGCCGTTCGTTCACAAGGTTCTCTGAATTTCCACGGCAAAGGGAAATGTGCGACGGTGAAATGGGAGGCACCTGGAAGACGGCCCTGTGGTCCTCCAGAACCTGCTCCTCCATCTCCACCAGCTGAGAGACGGCTTCGTGGAAGGTGAAGAGCTGCGGGGAGACTTCCTCCTCCTGCAGAGAGCGCCAGCAGAAGGTCGGACATCAGTGATCAGTCACTGCTGTACTGCAACGCTGAATGATGGATCTCAAACTCCGGCCCGTGGGCCAAATTTGGCCCACAGTGTATAGATATTTGGCCCTCATACAGCACATGTACCGCGAATACTACAAATCTCAGAATCCTCCGCTGGTATTTTGGAACATCAATCAGGACAGGACATTCATTGAAGGATATTATTATTATTATTACTCAATTGGTTTATTGTTGTTTTACGTTCAATATTTGCTCATGAAAAAAGGTTACTTTTGAAATTTAAATTTGAAGGCTGCAAATGAAAAAGAGCCATACATATTTTATTTACATTGTATTTATTTTGCTGAGTTTTTTATTTTATTTTGAAATTCGATTTTGCATGTGTGCAATAAGTTAAATTTATTGTCTACGTCTAGCGTCTTACGTTCTGTTCGCAGAGCAGCTTGAGGTCGTCCCTCTGAGGGGAGCTCCCGACGCCCCACTGCGCCTCCAGCACTTCCAGCTGGTTGGCGTGCCCCCCCTGGTGGCCGTCCAGCGCCGCCGCAGGGTCCACGGTGAGCTCCTTCACCCTGACAACCAAGACCCACACGGCGGTGAGATGACGACTCGGCCGGGGCCACGACGGCTCGGCGTTAGCAGAGGTGGGAGGGGGAGGTGCGAGGCGGTGGGCTGCATGACGGCGCGCTGGACGCTCAGCATGCAAACACATGTGACGGGGTGGCGCCGTGCACGCTGGGGGTCGGGGCTATGGAGGAATGACGGCGGGTGAAGGGGGGGAAAACGGTGAAGGGAGCGATCAATGCAAACTGTGGAAAAACAATATAAAATAATATAATGATAATAAAAAGTTATCCCATGTGCAAATCAGAGTGATAAATTATATATATATATATATATATGTGTATATATGTCTATATATATATATATATATATATAGACATATATATATATATATATATATATACATATATATATATATATATATATATATATATATATATATATATATATATATATACATACATATATATACGTATATATACATATACGTATATACATATATATATGTATACATATATATACATAGACAAGTTTTACATGCACTGAAACAGTTTGCTTAACTTGGGATAACTTTTGAATTTGGGACAGAAAATAACAGTACAGATAATGGCCATCATGGCGGTGAAGCGATGTGAGTAGGTGGACAGACCGACAGACGGACGGACGGACAGACAGACGGACAGACAGACGCGGCACAAAGTGTCCATACTCATAAGTGGGGGAGAGCTCAGAGCGGCCCCCTCCACCCCCGCCCTGGGTGAAGGGAATGTCTGAGGGACTTATCCCAAACTCCTTCACTCTGCAGACACACGGCAGAGGAGAGACAGAACAAACACACACACACGCACACACACACACACACACACACACACACACACACACACACACACACGGACACACAAAGGAGGCCAGAAGAAGAAGAAGAAGAAGAAGAAGTAGAAGAAGAAGGTGAGACAAGTAATGTTTCCTAACGACGTCCAGTCTTCTAAAGATGCGAAGGGAGGAGTGACAGACAGGAGCTAGCTAGTGATTCCAGTGTCGAGACTTGACTGCAGTAATTCATAGCACCAATAGGTGGAGTGACGGGTTTAGTGGGTTGTCAAGGCATTGAAACTCTAAATATTAC